>NW_024511432.1:12662494-12882494 GCF_017590135.1 Pyrgilauda ruficollis
CACCGCCACCGCCTCGACGGCCGCCGCCGCGGCCTCCTCGGCCTCGCCGCCGCCCGGGCAGGCCGTCATCCTCCGCCAGCAGCACGGGTCAGGTAGGGCGGGGCCGGGAGGGACCCCCGTTCCCGCAGACAGGGAGCCCCGGCACTGCCACTCGCTTGCGGGTCGGGCACTGTGACCCCGCTGCCGTGGGGGACTCTCGCTGCCACGCTGAAACTGAGTAATCGCGCCCAGGCTGTTGGCAAAGTGCACTTAGGTTGTCCCAAAGGCCGGGACTGTGCCTTGCCCCCGGACAGGAGTGACCACAGGCACGGCGCTGGGGAGATGGGTCCGCGTACAGGGCTGGGACCTGTATCCCTTTGGTAGCTGCAAAGGGAGGCCCCACGGTCAGAACCCCCTTGCAGCTTTTTGGGTGCAGTGTTTGAAACAGTAGCTGCAGCCTCAAGTGAGCGAAACACCGTGGATGTTCTGCAGAGAATTTAGATTTGCAGAGAATTTAGATCAGCGAGTGGCTTACAGGGCTGATTGTCCCAAGCAGATGCGAGGCCTGTGCAGAGCAGGATGCAGATTCAGAAGGGAAATGTCAATTGCTGTGTAATGAGCTCCACATCTGAATTAATGGCAGGATAAGAATTGGAGATACAGTGCTCTATAACGTTTTCCAAATGTAAACATCATGCTAATACTGATTATCTATCAGTTAGTACTGTATTAAGTTATTAATGCCACATTACCATATTGCGGTTTGCCAGAGAAGGCAGTTACAAACCTTTATTTATCCAATGACGGGCATGTCTGGGATGAAGAACATAGTCTTAAATCTGCAATGCAAAAGTGTTTCAAGCTTCAGAGGTGTGGTACTGCTCTGGCTGGGCTTCAGCTCTCCTCTCAGCCACTGTCACTTAGCTAATGTTGAACAAATGTCCCTGCCAAGTTATCTGTGGAAAAGGGAAACAATTTTATACACTAACTGTGCAGGGAAGGCCCTGAGCTCCCCTCTCTGCTGAGTCTTTTCTGACGCAGATTCATAATCTTCACGCAGGGAAGTTCACACTTCTTCCTGATTCCTCTTCACACTTTCTGGGCAAGCAGTTGCAGGTTTTGGCTCACAGTAATGGAAGTCATTCCTATATGGGTCACTGTGACCTGCTGGTGCTTTACAGGTGCTGTGTTTTATCTGGCTACTACCTTTTCCTGTTTTCTGAATAATTTAGTTTCTTTCTTCTGTAGAAATACATGTGAAAGATTTTGCTCCTTATCATTCCCAAGACTGAGGTTATTCATTGCTGTCTAGTGGTAGATAAGGTGATAGTTCCTGAGATCTAACTACAGGTGCTTGTGGGCATTTAAAGAAGTTCATTTTGCTTTTGCTGAATCCACTGACCCCAAGAAATTAAACCAGACACTGTAATGCTCATGATCTATCGTTTTTTGTTTGGAAATATCTGCTTTTCTCCTGGCACCCCAGGGCTGGGGCTTGTTCTCATGTTTCCTCTCCACTCTGTGACTGTGAGAACTCTTGCAGTGTTTTCCATGCTGACAGTAGAGGTTGTCTTTAGGACTTTCAGCACTGTGCACCCTGCCTGCTGAACCCAGAGCTTATGTGGTGCATGTGAGCTGAAACCAGGACGGTGGAAGTGCAGCGGGCTCAGTTCCACGTCAACAGATGGATGCGAGCATGTGCTGCCAAGACAGCATGTCACATATGCCTGTTAGGGCAAGACCTCCTGCCCAGATCAGCTAAACTGCTGTCTGTCCCGATTTTTTACATGTCTGTGGCTTGGGATATGGCACTTCTGCATCGTTTCTAGGCTGCATTAAAATCTGAAAATAAACTGGTGGTGTTGTGGCCAGCAGTGGAGGTAATGGAATGATTTAAATCAGTGAAAAAGTAGCAGAATACAGAAAAACATCTAGTGGGGGTCTCCAGGTAGAGACTGATGCTGAGGGCTACAAAACTGGCTAAACAAAAATCTGGTGCTGTAAGCTCCCTGCTGGGCACGCTGGTCTCTGTGAACAGTGCCACTCTGTGGCAGCTCCGGTGCTGGAGAAAGCCAAGTCAGACTGTTCCTGTTCCTGTACTGATGGAAAAAGGTGTAAACCAGTACCTGCTTTTGTCCCTATAAGAGGGAGGTAATTAATCCTGTATTTTGGTATGGTCCTCTTGTAGAAATAATGCCTTTTCACTCTGCTTGAATCAAGATCTCCCTGAATAACAGGCTTCTCCCTGGTTTGCTGTAATTTCTGTACCTATGGTAGTTTGGAGCTGCCAGTAATTACGAATCAATAGAACATCAATCACAGCATGGCTCAGGAGATTTTCAGCTGAGGGATTTGACCCTCAAAAATTCCTGATTCAGGTACCTTCTGGATCAGAACTGCTGAGTCTTGTTACCACAAGATGTCTCTTCGGTTGCTTCTGTGAAGCAGATTGCTGCTGTCCCAGTCCCCATCTCCTGAGTACTTTAGAAAGACTGTCTGGGCCAGGGATTTGGTCTGAAGCACAGAGACAGCTTGGTGTAGAGGCAAGAAGTCTTCTTTAGACATGAATGTTGCATAGAGACCTGGATAAAATATTAACATGGCAGTCACTTGCAGGAGTATCACCTGCTTTTGTGAGGAAAGGGAAGACTGGGGTCTCCAGTGCTGCCCCCCAGGTTGGATAAGCACTAAACTTTCTTCAAAATGTCCTAAAAGAAAGTGACATCTTAGACCTTCTGAGTTTCCCATTTGTATGTTAAAGTGGTGTTTTTTAGAGCTACAGTTAGGTACAGTAATTACTGTTCTCCATAAAGAATGCAGTTGCTTTATAGGAAATGGGGGTTTTCCCTTTTATTTTCTTCTGGGAACTAGAAGCACTGTTTCAAGTCCACTCCCCTGAGGCAGTGTCATAACTAGTTTTCCACCCAGTAGGGCCAACAAATCCAACTAAGTCTTTGTTCACGAGGTGTTTAGACTGCAGTACCTAACTTTGTGTTGCTGTATGACTTATATCTGCATAGCAGCATAATACATATTATTATATGTATGCCTCATTATCCTATTTTGAGCTCCATAACACATACAGATAAATACTTGCACCAATCTGTGTGTAATAATTGAATAGTCTGATACATTTACAGTATTTAACATTTCTAAGTCTTTTCATTGTACACAGGGATATTTCCTCTGTACAAAAGCAGAAATGTGGTTGAACAATGGATTTGCTATCAGTGATTAAGAAACATCCTCATTTAAGGCACTGGAGAGCTCTGCCTGAGAGCTGATGGCATGGCACTAGCTACAGTGTCCTGCATGAATTTTTAGCCTCTAATCCTATTTTCCTTGCAATAGAAATCTTCCCAATACTTTCAGTGTAGTAAGAGAGGGCCTCTATGTACTTGGATTCCAATAAACATGATTATAGATCAAATGCTACATTGGGATGTGCCTGCAGGGCTCTTGTTGACTTCAGCTGCTGCCCCAGTCATGCACAGGGAAAAGTGTGATTCTTTACATCTTCTAAGTGAACTGAAACATGAATTTATTAGGATAAATGTGTCTGTTACTGAGACTATTTAAAGAGCAGAGAGTCTCATCTGACATCTGGGTATAAATAGAAAATCCATTGTTTTGAACATCATCTGGAATGGTATTTGCCTGAAATCTGTGTCAGCATTATGGTATATAAGGCAATAGATCCAGTATAACTGACAAATTCACCAATATGCCACAAATATTAGCTACTTAAACAGAATTTTTTCTGTGATGTTTAAACAACCATATAAAAACCTGGTGCTGTGTTCTCATGGAAGCCTAGAAAATGGGATTTGGGCTGTGAGGAGACAAAGATCTGCTGGCAAGACCATTTTTAACACTATCAGAGAAGCAGTCATCCATGTGGTTCTAAATGAAATAATATTGAGCTTTTAGTTTAAATGCTTGTACACAGATGGAATCTTACACTGTAGGAGAAAAATGGGGGTGAGCAAGTGAAAGTGTGCACAGTTGTTAGTGTTTGGAAGTGCTCCGGGTTTTTACCGGGTAGAGCAGGGGGGATGCAGGAGCATCACTGAGTGAAACACATGGTATCTCTGTCTCAGGAAGTTTGTAGTCCAAGTGTTTGAGACAGATAAATGACACAAGAACAATAAGTGACTTTGTTGAGTCGTGTGACAGCTGTGAAATTAAATATGAAAACTTAATTTCAGCTCTTCTAAATTTAAGTCCAGTGCCTTAGTCGTGAGACTAACTTTGTCATCTGATGGTGCAGTAATAAACAAGGATCTTCATCCTGACCTCCTGGGAGGGAAATTGACTGTATTATATCCTACCAAATGGTCTCCAAAATGAGTCCCTGTGTACTGGCTTGGGGGCAATTTTTAGTTTAACTTCTGAGCAGAATGTAGATCAGACATTGCAGCTTCCAAATTCCCTTTTATTTGTTTGATCTCTAGCCTCAAAGCTCAGAAGTGAAAGCTTTAAATAAAATAAACAAAGATGGGAGTGTGAAACAAGAAGCTCTAGGAGGAACACAAGCTCATGTGTTATGCACAGATGAAGTGGTCGTGTCAAGGAAGAACATAAATCTTCACTCCATGCCTGTCCCTCCCCTGCTCCAAGCCTTTTATGTCTGAGGCAGAAGGAGCTCTGCTCCTGGGCTGCTCGGCCGAGATCGAGCAGCAGGTCGCAGCCCTGCAGCCCCTGTGCCCGTGGTGCTCAGCAGAGCAGGTCACGCACAGCCAGCCCTCCTTGAGGCAGGAGAGCACGTGGAGACTCTCAGATCTCTGTTGTGCACTAGCAAGCAAGAGGCCTGTGTGTGCAGCTCAGAGACAGCAGAGGAAGGAGCACGGTGTTTTATTGTGTGCAGAGCTGTGGCTGGTTAGGGGGACTCTGTTTGAGGGGCTGTGCTTGGGTTGGGACTAACTTTGGGGTAAGGGTTTGAGTTCAGGGCTCTCGTGGCTTTGTCAGAGCTTTAATGACTCTGCTAGTTTGAGACACAGCCTGTGGAGCTCGTTTATGTTTGATAGATGAACATTACATGAAATAGCAAGAAAGTCTGTGATGCTGTTCAGCTCAGGCTCCCTGCCTTTCCCACTCCGTAGTGTCTGGGTCTACTCCACTTCCCCTGTGCTTTTTATGAGACCATGTATGAGCTCACTTCTGATGTTACTTGTAGTTAAATGCAACCTGGGTCACGTCACATTTTCCTTTACATTAAATAAAGTAGCAAGACAGAGGCCATAACTGAATTATCAGGCTGACCTCCTAAATGTCACTGGATAATAAACATGCAAAAAGAATTCTCATTAAATACACATCACTAGCACTTTAATATCTAGGCAAATTAGACTGCTTTGGGGACAAGTGAGGTCAAATATCTTCTTTTGTGTCTGTGTAATGTGGATTAATTCTCGAACTGGACAAAAGCACTAACTGCTGTACTGTGTCACCTCATTATCTAGGGCAGAAACAAGCTGTGCCTGGGTGTTTTTGTTCTGTGGAAATGCAATTTATTTGAGTAACCTCCTTTCAGCGGTTCTTGCTTGTTCCCCAGAGGACAGACAAAACTGTACTAACCTATTCTACTCCAGCCTGTTCAGTGCCCTTGAAGAAATCCAAATATTATTTGAGTTTCTTTGAAATCTTTAAGTTAAAGATGAAAAAAATCTTCTAAAAATATTGCTAAACACAGTGAAGGGAGTATTACAGGTCTTTTTAGTGAATCTTGAAGCTGTATCTAACACCGGTCTAGATTTCTATATAAGATTGATTCATTAGTGAGTGAGAATTAGAAATTTATATGAAGAAAGGCTCAGTGCACCCACATGTGTTTTTGCATGAGCAAACAGCATTTGGGGCAGGAATACATTACAATAGTGCTAGTTCTTTATACATTATTTCAATAGATACTTTGCAAAAGGGAGTCTTAGTTTGCAGCACTGGCTAACTTTGTGTCTTCTATGAGAGGCAGTAATTGTTTCTCACTCCCCACCTCTGCTATACTGGTGCAGTTTTACTGATGTATAAACTAATGTTTGAACTGTGCTGTCGATTTATATAGGTCCCTGACAGTTTAAAGCTTAGAAATGCCCAGAGAGCCTTACTGGTATGGGTTTTGAGAAGGCTTTTAGTAGTGTGGGCTGTAGTTGGAAAGCAAACACAGAGTAGCCTCTACCAAGAAATGAATCTCACAGTAGTCCTGTGTAGGTGTTTCTTTTTTACTTAAGAGAGCCTGACAGGACTGTGCTGGCAATAAAAGGAGGTAGCTTTGGATTTTGATTTAGCTTTGCTAAAGCAGTAAGAATGCTGTCAGGCTCACTATTGCTGTTTACTATGTGTTTTTTAAAATTAGATAATGGTGGAGCAGTCCCATATGTCAATAATAAACAGTTCAAGTAGGTTTGTATTGGAAAAAATGGGGTTGTCAGCAGAATGGTATTATTTGTCACAACAGCGGCTAACAACCAAGCACTTTATATTGCTAGGCTGTTATCAGCTGGGAGGCAATTTTATTAGCTGGAAAGAAGAGCAGTTTGGCAGAGCAGCAGCCGTGCTCAGCAGAGGGGTCTGTGTGAGCCAGCACGAGGTTGTGCCGGGCTGGAGGAGGGAGCTGTGCTCACAGAGCAAAGGACCCCAAGCAGTGCCCACAACAGCTGCTCTCACCCTGCCCCTGGCTGGGAGTGATGCCTTGTGAAGGCTGACCTAGAACAGAGACTAGACAGAGCTAGAGTAGGTATTTGTTAAGAGGTCTCAATAGATCTACCTGTGCAGCACAACAAAATGGCTACAAAAATGGGTGACCGGTCTCAGGGTCTCTCACTTTTATAAGTTATGGTCTATTAGTGTATTGGAGCTAATTGTCCAATTACAGCTTTAGCTTATGAAGTCTAATCCTTGTTTTCTCTCTTTGGTCTACCATTGTTTATGCTCTTGGGCTTGAGATCTAGATCAGTTGTCCTTGGTCCCCAGCTAGAGAAGGAATTGTTTTGTCTCCCTACTCTGTGCAGAGAGCTCACCATCCCCTAATATGAAGCCCAGACCCACACACTAAAGCTGCACAGAATCTGAAAAATATAAAAGCTAAGACCTGAGGCATCAGGAGCAGGGCATCCCTGTGTGAGCAGGGAGGGGCTCTGACCTCCAAAGCAGGCAGAGCAGAGGGAGCTTTCTCATAGACGTTGTCTTCTATGCCTGTTTTGTTACCATGCTGCTGGAGATGTTCAGGAGACATGGCAATGCATCACCTGAGCACATGGGTTAGCAGTACACAGCGTGGTGGTGCTGAGCTCATGGCTGGGCTTGGTCATCTTGGAGCTCTTTTCCAATTCTGTGATTCTATGGGTAAAATTCATCAAACTGATATAACTTAAAATAGTTTACTGATTTATAATTTTTTTTTAATTGGCCTGCTAATCTGAATCCCTCTCATGCTGAGGAGTTGGAGATTTCACATGTACAGAGGGTATTGAGGAATGTCCCATGTCCACAGTTTTGTCAAATAACCACTTGCTGCCTTATTCTGCAAAGCTTGGCATCCCTTACACCTAGGGCACAGCAGAGTCTAGTTAACTAACACCTAGTAAATACCAGTCATTGGAAATTACTGGAAATTTGGAGGGTCTCTGTATTATGGGTCAGTCCCAAAATGCCACTGTTTGTTTACAGCAAAAAGGTGATTCCTTCTTTATTGAAATCACAGGCTCTGCTTTTTTTCCAGGTACATGCTCTCAGTACAGCCATTTTTCATGTGTCATCATGCATTCTGCTAATGCACTTAGCTCTGTTTTTTAAGTATGGACAGGATAGGGTTATTTTTCAAAAAAAAAAAAAAACCAAAAAAAACCAAACAAACAAAAAAAAACAAAAAAAAAAAAAACCAAAAACAAAACAAAAAAAAAAAAAACCCAAAAACAACCTTAATCTGCACTTACATCTGCTTAAGTTTAGTAATTCTGATTGGAATGATAATTACAACTACATTGGCAGCTTGTTCCTAATCCTGATCAAGTAAAAAATACTCTAAAAACAGTGAAGTGAGAAACACAGTGTCATCATCTTTATTTCTGGGTTGCAAATATTTACAACTTGTATCAATTACAGAATGTGAAATCTGTGCTTCAGTCCAGTGGGACTCGTTGTTAGTCTTTTCATAAAGTTCCTATGGAATAGTGTGACCATATCTAGCTTGCCTGCTTTTCTTCAATATGACGTTTTATTCCTCCTATTTATAATGAAAAACTTGAGAATATGCCCCAAACTTGCTTCAAAGCTCAGCAGCTGAAACCAGCTCCCAGTATTTTTCCTTGTCTTGTGCTCTGGGCAGTTTGAGTTGTGCTTTTGCTACTTATGTGTATGGATATGCTCTGGAATTGCTCACATAATAGTACAGAAGAAGGAAGTGTAGGACTGCCTGCTTATTTACCACCTGAACTACCACTCATGCAGTTACTTAGTTTTCTTTATTTTATTTTAGAATTCATTTTCCACCAAATTTCGTTACGAAGAATTTTGTCTCTCTCGTTATTCAACTTTCAGGGAATGAATTAATGGTTCTTGGTTTTGTTAATTTCAGATCATGGAACTGCAGAAAATTCTGGAAATTAAAACAAATTCATAGTTGCATGGTTTGAGTGTCTTAATAAGATGTTTGGCAAGGAGGGATCATCCCACCGATACCAAAGCAGAAATCTGTTTATGTGAGGCTAATACAAAGTAGAGAGCAGCTGCAGGTCTTAAAAGAGGAAAGTTACTGGCTTATTTAAATGCAAACCAATAGAAAGTGTTTGAACTGTATCATCTATATAGAATGAATTATTTCATTTTAAGCATTCAGGATGCATTTCTGTTCTCCATTGACACCATCTAGAACAGTGTTTCCTTTTGGAGCTTGTTATAAATTACTCCTGGTGTTGTCTTGAAGTTGCTCTTTAATTTTTCCCAAGTGGATATTTGGCATGGTTTGTTTGGCTCTCTCCAGTGTAGAAGAGATCCCAAGAGCAGCCCCCAAGGGCCTGGCTCCCTCAGCTCTGCTGGGCTGTCTGTGAGCACTGCCTGCCCCCAGCACAGAGGTGTTCTCAGGCACATTTTGAAAAAGCAGGGGGTGGCTTTGATAAGAGTGCTGATTGTTCTGTGCACTCTTGGCTACCACAGAAGGGAAATGGAGATATTGAGGGAAAATATTTCCCATATTGTGTTACCCCTATTTCTTGTAACTTTAGTGGGAGATAGTTTTTTGCCAGTCTGTTGGCAATGAAAACTGCATATTTCTCTAGGAACCTAACACCAGAAGTATTTGTGTATAAATACAGGAGTATTTCTTGCTCCACAGCAGATATGCATTTCCCTGCATTCATCAAATCCACCAGTTCAACAACTCCTCTGTTTGTGATAGCTGTTAATACGAAAGTGTTGTGCCTTGCAGACCTGCAGCAGCTGTGGAATGGGTCAGACCAATTGGCCATTTAATCCTGTACCTTATGTCTAATGATGTCCTTATGATCCAGGAGAGGGAAGAGCCTCTGTGGAGGATCACAGAGCACTTGGCTGGTCTGTGTACCATGAGCGTGTTTGGCAGGGACTGTCAGCACTAACATTTTAAGGAAAATTTGGCCTTAATGAGTCTCAGTTAAGCTCTGTTGAGATCAAAATCCACCTCAGTAGTTGTAGGTGCCTTAAGAAACACATCTCCAACTCCTCTACCAGTGCCTGTGTCTGTCCTGTCCCACAGGCACTCACACATTGAATTCCAGCAGAGCACTGCAGTGCTTCAGAAAATCAATACTGCAGAAGGAATATTTTCTTCTCTTAGCTTCTTATCAGAACCAACCTTTTATTTCTGCATCATTTCCTTGCATGACTACACCTCTCTCTCATTTCCAACCAATTTATTCATTTTCTAATCTGTAGCCTTACTGCTCTCATGCTAAAACACTAAAGTCTAAAATACCAAACCACTAAAATACCAGTCTCCTGTCCTAGGTGAACTTTTTGAGTTGTCACATCAAGAACAGTCAAAATTAAGGACCAGGCTGCTACAAGGAATTAGCTTTTTCCTCAAATACACATATTTATTTTTCTGCCTATTCAGGAAGTTTGTGCTGTATGCAGCTGCCCTGTATGCAGCTTTTGTAGAGTTATCAAGCCTTAAATTCCTTAAATTCTGCCTCACCTCATTGTTTTCAGGTGAGTTTAGCCCAGCACATAAATAGATACAGGTGTGGGCAAGTAAATTAGTGTAATTTAGTGTTCTCTTTTCAGGACTGCTAAATACTCCAAATGCAAATGGAATCTTATTTGAAATATTAAAACCAGTTGAGTTTTCAAAACCAGGACAGGAGGCTTTCAGTAACTCTTGTAATGTGGGGTTTTGGAAATTCACCTCTAAACATAGGCTTCAGTATTGCAGTGGATATTTTGAGAGAGAGGGTGGAGAAACAGTGAAACTCAGGTGTATTTGAGAAGACCTAAAATGATGACAGAGTTTTACAAAACCTTGGTCAGTGTCTTCTGGCCAGTAAAATTGCTTTCAGCTTCCTGGAGAGTTTGAGGCTCTGGTGTGGATAAGGAAGTGAAATGTAGGCATTATCATGAAGGGTCTGGAGGGCAATGCTGGTAGTTTCACCTGGCTGTGGGAGAAGATTTACTCCTGACCTTAAAAACCTTGATGTCATGGATGAAGGAACACAGCAGAATCACAAGCTTCTACCTGCATGGTTGTGCAGAAATAAAAACATATGCTGACTTCTGTGAGGCATTTTCTTGAGATGAGTTATGGAAAGCTGTTCCAAGACTTGGTGAATCATAAATAAAAACTGTAGTGGATAGAAAACTAATTTTGCCATCATGCCTTCTAGGCAGGTTCAGTGGCCAGCAGAGCCCATGCTGTTGCTCATAAATATGTGAGAAGTCACCACTGCTGAAATTAGCTCCACCAAAAGGCAGCTGAGGAGCTGTTTCGGGTTGTGCCTGGGCAGGATGATCCACAGCCAGCTGAAAGCCAGGAGCAACGGGGACATCACAGTTCAATGAGTTTTTTCTGTTGTACCAGTATTTATTTGAACAACAACACATCCTGTTCCAGGCAGGTTTGAGCTGGGAGGGTCTGCTAAAATCAGCACAGGCTCTGCATGCACTTCTACACAGAATCCTGGAGAATTAGCTCCTGGGGAGCAGTGGGAATTTTAAGGCATTAGGTACAAAACAAAAGATTAAAAAACAAGCAAAAATGCAGTGTGTGGATTGTGCTGGAAGCACTTAAGAGCGGAAGGGTGTAGAGAGTTTATAAGATCTTGTCTCAAACTGTGGAATAGTTCTAATGGGATGTAGCTTATTATCTCTTTGGTTCAGTAAGTGTATAGTGACTTTAGTAATTGCAATTAAAAACTTCCAAGAAGCTCTTGGGTCTGAAGTTGGGTAAATTCCCTTCAATTCAGTGCAGGTGCTCCAAATGTATGTCAGTGAGTGAGAATCTGTTTTATCTAGGAGGTTATTGTTTGTAATGATCCTTGACTAGCAACACATGTAAAACTCCTTTTTTTTTTTTTCCAATAGATATCCGAACAAGAACATGTGTTAAGCACAATCTAAAGTTTCTGGACTGAGAGAACAGATCAATCTACATGGTCACCTCTTAATGAAATGCCAGTTTTGAGGGCTTTAATTGGGCATTGTTCTGTAAGGAAATAGGCCAAGGCTAACAGGTCACTGCATAAAAGGCAATACAGAGAAGTGTCTCATGACACTGCCAACCAGGGCCCCAGCTCCATCATCAATAGGCAGTCAGATTTTAGGTGTTATCTCATCTTTCAAGGAAAATAGGCTACTGATGTCTTTCAGCTTTTTATTATATGGGCCACTGCATTTTACCACCATCTCAGAAAGAGACATCAAAGGACTTTTCAGATTCTTTCTAGTAAGAAAAATAGGTGACTGCTGGAAACAGTGGGTTTTGACCATTGGTTAAATATAGCTTGTAAAAGAATCATCCCATTTTTTCTGGGTGTCACAAGTCACTTGGTTAATTAATGTTTGTTTTCGATTGAACTCTTTTAAGTCAAACTGTGATTAATTCTGGCATAAAAAATATTACATAGAAAATTGCAGTAAAACACTATTATGTCATAAATTGCAAAGAAGGATGAATGATGCCAGAGAGCAATTCACCATACATGAAGAGAACAATTTGTTCTTGTTCTGCATGGTGGTAGACTTTCCCTTTTGGCCATAAGCATATAAATATTTTTAAAGCAAAGTTGTAAGTCTGTATAGTGATAAATAAGCTTGCAATAACAGTACATAAAATGAATATTCAAAATATCAGTGAAATGTTTTCTTGCAAGTGTCTGTAGTTTGCAAGTAGCTGTGTACTCCTGATTCAGGGTGTCTGGATAAGAGCCCTCTCTTCTCATACCTGGGTCAATCATGTGTCCAGATCCTCAGCTCAAGCCCACATTTTGTTTGTTTACATCTACAGATGTAGCAATGTATTAACTAAAAGTCAAGACTTCCACTACTGCACTAACAGCAGAATTGAGGACACTAACTTCAGTTTGTTGTTAAAATTATTTTTCTGGTCTGCTTATATTTAGAGGGAGGAGAATTCTGAGAAGTCTTAGAGCAGAACAGCACTGAATCAGTACGAAAAAAAAGAAGCTTGCATTTGGTGTTCAGTAAGAATAATCACTTTCAAATAGTTCTCTAAAAATATGTTTCATTTAACTGCTGAGATTCTGTTAACAGTCTGAACTCACATTCTGCCATCAGAGAAGATGGAGAATATAGGTTAAAACAATAGTAGCTTCTACAGAAGGAAAAGACAAAACTTGGGACTGTTGAATTCACAGTTCTGCATTGAGATTTAAACTAAATCTAGTCCATAAAGGTAAAACCAACATAGGAATGATTTTGGTAGGCAGGCACACAGGTTGTGACTAACAGTGCTTTCCCTTCAAAGCAGAAACAATCCTAAGCTGGTGTTCCTGGCAGCCCTTCAGCACCATAGTAGTAAGGACACTTGAGCTTCAAGAGCCCATTTCTCCAGGTTGAGTTTTTCAGTGTTTCCACAAATGCACATCTTGCTGTCTGAGCAACTGGCAGCATCTCAGACTCAAGCCCTGTTCATTGAAAGCAGGGAAAGAATGGGTTCTCAGAAAAGAATGGGTTCTTTCCCCAGGGAAAGAATGGATTCTCAGCACCCTCAGGTTTGATCATAATAAATATCCAAGGCCAGCTCTTCCCTGCAGTGCTGGGCAGGTGTGGAATTGGCACGAATTTGGCACCACTGAGCTGTGTTTAGCTGCCAGGAGTGTCGGCTGCTGCCGGGCTGCCCCTGCCATCCCCAGGCTCAGGGGACAGTGACAGCACATGGGGACTGTCCTGGACTGGCCTTCTTGCAGCTGTGCCATGTCCCAGAAGAGAGAACTTCCCTGCACACACTTCTAGTGTCTTTTTGCAATGAGTTGCAACTAACTCCTTTAGCTGCTGGAGTTAATTGTGTTGTTAATGATTTTTCAGCTTTCAAAACAAAAATCCTGTGTTCATCTTAATACCTTGCTGTTACTGTGCAGGCAGTCCTTAGCACGTGTTTGTGCATGCAGGGATTTAATTAAAACCTTAATAACTAAATAATCACCACACAGTCTGGGCGTCTGTGAGATAGCACTGTGGGGACATTTTTTGAGTTCCTCAATTGCACACCACATTGCTGTGTACTGTTTTTGATGCTGGGTAATCGTGCTCCAGCATTGCTGGTGAGGTGGGTATAGATTACGAGGCAGCTGGAGCAGCAAGCCCAAGAGCAGTGCTTTGCTCAGGCACTCTTTGAAGCATTTCCTTTGATCATGCCACAGCTGGGAGACACTCACATGTCCCAGAGACCAAGACTAAAGTACTCACATTACGGTGCCTGAAGTGAGTTTCCTAAACAGAAGTGCCCTGATTACTTTTCCAGAGATACAGAAAACTTATTTTTAAATTTGTCATGCTTTGCAAAGTGTCTCTCTCAGTCTGTGTGGCAGTCAGTGTTTTGGGCACTGGTCATTCCTGTAGGTTGGGTGTTCAGCAGAGAGGAGGCCTCTCTCCAGGTGCCCCTCTGCACTTCAGCTGCAGCTCAAATTCCCACTGGACTCCTGCTTTTGTCCCATATCCATCACATCCATCCCATGCTGGTGACAGCTGCACACACTCTCATGGCTCAGGAAGGTGTCCCCAGGAACATTTGGGCCAGGCAGCTGCTGTGGCCCAGCCTGGCCTTGTCTGCATGGGCTGAGCCGGGCTCAGGGAGTGCCAGGTACCCGGTCCTACCCTGCAGCACTGGCAGGGGCTGCTCCAGGGAATGGGACTGTTCTAGGGTATGGGACTGTTCTAGGGAATGGGGCTGCTCCAGGGAATGGGACTGCTTTGCCTTTGCCTTTGCCTTGCCTCTGCCCTTGCCCTTGCCCTTCCTTTGCCGTGGTGACAGCAATGGCCATTTCAGAGGTGCACAGCAGAGCCTCATGCCTGTGTGTCCTGCTCTCTTGGCCAAGAGACCTTGGCCACACGGCTCAGCCCTCACATGCCAGAGAGAGGGGCCACACTACGGTGCACACAGCCAATACCTTTTTGTATCTTTTCAGCGCACATGGCTAGAAAATAGAAAAACTGAGTATCCTGGTGTGCAGGGGTGCGAGGCAGGACAGCCTTGGTAGCTGCAGCAGGAGTGGCTGCCCCCGCTTGCTGTGAGCAGTTGCCTGGGCGTGTCCTGCCCCATGAGTTAGCTCATCGCTCTCCTTGGGACAGGCTGACGGGAACAGATGTGTTCCACACCTGACCTCTGTTTTTCTATAGCTCCTGAGCACATTTTTAATTTAAAATTCTGCTCTTTCCTATAAAAGGTAAAGAAGATGTCAAGGTCTTGCTGTTCCCATTCCAAATGGAATGGGTTCATGTCCTGTTAATCAAGAAGTACAGACGCAGCATTTGTCATTTCCCTTTAAAGTAATGGGTGGTTGATACCTGTCATTTCTCAAGAAACTATATACCAGATTATGGTGTATTTATAGAAATCTCAATTGCTGGTAACTTGGCTGAAGCCAAGTTTAGGCATACCATTAGTAACACATAATGAAATGACCTAAGTGGAGTCAGATTTGGGAGGGGGAGGAAAAAGCTATTTGAGTTGAATAGCTTGAGGATGCTGTTTTACTATTAAAATTAAGCTTCTGACCCCTGGCACTGAAGTGATAAAAATGAATCTTCCTATATTTCTCTTTTGCATTTAATCTTCAATATTGGAAAAGATAAAAAAATCAAATCTCCTTCTCTCCCTTGTCTCTTTTTGTTCTAGGTACAGGACCTATTTATGCTACAGACCCACTCCTATACATGTCCCTGTTACTACTGCATAAGCTTGTACATTTATTAGTAAACCACTGACGGACTGCTCCCTCCACTCCTCCTCAGCCAAACAGAAGGAACCTATTTAATAACAAACAAAACCCCTGACAAAGAAATCCCTACCGTTTTAAAGATGGACAGAAAGAGACTGAAAGAAGCATGATAAATTCTACTTGGGGGGGAAAAACATATTTTTGGGGATGCCACAAGAAAGTAAACCACATAGAATAATGCATCTAGTTTCCAGACTCTGTGGTGTAAAGCCCTGCTCTGTGCATGGCACTTATGATTTCTCTATTTTAATGTAATATTTTTTCTTTTCTAAACCTTTCCTCTGACTCTTCATTTTGCACGAACTGTTGAGCAGTTATCTTTATGACAATATGTAAAGATGTTGGGTCAAACCCTTCCTAAGAAAGGAAATATTTTTAGTAGATTATTGTGTTTAGGTTTTTGGATTTCCTTTTTCTTTTTTTAATTAAATTATTTCTTTTGGAGACATTAAAAAGGTACATCTTACCATAATTAATATTCACTGTCAATAATATTTATTTTTAAATGAAGATTGGAAACAAGGTAAGACATTTGTTTATAAACTGTATTGTATATTGCTGAATAACAGTTGAATAAAAAGATTTTGAAATAAAGTTTTTACAGATGTGTGTGCCTTTCCCTGTGTCCTGAATGTCCCTGAGAAGGCTTGATGGCTGCATGCCTTCCCTACCTTGTCACAGCACAGAGACTTGAGGAAAGATGCAGTACAAATAAAATAAAATTGAATTCAGTTATTTTTCAGACACCCTCAGCTGGTGCCAAAGCCCACAGCAGAACGTGCACGCAGCCAGTCCCAGGCTGCAGCTGCCTTTTCCTTGGTGCCACCAGTTATGTCTGGGCAGTCAGGGCAAGATCTGGTAGATGGACAGTGGGGCAGTATGTGGCATTCAATGTAAATTGCTTTGGTTTGCCCCAGGCCTTTCTGAAAAAAAGGAGAATCAAGCAGTGGAAAATCAAAATAAATCATCCTGGAATGTTGTGTAACCTAGTTCCAAGATTTGTTTAAAATATATTCAGATTTTTTTAAATGCATAATTTTGTCACTTTTCTTACCCAGATGAGCTTCCTCTAAAGAAGCTTTTTCACAGTAAATAGTTATTTTTCTGTTGCAAAATGCTTGTTTTTCAAGTGAGCCAGTAAGATGACTTGGTAAAGAAACATGACCTTTGTTAGCTGAATTTAGTGAATTGCCTTGAAATTTCCTATGCCTGACTATGACTCTTATCCTGTCACTTGTGTGGCATTTTAGAGAGGAGTTTCCTTGTGGCAAAGGTAGAGTGCCAGCTCCAGTGGCAGCAGGACTGTCCCTGCAGGAGCTGCAGAGCAAACACAGGACACGCCACTGCCTCACCTCAAACCTGAGTCCTGTCCTAGAAGGAGGGCAGGAAGGGATTGCCAATTTCCCAGGTGCTCAGGATTTCCTTTTTCTAGGGCTGCCAGTGACAGCCAGGGATTTGTGCCACTTGCACTCCCTGGGTTGGAGACCAAGCAGTTCTGTGTTTGATACATACTACACTGTGGTCACACAAGCCTCTTGCACTGGGGCAAGCTCACCATGGGCATCCAAAGGGAATAAAATCAGTAATGTTCATCCCATTACTGCCAGCTGTAGGATTGGGGAGCAATCCATAATCCTCCCATAAAAAGCTGAACTGCTCTTTGGAAGAATAAGGAGGAGGAAGTTGTTGCCAGCCTGGAGGTGCATCAGAGCATGAGACACTGAAGAACGCAGTCCTTGGCTTCCACGTGCACACAGGAGGGCTTCCAAACCTGGAAGGAAAAGATAGGTGGGAACAAGATTAGCATGTTGGACCATGTCTAAACAAATACCAGCTTTCCTGTGTGGGAATTAGCTCAAGGAGAGTTACTGCAGCAGAGGTGTGCGTGGAGCCTGCAGTGTCAGGAGAGTTCTAACCCCTCCACCAAGGGCTGGTCACACAAGTGAAACCTGCCTGTGTTTGGACTGGGGGATCCGGCCAGCTCTTCATCGCTGCTGCTGCTGTTTTCTGAAGGGCAGAGAATATTTCTCAGAGCCTCAACTTCCTTCTAGGGGAGAAAACTAAAATTTTTCCACAAGAAGAAGAAAATCTGCCTAAATTGATCTAAATAAATAGCTGAGGCTTGAAGCAGTGAAGCATGTCTGTCTAAGAGTAGTTATGCTTCGTCTTCAACTTCAGCCCTACCCCAGCTGGTCTCCAAGTAAACAGGTATCTGCTTTGCTCTGATATTTTTGTTCCATCACTTCCAGAGTACATTGTCTCTTAAATTACAGACTGTGTGGTTTGGAGGAAATATATCAATCATCTTGAGTTTGTCCTTCTCTTTCTTTTGTGGCCTGTTACCTGCAAAGGGATGTGGCAGCAAGTTTTGTGTGTAATGACAGGAGTAGAATTACCAAGGTCTTTTAGACTTTAATCACATTAAAGGTGAAAAAATATTAAATCTGCAACTAAAAGTAACTTTTTTATCCTTTCTGAGATCAGAATTAAGCATGCCACAGTAGGAACAATTCTTATATTCCAATTCACCATAAAACCTCAGAAATACTAAACAATAACCTGAGGATTTGATGAAAAATCTCTTCTAGCAAGAGCAAAAGGCAGCTTTTCTTTCCAGTGAAGACCTGTACACCAGCAGAGAGAACTCATTCCCAGCACACAGAATAACTTCAACAAGTGAGATTGCCGTGCTTTACCTTTACCTTCACCTTCACCTTCACCTTCACTATGTGAAGGTAAGTATTGCCTTTAAAAATGTGCAAAATGAGTCCTTCAGGTTTTGGGGCCATGGTTTCCACATTCAGGCCAGTTTTGTTTTGGTTTTGGTTTTTTTGGGGTGGTTTTTTTTTGGGTTTTTTTTGGTTTTTTTTTTCAAAAAAAAACACAGCTTATAATTGGCCCCATATTCCTGTAGTGCAGGGGGGAAAAGTGGCTAAAGAGGAGACTGCAGCTTTCAGTACAGTATTTAGTCTTTAAAAAGCACTTAAAGGAACGAGAAACATTTTGAAGAGAAATTGTAAAGAATTTGGAGCCTTATTGCTTGTGAGTGTGTTGAGAACTTTTGCTAAAACATCTGTCCTTTGAGAGTGCTCTTTCTTCTGAAAAGGGCAACTGCCTCACTTCTGCTGATTGTATTTACAAAGGGCAAAGTGAGGTTTTGCCGTAGCCTTAATGGACAGAGGCTAGTGGCAAATCTTGCTCTTTCATAAATCTCAGCATTCCTCGTGGTGTCTGCTGTCAGAATCGATTAGGAGTAAGTGCCTGTGCTGCCGAGCCGTGGGAGGCTGGTGTGGCTCCTGCAGTGCCACGCGGAGCCGGGCACAGGCTCCCCCAGCACCGCGGCTGCGGCGGGAGGTGCCTGGGGAGGCAGCCCCGCTCCCTGCCTGGGCACAGCACGGGCTCCTCGCACAGCCAGCAAGCAGGGAAGCGTGAGGGATGGCTGTTGGGGGCCAGAGCTGAGTCATCTGTAATATAATCATAAGGAAACACACATTTTTCCTGAGAGAAAATCAATAGAACTTTGCACTTTTCCTTGTAATATTTCCAGTCTGCGCCATCAGCTGCAGCTCGCTCACAGTTATACTGCCATAAATTCACTGCGAGTTAATGGATTTCCACAAAAACGAATGGATTTACAGCAGTGTAACAGAGCTGGTGCTGGAGCCGTGCGCATGTAAAAATACAGGGAACAAAAGTAGTTTGATAGTACACAGGTGACCTTCAAAGTGCCAAGACCTAGTGAGTAAAAAAACAAAATTACCCAGTTTGTGGTGTGCTCTTTTTCTGGCAAAGTTCCCGAGGAAAAGAGCCTGCAGTGCTGAAAGCCTCGCTGTGCGTGGCAAGAGGGCCAGACCCACTGAAGGGAAGATGGGTGAATGAGCAGCTTCACGCTGTGATGGAGAGTGCAAAAGACTGTCTGAACACGTCATTTGTCATTTCCTGCATAAAACATTTTGGAGCCTAGTCTCACTTAGAATTAGTAAGTAAGTAAATAATGTGCTCCCAAACTTGTGTGTCAAAACTAGGTTGGTTAATGTATGAGCTGCCTCCGTTGCATTTGTTACTCCACAGCAAATTTCATGCTTAGCCAGAGGCTGGCAAAGTTCATTTATTCATTATCCCCAAACTTTGGGCAGTTATTATTCAAACGCCCCTAGTACATCTATTTAATAAGAAGAGAACAGAAAATTGATGGGATCAGAAATGTTAAAGTCTTAATTAATGCTTTTAGCAAAGACTGATTGGAGGGGGGTTGTTGTGAGAATATTAATGCGCAGCAAGCGTGTCTGGCTGGTGTCACTGGGCAGGGGGAGGGCTCTGCCAGCCCTGCCCAGGGAGCTCTGCCCCTGCAGCCTGTGAGCTCTGCACCTCTGGGACACCCCCTGCACCACCCCGCGGCTCTGCACCTCCAGGGCAGGGAAAACCAGTGCTGCAGGCCGTGGGGAGCACGGAAATACCAACATATGGGAATTACTGCTGCTAATGGGTTTAAATGATAAAACATCCACTTACAGCAGAGATGGGGGGGTTCTTTATTTTCTGCTGTTTCTGGGCTTCTGTGGTGTTTTTGTGCAGTTCTGCAGATCCTGTGCTGCAGTGGGGGCTGCTGGGCAACGGGGGCTTTGCTGTGGGCACACAGGTACCAGGTTCGAGTTTGGTTCATGCAGGAGCAGCTGCAATTATTCCACAGGAAAATTAACAGGCCTTGAAACAACAGGACCAAGATGAAGGCTTGAAGAATCCCAGCAAGGCATCAGCCTGTCCTGCCCCAGCACAGCAGCAGCTGTGTGTGACAGGGATGGGGAAGATGGAGGAAGGGCAAGTTGGGGGTTGTTGCTGAGTTTAGACCAAGTTTATAAAACACAGCAACCTCTGCTGAGTAAAGATGGATAATATTATAATGAAGCCAGTCAGGAAAAATATGTGCTTCAGATCTAGAACAATGACAATCCAAAATTTAACACTGAACAAGGTGGCTTTTTTTAATGATCCATGCTAATAGCAACGAGTGGATTGAAATCTCCTATTTCTCCTCTGGTGACTGCCCACCTTTGAATTATAGCAATTATGGACATTGCAAGGAAAACTCAGTTACATTAAGAGTTGAATCAAAGAGGACTGTGATGTAGAGTTAGTGAATGGATTTCCCCATTTGTTGCGTATAGATTTCCTTTCCTGGTATTATTGAACTGGTTCTTAAATCTCATATGGAAAATCATCTGTAGTGTAATGCAAACTAAACTACCAAGATCTTCATAAATAATTCAAAAATGTTTACAGTTCAATTGAAGATTATACTTTCCTAACAGGAAATGTTTGGGATTTACTCTGGGGAAGATGGGAAAGGGGGTGTTACTTTTATTTCTATTCCATGACCAGATCTTTCAAAAACTTTCATTCATCTCTGTGTTAGTATTATCCTTGAAATAGGAAGCAACAGGTTAAGTCTTTGGGAGCATTATACAGGTGAAAAAACAGATGACCACAGAAATGGGATCTTATTTTTTGATTTTATTGTCATTTTGCTTGGAAATCTGAAGTCATTGATTTATTTTAATAAATTAAAATAGGAATCCTTCATTACTAAATATTTTTCAGGCTTTGAAGTTGCTCTGACAATCCAGTGAGTATTGTGACTCATTTTGGGTTTTAGGGTAATCAACATAGTACCTAGGCAGGTGTTGATATTTAGGCTGGCAGTCAAAGTCAACTGTTGGGCAAAAAATTAATAGCAAATTTCTGATTTTCAAGTGTTGTGTTTTTATAATAGGTTTTAATATTTTGGTGGGTTTTTTTTTTTTTTTTACAGAGTCTGTCTGTATTAACAGTCCAGGTTAAACATGATATTTAGCTCTAAATTCCCATGGCAGAGCCTCTTTTTAATGCCTGTGCTGTAATTTATTTACTTACTGTTCTGGACTGTTGCATTTCAGTCCTTCCAGAGTTGTCAGAGTTGATCCCAGTGATGGATACCTGTCAGTGTGTCATTAACCAACTGTCTTGGCAGTTTTACAAATGTGTCACCAGCCCCTCAGGGAGTGTGTCTATGCTCTTGGGCCGGGTGTGAGGAAGGTCAGTGCCAGGACTCTGACACCCTCTTGGCTTTGTCTCATCCTTCCCTCAGGAGAGCAATCTGGTGGTGGCTGACCCAGAGAGGAGCAGCTTGGCCAGATCTAGCCAAGGATCTGAGAGCTGAATTCCCCCTTGAGAATTAACGTGTCCTTTCCTGTCGTCAGGCAGCCCTGGGCTGGGGGTTCGTGTGTGCTCTGAGAATCAGAGAGTGAATCAGTTCTCTGGAGCCCATGGAGCATCACCAGCATGGTGCTGAGGACTCCTAATTTGTCTTTCTTTTCTGGGATCCCCTGCAAAGCACTGAAAGCAGGATGGCAGCGGCTGCATTACCAGGCTGCCAGCCACAGCCAGTGCCGCTCAGGAAAGCTCCTGCCCAGTGTCCCAGGGCACTGCTCAGCCTCACACTCTGGTCTGGCAGAACAGCCACTGCTGCTCCCACTGCTCTGAGCAGGCAGGGACAGTGGGAGCACAAGGAAAAGCCACCCATCTCTTCCTAAAGGGACTCTCAAGTGCCTGAAGATTTAAAAGCCTGTTTTCCCTAGATAGTCATCCTGTGTCTGTGGCAGGAATTTGGATGCTGCTGAAACACCCCCCAGTGCTATCCTGAATTTACAGTGCCCTGGGAAGCCAGCAGTGCCTACCTACCCAGTGTGTCTCACCCTGACTGAGACAAGCAGTACGTGAGCTCCGGAGCTGCACTTGCTTGGGAATGTCGATAAACCTTCGGACAAAGACACAGTGTGCACATCTAAACCCAAGTCAGGCCAAGGGATAACTGTACTGAGTGATGATCTAAGCTGGACCATGTCTGTCAGTGGTACCCTGAGGGGAATGCAGCACTTGAGAAAGTGCACAAGAGAAGCTAAAGGCAACAAAATCAAATGAGACAGTGAAAATTTACAGTTTGATTAAGGAAACATCAGTTACTTTATGGTCTTTACCAAATACACTCGTATTTGTTATTCATTTATGCTAATTCAGTGCAAGACAGTAAAAGTACAATCACAGTGCTACAAATAATGATAATAGTGTAATCCATTTACAGAGTGCCTGGATATAATTTCAACTTTTATAGTACAGTGATATGCAAGTCGCAAGTTAGTTAAATGCACAGCAAGGTGCTAATTGCAATCCTGGTTAGAATGAACCTACATTTATGGTTAAGTCACTGATAATGACTTTGCACCTAAGCTAGCCAAGAACCACACAGCCAGACTCCTTATGACATCCTTTAATAATTAATAACCCTGGCCTTTCAGTCTCCAGAGAAGCAAGCAGGGTTTGACAAGACAGGAAGACCAAAACCGAGTACCTATTAGTGCTTCAGTCCTGGAGGAATGTGTGGGTGTGGTCGCCTTGCAGTTCCCCAGCACTAGTGAGACACAGAAGGTGGGCTCAGCGCAGAGCAGTCAGCAACCAGACCAGGCTTCTGTCAGAATGGCAGCTGTAACATGACTTAATGACAAGACTCAATAAAAGGAACTAAATCCAGCTTGCCCAGTGTCAAATGCGAGTAGCTGAACTTTTGCTGTATTTTTTAAGAACATAAACTCCCTTTATGAACCAGAGTTAATTATTTAATGACCAGAGAGGTCTTACACTACTTATGCTAGACTAAAGCATTTCACTAAAGAAAACCATCTCAAAAGCAAATGCAAGGAGTTTTGCTGGGTTCAGAAAGTGTTTGTCACCCTGCTTGTAAATGTGTATGGAAAAGTCAACCCAGTTTAGGCTCATTACCCCGGGTAATTCAAACCTTGCCACAGCCAGTTTTTGGAGCACAGCAGCACCAGAGAAAGCCCTGCCCACGTTCAGGGCCATGAAAATGCCATGTGTTCACGTTTCCCTTCATTCAGTGCTCATCTATTGCTGCTGGCTAGGGAAAAACATCCGTCCAGTGTGTTGTTTACAGCTGGGAGTGCAACTGCAAAATGGTGAGGGGAGCCTTGGGGACCATTTACCTGGGAAACAACTTCACCTGCTCTGGGGGCTCAGGACCACGAGACACACCTACAGCACAGCCTGCATGGGGAATGTGCTCAGCAAGTGCTGCGGTCACGCTGAAACCATTCATTTTTATTTTAGCAACACTTAGCATTCCCAAAACAGCCAGATGGAGCTCAAGGACACAGGTAAATAAGCAGGAACAGCATGATTTGACACTGCTCGAAGTTTCACTCTGCTCTAAAACAAGCTTTTCCCGGTGGAGAAAAAGGGGGTGTGTTTTTTTCTTCACGTGCTGAACCAAGAAGCAAAATAAGGTATTTTCCCACCTACACAGACTGAAAACGGTTGTGTCATGCATCCCTAGCTAATTGGGGTGTGATGAAGTGCATAATTCCAAAGCTATCTAGCCTGAGGGCTTAAAGAAAAGCTTAACTGTGCCTGCAAAGCAGAGTGGAGATAGCTGGTGTGACAACTGCCTATCAGGAGGCTGCAGGCTTTGGAACCAGCCTGACACAGGGGCACTATCTGATTGCAGCTCCAATTCTGCCCACAGTCCTGCTGCTGGCTTCAGCAGTTACTCCATGGCCAATAAGGCATTAAAGAGTCACAATGTACAGCTTATTTCAGGAGGAAATATTTTAACAGCACAGGTTACTGTCGTGCATGCATTAAGAAAACCAGGACACAGCATACCAAATTAAGTTCGGCTACAGTAAAATAATTGTAACAGAGCAATGCTGACCCCAGCTACTGAATGGTGAGACCTGGCTTTTGCTGCACAGGCGAGATTAGGTTTTTCTGGTTTGCTTTCCTCCCTGTCTCCTTGCATATATAAATCACAAATATAGTGTATATTCACAGAAATATAGCATATATTTACCATTCAGATGTTTGAGATAAAGCCCCAATATCTTAGAGAGAAAAGTGTCCCTCAAGCTCTGCAGCACAAACTATGGTCTCACACAAATACAAACTGCAAGAGGAAAGCAGCCCCTACTGTGCAACTCTTTCACTTTGTTAGATTGCAATATATTTTCTTATTTTTCATGTGTCTGGTTCGTGTGACCCTGCCAGTATGCAAAAATGGGTTTTGACAGTTTCTTTGTTTTGGTTTTATTATAATGTAATTTATGGGATGCTGAAAGTCTGCAAGTACTTGTACTTGACTGACATTTCTCTGAGAGTCAAAAGATTGCTCTGTATACTTGACTGAGATTAAAATGACTAGACTGCATATAGCTACATCCTGCTTTGAAAGTGCAGGATTGGAAGGCTTCCATTAAATTGTTATTTTCAGTTATTATTAGCTCCTAAATCAGTTAATATAACTCCTTTCCCATAATGAATGCACAGCACTGTAAGCCTGAATGCCATATTTTCTATTGATCTATTTCCACAACCTGTTTAGTGAAATAATTAAAATGATTTACAAGGCTGACCCAATATCTTAGTGGTTTAGTAAATCACGCTGCCATGTGGGAGGCTCAGCTGGTTTTAAAGCACAGCTCGAGGCAGCAGCAGGACCTGGAGTGGAGCTGTTGTGCCGCACCTGGAGAGGGGCTGGGCTCCGGAAACGCCTCCTCACACTCAGGGAGAACGAGGGCTCCAGCTGCTGTGCTCAGTCATCACCTCTGGCCAAAGATGGGAAATGCCTGGGTGCTTCCCGGCCAGAGCAGAATCTGAGTTGCAGGGAATGTATCGACACTGGCAACTGGAACATCCCTATTTCCTACTCCCAGAACTGACTCTATATCTGTGTGAGCACCAAAAATGTCTCAGCTGTGGAGCTTGGTATTTTTACATGCATGACAATGAGGAAAATTATTATTACCTTCTTTTTTTTTTATTTGTTTCAATTCATAAGAAGAGGACAACACACAACATCTGTGTTTAAATGCCAGGGTTATTGAAGGACCCAGGACGATTCAGTAGTGTCAAGACAAAGACATATTAAAGCATGCCCCACAGTCCCTTAAAATGCCTGTAAGTCAGTCCTCAGGGGATAGGCAGGGTTTCATTAAGATGATCTCCTTGGCACAGGAGCCCCTTCTGTAACGACATGAGCTCTCCTGACTCCTCCATGTCTCCCACAGCTCACCCAGGGCTGATGCTGGTAGGACTGCCAGGATACTCCTGGATTTGTTCCCAGCTCACCTCCCAGTGTTATGGAAACACTGAGAGCCCTTGGAGCAGGGGCAGCAGGGCACTAGAGCAGTGCCTGGGAGGAGACACAGCAGCCAGACTGTGTAGCAAGAGTGGCAAGAGCCAACTAAAAATACCATTATCAAAAGTGGGTAACAACTCTCCTTCTCATGAAGAGTGTGGATTTTGACAGCTGCAGTCTGGAGCAAAAGGGATCGAGGGTGACTTCTGTGGCATCAGGACAATGGCTGTTTAGCAAGGAGTGTGCAGCCAGGGCCAGCCCTCGTGGGGTCCCTCAGGGTCCTGCCCTGGCCAGCCATGCAGGGAGAATGTCCCTTAGGGGACACATGTGTGGACAGGAAGGACACAGACCTCCATCCTGGAAAGACAGAGCCCACAGCTCTGAAATCAGCATTTGAGACACTGCTTATAATGCTTCTACTTGCAATCCCTGAGCAAGTGTCCACTTTGCTTTCAGCATCTAGTACATTTTTTTTAATTATATTATTTTGTATAATTACACAGAGAAAAGAAAAATCATCCAATTAAAAAAAAACTTAAAATGCGAAGGCAGTTGTTGGATGCACTTTGCAGCAGATGTCATTATCTTCCTTCCCTGACCTGACCCACAACCATTTCTATTTTACTTAAATGATACTGTAATTTTACAATATGTATTCAGCTGGAACTATTATTTTTGTTAAATAAACTTTACCCTTGTTCTGGCTGCTCCAGGCTCTGAAAAGACACACTTCTTCCTTGTGACTGTTCCAAAATGTAGGACTGAAATTCAAAAAAAAAAGAAGTGTTGGTAAATGGGCTGTAATCATACTGAAGGGCAAGTGAGTATTCGTCCTCTAAGGCAGAAGAAAATAAAGGAAAATCTGCTTTGCTTCTGCTGCCTCAATGCTGATAATTTCACAGATCAGAGTGCTTTTTTTAGAAAGAAGCCTGCTGTGCTGCAGTGTGTGTTTCAGCGCTGAGATACCCGTAGTCAAGCCCTTAATGCCACACTTGGATGTGTAAATCAGGGCCTCATTTCGTGTCCCCAGCAGCACCTGGTGCTGCCCACCAGCAGACACCAGCACTGGCAGCTCCAGACTCACCGGGGGCCTGGGCATGCACTGGGAGCAGCATGTCTGTCCTCAGCTGTGCACCTGGAGCTACATGATAGCACCTGTGACAGATAGCACTGAAGTGATGCAAGCTTCAAAAAGGACCTCAGAGAGAGGCAGTAGCACACAAACACCCACCTCCTGAGCCACAGCAGGGTCACAGCCCCCTCACTGCCCTCCACTGCAGGAGAACATCTCCCCTGCTTCAGTGTCTGCCTGCCCTCAGAATTAGCTTTCTTCCAGAACAGGACAACCATAAACCAGAAGGAGCTGGGCAGCTCTGTGGTCAGTGTGCCACACAGCTAAAGCTGATGGGGTCCTGAGCAGTGACTTGCTCACTGTCCCGAGCCTGCATGGCACACACAGCTCTGTGGTGACCACCAGCTCTGCTGAAGATTACCAGCTCTTGGTGATTGCCAGCTCTCTCAGTGATTACCAGCGTGCTTTTACATACAAATCTGTCCTTTCCTGCAGCTCCTCTGTACACTTGCCAGAGCATCCATCCTTGAGCTTGCTGTAGTCCCAAATAACCGCTGTTCTTCCTGCAGTGGGATCCACCCCTGCAGCACTCCTCATTTCACACTCTCATAACTCAGAAATCCTTAAAACCACAGCAACACAGAGTGACTCGAGCTACCTGCTAACTAGGGCTCTGTATTTACTGAGCTGTGGCAAAGCCAAGGAGCCCCTGGCAGCTGTCTGCAAGAGTGCTTTGGGTCAGGTGTAAGCCTGTGATTAGTTAACTCTGTTTAGAGAATGTACTTAAACATTTTCTCTCTGCCATTTTCACACACTGTTCTGTTTTTAACAAGTATAAGGTGCTTAATAATCTCTACCACCAGAAAGCTCTCCCCCTCCCATCCTTGCCATTTCGTCCCACTGCAAAATGTATAAATTAATCGCATGCTAAAATTAACATATATTGCTGAGGCAAATGAATTGGCATCTCCATGTGTATCTATTAGCTTCCAGCATTTCCTGAGAGGGCTTTCATTTAATTACCAGCCTGACAGCCTAACTCACTCCCGAACTGCAGCCACATTTATTACTTTTATCTCCTTGGACAGCTGCCTCTCTCTGTGGTTTATCAGATTTCTACTGAAGAGAGGGACAGAATGTTTTCTATTGCACCAGGTTATTGTTTCTTTAAAAAGCACTTACTAGAGCACTGACCTCAAACAGGGGGTTGTATTGCTTAGCTTCGGATGGGCTTTTTTCTTTTTCAATTATCAAAGGACTGCTGCAGCATTAACCCCCTCACTGCCCCACCACACTTCAGCAGTCCCGAAGAAATGGGATTACAGGCAGGGAGCTGAATGCCTCATCGCCAGCTCTGTGCAAGGAGCTGACCACTGCTCATAAGGACCCTGCCTGCAGTGGGAGTCCAAGCCCTCAGATGCTGTGACAGCTTTTCACATTCCCATGGATGAAAACTTCAAGAGTCCTGAGCACAGCTCAGTGCCCTCCACTGCACTCCAGTGAGGGGGATTTAGCTGAATTTCCCTTGATGGTTTGGGTCACACGTTATACAGTCACTGATGCCTCTATAATTAGTTGATAAAACACCAATGTAGATAACCAGGAACATTATAAATGTAATGCTGCCTCCATGCATTACCAACATGGTCCCAGCAGCGCTATGGGTTAGCAGCACCCTGTGTGAGTATGCACCACTCCCTATCAGCTGGGAATCGCAGCTCTCCCCTCAGACTGCCTCAGGCAGCAGCTCGGGACACTGCTAGTTCAGGTGCTGATTGTGCCAGCGGGGCTCATTCAGCCCGGTTTCAACAGACAAATAGCTCCCACTTGTTTTCCTCTGGGTCACTCCACCTGATACACACAGGTCCCCTGGGCAGGACTCTCATGAGCTGGCGTGCTGTGACAGACGCGTTCAAACCAGCGGGACCTGAAGCTGAGTGCTGCAGAGGAGCCGTTCCACAGTGTATTCAGCAGCTGCATCCTTTGGAGGTGCACAAGCAGACTTGCTGTGTTAAAAGGAATGGCTCACTCCTGACAGCCTCAGCATGCTGTTTCCAAAGAGTCTGGCAGGAGCAGGGCTTTGCTGAGAGTGATGCTTTTGAGAAGGATGCCTCATTATAGAGGAAAAACGAGAAATTCGTATCTGTTCAGTTAATGAACCTTCTCAGCTTCCCTGGGATTTCACAGCAGTTGTAACTCCAGGCACGGCGGCTGTTTGGCAGGGAGCAGCTGCTGGCTGGGAGCTGGGCAGGAGGGGGCCATGCTGCAGACACTGCCCAGCGTGGCTGGAGCCTCCTGCTCCCTCCGGGGTCACAGTGCCAGAGGCAGTGCCCACGGCCCCAGCCACAGCCCCCTGGGCTGCAGGGTGTCCTCCCCCTGCCTCTGGCCCCAGCACCTGCTGGGAAACACAGCAAAGATGCTGCAGGGAAACACAAATTATTTTAACATACACCTTTTGTTTTCAATACACCTGTATTATTTTCAAATTGTAATGAATTGTGTTAATTTTATGTAGTTTAACCAAAACCAAATGAAATACCTTAAACTCCAATAACTATCATTACTTTCTAATTTACTATTGTTAATACTCATTTTTGCATCATACCTCCCTATCACAAGTGAGCCAATGTTAATTAAGTTTTAAAATAGAATATTCAACAAGTTCTAAATGAGACTCAAAGCATAACAAAAGTGATAACTGTGAGAGACTCTCATGGAATAATACATGAATGCTGAATGCTGGTATTAATTAGTAAATACAAGGTGTTCAGGAGCAGAAGTGGTGCTTGTCATGCTGATGTGTGTTTGGATCATACGTGATCCCAGCACGCAGGGAAACCAAACATCAGCTGCCAAAGCCTCAGCTTTCCTGACTGCTTGCTACTGCTTTGGGAAGCAAGTGTTGCTATTTTAGCACTGCTCTGTGTGCCAAGGCTGGGTATTTGTAGTTTGCAGTAGTTATTTCCAGGTATTCTAGGGTTGCTCATATTTTAAGTATTTTAAGACGGATGTGGCTTCTTATTTTGATATAAGAATTTATTGGTGTTTAAAAAAATGGCCTCCTTAATTTGTGGTGAAACGGAATTCCTTCACAATCCTCTTTTCACTGATACTGTGATGCAGAAAAGGCTGGTATGTGAAGGAACTGGAGCTCTGTATGCCAAACCAAGCTGCAAAGGGACACATTTCTTCCGTAAGAGGACACAATTTGTAAACTTTTATAATTTATTTTTTACTCTGAGACAGTGAGCTGAATTCCAACAGCACTGTACAGTCTCGGGCTGCCCTCTAGTGTGAGCAGCTGTAGAGACACGGCACAGCCTGCCAAAAACCTGCCTTGTTTCACTTTGATTTTTTAAAACCCAGCTATTAAACCATTGGGATTTTCTGCAAACAGTTTTGGATGATTATTTGCTTCTGATGTCTCTGCCACTGAGATCTATTTGGACTGTGCTTCCCAGCGCTCTCTTGTTTCTGTCAGGCACAGACAAGCCAGTCTTTTGTCTGTGTCCTGGAGCAGCAGCTGCGATTTGAGATGAGAAGGAGCCAGGACTGCAAGGAAATAATGACCCTTCAGCTGGGAAGGACAGTTTGTCAGTTTGGGGCGGGGGCAGAACACGATGACAAGCCTTGAGTTAAGGGCGAGCTGGTAAAGCAGAAAAATTAATGGACAAATATATGGAAAAGACACATTTGAGGAATACATGGTACTTCAGAAGATGCTGCTCATCAGTCAAACACAGCAATCTAAAATCACTCAACCAAGGCCCTAATGCAAGAGTTTGGGCTCACACACAAATATTGCAAACCTTCCTCTGGCATACCTACACTGACACGAGGTGAAGATTCAGGCTACCCATGTCAATCACTCCATGTTCCCACCAGGCTGGATGGCAGATTTCACCCTGCTCACCCACCCACCACCCCCAGACATGACCCTTTCCCAGACAGGTATTTCCAGGGAACCCCGAGTGCTGACCCCCTGGAAAGGTGCTGGCTGCACAGCCAGTGCTGGGGGAGAACAGCTGTGTTGGGTATGGTCAGCCACTGGCCCTAAAACTGCTCCCCCAGGCCCAAAGGAGATGTCAGGAGCAGGATGCCAAGGCTGGGTGCAGGCAGGAGCTGTGGGATGGTGGCAGGCTGACACGGACTGGATGGATGCTGCTTCAGCACAGCCATGGGAAGGGGGTGGGAATTGTATTATCTGGATAGAGGAAATCAGATCAGAGGGCTTTAAATGGAAATTATTTTCACCAGTACAGATGTCCCTAGGGAACAAATTCAGCTGCTAATACAATTTGGCCAAGAGGAATAAACTATATTGATCTTGAGAGCTCAAATGCTTGCTGAGACAGTCCTTCTAGAGAATTACAGTATTTATTTCCTGCATCACTGTCAGCAAAAGTATAACAGTGATTACAGCCCAGTGACTTTTTGCACACACCAGTTAACTTCACGCTCATCTCTTGCTTCAGTTCATAATTACTTTTTTTTTTTTTAATCCCTGATCTGCTATTCTTGTGTCACACAAACATCCTTAATTATACTGTCTTTGGTCACTTCACATCTCAAGTTTTAGCTTTCTGTGACTGTCACAATAAAGCTCATGGTGTAATTGCTCCACAGCCACCCAGCTCTCCCAGGACACTGCTGCTCCCCAGCCTGGCCTGAACACAGGTCCTTGCCCATCCCTGCAGTTCAGCAGCCCCAAAATCCTCCCCTAGGGCACACTGCTAGATTGTGTCCATGAAAGGGGTTTGCATAGGTGTGAGTGGGGTGTTACTATTTTTGGAGAGCAATAAATAAAGCCATATAGATTTAATTGGATAAGAAACACCAATGTTGGCACCTATAACATGGTATTAATAATATATATCATGGAACTTTATCACTACAAATCTATTCCAAGGGGATTTACGTGAAGTAAGAAGCTTCAAAATTCTAAGACACTAAGACAGCGTGCTGCATATCCCGAAATACGCATTATACTTATTTGCTGGCATATTTCCACATCACTTTACATTCACATCTTACCCATCTTTCCTCATTTCTCTGAGCCTTCTTCTTCTTGTCTACAAACTGCCTTTGCCTATTCTGCAGTTTCTCAGTTTCTTCACCTATTCTTTTTCATGTTTATTTGATGTGAGTCTCGACTCCTGATGCAGAGCCTTCTTGCCAGGACACACACTAACACGCTGAGCTCGCTCCCTCAGACATTATATCTGAAGGTAAATTGGGAAATGAAGATGTAGAGCTGTTGGAAGAGGCTGGTTTCCCCAGGCACCAGTTTAGCCTGGATCATTGGATTTACAACACCAGCACCGCCAACACTGATTTGACTATTAATCCCTGAAGTGCCCTAAGAATTGCAGCATAAATCCAGTGAAGGAGCACTCATACGGCCCTAAAGACCCATAGCGCTTATCCTGGTACTCCATTCATGAAAATTGATCTTCTCATAGTAGCAATGACAACTCAAGGAGTCCATGCTTTGTAAAACCAAGAGATCCACTTGCTGTGGTAACGTATTTAACTGCCAGGAGGTCTGTGATACAAACCAGCTGCTGTTCATGCTTAATACTCTGCAGACACCAGCCCCTTCTCCTTTACACACATCCAGAGAGATCTACTATTTCATTCCCTGTTAGGGATCACTTTAATACCTTTGTGCCCCCACAGCAGCACTCAACAAAATCATCCTGTTTCCTATACCCTGCCTCCATAACTCCCTCCCCAAATATCCTTTACCAAGCAGTGCTTAGTTATCTGCTAGGCAAATATCGCCATGGGACAAGAATATAAATATTTTCTGTTTTTGGAGAAGAATAATGCCTGAGCAGAGAACTGCAGGAGTTGGGACGGGGCTGGCAGGAAAAGGAATTGGCCATGCTGGTTTCAAGACACTTCTGTTTTTTAAGCGAGCAGGACTTTGTCCTGTCCCAGAAGGAAAGAGGCCCTGATGTGTCAGAGCATGTAAATCTCACACTGAGTGGCATCTTCCCATGCCTTGACCTTGCTTGCTAGAAACAGGAGGGCTGATCTTAACCCAAGATCTCATGTGCTGGGTGTGCAGCTCCAGGACAGGTCTGAGACACTGTTAACCACTGAGAGCAGAGCCAGGGCTGTGGCTGGAGGCTGTGTGGGACAGGGTGGGACTAGGAAAGAACGTCTCTCCTGCCAGGAGAGGTGAGAATGGAGGAGCTTTAGTAGGGACAGAGAGGACCTGTGCCTGCCATGGCCCTGGAGCCTGGGCAGTGGCTGGCTCCAGCACCACACTGGTAAATCTCGGGGGCGAGGGAGATCTCCAGAGCAAATGAGGCAAGAGAAGGAAACGTGTAAATGTGCTTCTCAGCGTCTGTAGTGGGAGTGACCGCAGCATGAGGGAGAAGTGAGGACTGGCACGGCCAGGCAGCCCATGACGAGTCAGACCCTGCTGTTCCTGTGGGAAGGACACGGACATGTCAGAACTCAACACCAGAGCTGTGCACTCCGCGAGTCCGTGACCAGACCCACACGGCGGATGACCACAGAAAATCAGGTGGCTTGTGTTACAGAAAGTATGATTGACAGTGCTTTTAAAAAGAAATACTCCCACTGTAGTAAATGAAATATCTGTTGCTCAGCGTCTCCCAGTTCAAAGGATTTATTAGTACAAGAGCAGTGAACAGCCAATTACTACAGGCGCTCCCCTCACGGCAGCCCGCCGGCTCCCGCGGGCAGCGGCGCCGCCTTGTGGCCAGGTCGGGGGCGCCACTGCGCGCATGTGCGACCGACCGTCATCAGTACGCGCCGGCTGCGCCGCCACGCCATGGAGGGTGAGGGGACCGGGGAGAGAGGGGACAGAGGGATGGGGGAGAGCAGGGGAGGGTGAGGGATAGAGGGCGAGGTATGGAGTGTGAAGGACGAGGGGAGAGCGGTGGAGAGTGAGGGATGCAGGGTGGGCGGTGCAAGGTGAGCGGTGCGGGGCGGGCGCCGTGGGGCGATGGAGGATGAGGGGTGCAGGGAGGGCGATGCGGGGCAGGGATGGGGGTGACCCCGCTCCGCCGTGCCTTGCAGGGCAGCTGTACCGCCGGCTGCCGCCCGAGGAGACCGGGGAGCTGCGGCTGCAGGTACGACCATGCGGGCCCCGGAACGCCTGCCGGGTCACCTGGCGATTCCCCCTCCTGCACGGCCTTTTAACCCCGTTAGGCACCGACGGGCCGGGGCTGGGTTGGGTCCCCGGGCTCCCCTGTATATCCCTCTTGGAACTCGCTGTTTCAAACTAAATGCAAAACACGAGCTTTTCCTCCAAAACGTGAGTCCCACACAGGGGTGTGCCCGCGCTCGGCACTGCCCGCAGGGCCTTCGGCGTGGGAACATCTCCCTCCTCTGGCCCTGACGGGAAGATCTCCCCTTCCCACCGAGATTTTGCCGACTTGATGAAACCCCCGGTCAGCAGCGAGTTCTAACTTAATTAACACATACCATTTTAAAGCGTCCTTTCACGTATCTTTAGCCCCAGGGCTCAGAGAAAGCCAAGACCTTTGTGCATGCCTTCCTGAAGCGCAGCATGCCCAAAATGAAAGATGAAGCCATCCAGGACATGCTGACCAGGAAAGCTGTCGTTCTGGAGCATTACCATAAGAAAAAGACCAAGCAAAAGAGGAGGAAAACAAAAGGTTTTACTGCCAAGCAGAGGCGAGAGCTGCGTCTGTTTGAAATTGAACCTGAGCAGCAAAGGTAAGGCTTTAAATGTCTTCTTTGTGCAGTAATACATCAAAAGTGTGTGAAAGCAGCAGCATGTTGATGTGGATAGGAACCCTGCAGTGTGTAAAGTCATGTGGCATTTCAGCATGAAAAGAGTTCTCTTGTGTGCACAGGTGAAAGATTCATTTCTGTTCAGCTCATTTTGTGTACCTCAATATGACAAGAAATCAAACCCAGACACAATCCCCTCTGGCTTCAGTTTGTAAAGTTGGACTGTCTGTGACCAAAGAGTCAAAATTCTGCATAAGGCTCCTTGAATTTATCATGCCAACAGAGTAAGCAGGGAGATAAAAGAGTGGGGAAAAAAGGAGAGATCTCTTCAGTCTTAGCCTGACGCTCTAAAACACATCACTGTTTTGGGTTGGAAGAGAAGAGCATGCTTTGTGCTTGTTTTATAAAGTAAACCAGCTGTTTGGAGTGGGTCACCTTGCAGGGCAACTTAAGGCTGTGTAACTTAAAAATGTCAGACAACTCTGTGGAAATACAGACTACTTCAGCAACCAACCAATGGACTTTTTTATAACTAAATTTTGTATAATACTTCTAATTTATCTTTTTTTACTGCAGATATGCCATCTTCCTCCCACTCCACGAGCTCTGGAAACAGTACATCAGAGACCTGTGCCATGGACTCAAACCCGATGCGTACGTTGGCATGTTTTAAATTTAGTCAGAGTTTTATACAGTAGGTACTTCCAGTTTTACTGAGTTACTGCTTGAAACACTGTGGCTAACTGATAAGCATTTTGGTGCTATGTCACAGAATCACAGAATTACTGTGATTATAATAGTCATGGTCAGATTTTGTAAATCTGACGATTCGTTTGATTTTTTTCCTTCCTCTTTGATCCCGTTCTCTTCTTCAAGGCAACCCCATATGATTCAGGGCAAGCTGCTCAAAGCTGATCTCCATGGAGCCATTGTTACAGGTATTGTGTTTGTTTGCCTGCAGAACATCATCTGAAATTCAGGAGATGATCCTGCAGTTCAGGTGCTTATTTTTAAATTCCTTTCAGTATCATTCACTCTAGAATCACATAGTTGAGATCATATTTCTCTCTTTAAAAATTCTAATTACTTTACAACTACTCTTGAAAATCATGTTGTTGGTTGTAAAGTTTAACTGCAAATTTTACCAGTGATTGCTGTAACTACATTATTTCAGAATGTTTAAATGTTTATGTTTGAAAATGTTTAAAATCATGAGGCAACAGGAGAAGAGCAAGTAAAGTGCATCTGAAATTTACTAATATTTACTTCTGTTCTTTCAGTTACAAAATCAAAGTGCCCCTCTTATGTTGGGATAACAGGAATCATTCTACAAGAATTTAAGCACGTCTTCAAAATTATCACTAAAGAGGACAAATTAAAAGGTATACAAGGCATTCTTTTTCAGTTCTTTTCATGACAGGAATCATAAAAAATTCTTGAGCACAGTCTTCATTTTGTGCCTCTGAGTGCATTGGTTTATATCAGTGCTTTTGGCTTTTTGCATAGAGTGACAGAAGTCACCACCCAACAGCCCAATATCTTGCCCAAAACACATCTCATTAGAGATGAGCAGTTTTTAAAAAGTGCAACACTGAGCTGTATGCTCCTGCATGAGGACTAACTTTGGTAATTCCAGTTAAGCATAGAGGCTTGGGTTATTTTTCTTCTCTTGAGAAAGTACAAAAACCTTGAAATGTGTCAAGGCTCATATCTCCAGGTGAATAACATCCCCTGGTGTGTCAGGATATTTCCATAGCAGGGACTTACACTAGCACACTTTATTCTGTTTGTGTCCTTTTGCATTTCAGTTGTTCCCAAGCTTAACAACGTGTTTAGCCTGGAGCTTGATGGGTTCATTTCCTACATCTACGGCAGCAAGTTCCTGCTCAGAGCAAGTGAGCGATCTGCAAAGAAATTCAAGTTGAAAGGAACTATTGACCTGTGATCTCATGGAAACTCAGAAGCATTCAGAGAAACGTCTGTTTTCCTGCAGCTCAAAGAGCAGGCTTTCTGGCAGATGGAAGAAGCAACAGCCATCTGAAATATTCATAAAGCATTTCTTCTTACTGAAGAATGAGCAGTATCTGCTGTCTTTAAGCAGTCTCACTGACTATTGAAATTGGTTGTGTCTGGTTTTTTTATTTGTATATAATATTTTGTCTTCTATTAAAGTTATATTATTAATATTAACTACCTGGCTTCTGTTTCAGTTTATAGCTGTAAATTTGTGACAATTATATTTTGTAACTCTGTAATAAATGCTTTCTGTATAAATTGGGCTTTAGCTGCCTGTTAGGTGCTTGCAGTGAGACTGCGGGTGCTGACAAATGCTGTTTATAATCATTGTTCCTGGGCCAGCATCAGCATCTTGGCCTGCTGCAGGCACATGCAAATAAATTGTTTCAGTGGCAGGTTTTATCTGAGTGGCCCTGGCTGGGGTTGATATTCTTACAGGTGTGCACAATGTTTACATATATGTATAACTGTAACCATGCAGCCCTGCAGGCTGGCTGCTGCCCAGTGCTCACTACCAGCCTGCTGCTTTCAGGCTAAGTCAGGTATCTGTACCAATAGCACACATTGCCATGGCACAGGGCAGGGATACAGCACAGCCTGGAACAGGGAACCACTTGAAGCTAGAAATTCACAGGTGGAAGTGACCTCCATTCAATCTTGTATTTCAATTACCCACAGAATTGCTTTATGAATATTTAACCTGTCACAGAGCTATGTGTTTTGTCTGTTCTCAGCCCCTTTTTTATTTTTTGCTGTACACTTCATTTTTGATTGCTCAGATTACAATCCCTCATTGACTGGACAGGTCTGATGTGTTTGGGAGGTGGAAGTGACCCCTGAATTTAGATTGCTTAACATTTTTCTGTTATAAAAGTGCTTCTGTGGTGGCTTTAAGTGTAACTTTCAGGAGCTTTTCATCAATTTCACTATCAAATGAAAGACTTATACCTAGGAATTTTTTTTCCTGTCACCATTCAAGCATTTGTAGCCAACCAGGGTAATTTCTTTAAAGAGAACACAGCTGTTCCTGACACAATCACACCCCAAAGCTGAGTAGCTGGGCTGTGAGGGCAGTCAGAGCTTTTACCTGCACTGGGGGGCACACAGGGCAGCAGAGAGCCAGAGCTCATCACCACCTCCAACCCCAGAGCTACAAACACTTACCTGGCCCCCAAAGCTCCCACTTCCTTTCCTGACCTGTTGCTGGGAGAGGTCACAGGAGAGCTGCACCTCCTCAGACACAACCCAACTTCACCATCCCTGAATGGATGAACTCACAGTGTGGACAATTCTGGTGTTCAAAAACAGATCCTTCGGAATCAGGACATAGAAGGAGTTGGTATAGAAATAAAAATCTTTGTTGCAATTCTATGAAGTATTGCCCTTGAGATGGGGAAAACAGTGTTCCTGCCAGAGACAGATATGGAGAAATAGTCATTTCACACCAATGAGAACTTTTATCTGTGAAGTAAGAACAGTATGTGTTAAAGCGGTTAGACATAAGTTATTTGCTACCTTCCACCCATTACTCCTTTCAACATTCTCTAAAATTAAAACTCTTGGTTTCCTGTAAGAGGTCAGAAGGAAAAACAAACAAAGCTGCAGAAGCCATAAATCATAACAGAAACTTTCCTTTCATGACAATGACCTAGTTCTAATTTTGCTCATAGCCTTCAATGTAACATCTAATTAAGACATCTGTTAAATGCCTATAATATTAAATTAATAGGGGGAAGCTAATAGAACTTTATTGGCATAGTCCAGTTAATTAACATTAAGGGCCTTTAATGGAGGGCTGAAAGAGACATTAATGGGGATGCTGTACAAATTGGAATTAGGCACAATCATGTCTCATTGTGCTGTGAAGGACAGAACATGTTCCACCATATGGACACATCGATGAGCACGATACAACTTCCCATAGCTACTGGCACTTGCATTTTTTAAACTATTTCAACAAGCACAAAAACAAACACTGCCTGGCAGTGCCTTGGTAAGAGCAAGGCACAGTGATATTTACAGTGAAGGGTGCCCAGGAGATGGCAAAGGGCTCCCCAGAGTAATGCCAGGCTAGTGGCACAGAGAGGTGACAAATGCAGAACAAGAGCTGAACAGCCCAGGCACCCAGGATCCTTCCCTGCAGCTGGTGAATCAGCTCAGAGGCCTTTTTGCAAAGCCTCCAGGTGCTCCAAAAGCCATGGCTCCTTGCAGCTGAACCACCCCAGAGCTGGGACACTTCCCACCCTCAGCAAATCAGCCAAGTCCCACCTGGCATGGGCTCTGTGCTCACTTTTCCTAGCGCACATTAAACTCCCCAGTGCTGGCTGAGAAACTTCCTCAGAAACTGGGAGAGGTGACAGTGACAGCTCACCAGCCCTCCCCTGCCCATTCACAGCCATTCCCTGTCTCTTCATTAGCTGAGACAGTAAATACCCAATGGATTTAATATTGGGAAATTGGAGAACTAATCACAGCTGTCTCTAATATGCTTCGTCCTTCATATGTTCAACTCTGGATTGCACTCAGCAGGGACTTTTTTGTCATGATTTTTACACCTAAACTGTCACTAACCAGGGAATAATGAACAGCAGTGAGCAATGTCTCACTATCTTACACACATTTCTGCTCCCCTATTACTGTGTATGTATATTTATAACTAATATGAACCAAAACAATTGCAAGCAATTAAGTTACTGAATTTTGAACACTTAAGCAAGAATAGAAAAACAAAAAATCCCGTCATTTCTGTTTGAAACCTCAAAATAATTCATTGTAGGATGTGTTTGAAATTGAAGCCAATTCACATCCAAGAAAACACATGGAAAATTCTTTTTGAGGGAGATGTCATTTAAAAAATGGGTTAGATAGCAATACAGTGGAAACCCTAAAAACCATCTATGACTGACAAACTCATATTAAATCACTGAAATAACAGCAGCAAGTAGCTGGTGTTAACTCTATGTATTCAATTCATCCAGTGTTTTAGAGAAGTGTAAGACAGAGCACAAAATTCTGATCCAGACCATGCTTTCAGAAAACAACAGCAGTATTTTCTCAAAACCAGCTTGGCCCTGATTTTGTCTCAACAGAGCAATCCCTCAACCAGAACAGTTCCATGTGCCCATTCCCATAACAAATGCTCACCTTCCTTCCTGCTGTTAGACAACCCAAAATCTGATCAAGCCTGTCGTGCTGCATCATTCACCAGCCCATGGTCCCACACACCAAAATCAATCATACAGCAACAGTGATTCCATGGAATTTCCCAGAGGTTTCACCTGCCCTTGTCTCATGCTCCCCATCCTTAATTCTGTCACTCCTATGGTAACTCCAGTTCTAAGTCCCCACAGTGTGGGATGAAAATGAATTATTTTGGTAGGGCAGAAATCTTCCTCAGTGTAGTGGTTTAATCAAATCAATGAGCAAACATGAAAAATAGAGGATCTCTGCAACAGAGGATCTGCTGCTGAGAGGAGCAGTTCCATCTGGCAAACACGAACCTCCTGGGCTGCAGAACAAACAGCACCTGACACTACCTGCAGGTGGGTTTTGACACCTACCTCTGCAGGCTCTGCCTGCTGGATAGGGATTATGGAAAACTACAGAGAACCCAACATTTAATACTGAATTAAGAGCTCTCCCGGTAAAGAGAGCTCTCTGCTGCTTTCTACTGTTAGTCAGATAAGGTACAGTACATTATAACCATTGAGAAGAGAAAAAAAATTAGTATACAGTTAACTAAAATAACATAACTGATAGGAAAAGGCACAGTCTAAACTTTACATTCTAGCCTGCCCTGCACCCCAGCCTATTTTTAGGCTATTCCTTTCTTTCATTCTGCTAAGAGCTATTCCCATATTGCCAAACCATACTGATTTAAAACATATTATTTTCCTTTACTTTCAGGCACTGCCCAATCTTGTAATAACCATTCTCTTCTACAGTCATCTGAACAGCTCCTACTCTCATGGCATATCTACATTTTACTGAGGAACTAATCTTAAAAGGTACAAAAATATATCATAACATGGTTAGAACATTATTTATAATATTCAAATCAAAGGACTCTGGCTTCACCTCAATATTTTTAAATCAATAACCCGAACTGAATATCAATGCTTAAGGATTCATATTTGAATTTTTAAGGGGATGATTTTTAAGGGTAAAAGCCATCAAACCTAAAGCCTCAATCAGGACTGCACTCACTTTTCTGTGGGTCAGGGTTTCCCAGCTGAGCCTTGTGGCACCAGGGCCCCAGGTTTATAGCAGAATGTGCAGGGAAATGTCCTTGTTGTGTGTCTGTGTGTCCAGCTGCCATCACTGGCCTCTGGCTACAAGCTCCTTGGACATTCTCTGGTGTACACACAGTGCAGCCCCAAAATAGGCTCCACTTTATAGCACCATTACTCTGGGAGGGAGGGAAGAAAAGGATTATGCACTTCTTGTAAATGATAAAATAATTCCATAAATCTGAATAAAATTAATTTTTTTCTTGGTGAAATTGTCTGCAACACTCTGCCATGCATATTCTTCCTCTACAGGATTATTTCAAAATTATGGACTCAGAAATGTTCAGCTGGATAGTTCTTGGGTGGCTGAGGTGCTCACTGAAGAATTTAAATGATGTAATAGCTATTGAACACCCCATTATATGGCTGCCTAATTAATGTGAATGATAGTTATGTCTTACTCACAGAAGATTATTTTACACGGAGGAAAATCTACTCACTGCCACAGTAGCCATTTCAATAGTTTTTATAGGAGCAGTTGCATTATGGCTTCATTGAGTAAAAGGTAAGTAGCCGTCCTAAATAATGAAGATTGAAGGTTTAATAGTCCCAATAAAGAATCCTGCAGGTTTTTTATTTCAAAAATTAGAGTTTGATTGCAAGCGTATGATAATGAGAGGGAGAAGAGCACTGGCATGTGGAATCCTTTTGGCTCCTTGGGAACTTCCATTTCTTCTGTGCAGAAATGCAGAAGAATAAGGACAGCAAAACAGCAAATAAGCTGTTCTTTACTTTCCCTACCAGCATGTCCAAGCTCCAAGGCTCCTGTGGGAGCATTTCTGTGGATAAGGACAGGCTGTGCTGCTCTGCTGGGAAGGCTGGTACAGCTGCACATGGCTCATCACGTACACAAATAACCTCAGATAATGTGGAGAGCCCGGCTTAGACCCATCTGAATGAGGATATGCAGACATAAGCCAGCCTTGCAAACTTGTCTCAGAATTGCAGCCTATTACAGCAACTCTTTTTTGTGAGGCAATAGTCAAGGGACTTGGCATTTCTGTTACGAGCCCCTATTTCCAAGGTTATATATCAGAGATTATAACAGCTATAAAAATTCAAATGAGATTTAAAACTTGGCATGAGCAGCCTCGCTTGGGATCTAATATTTTTTAAGTAAATCTTTACAGGAAAAGCTAAAAGTTTACTTGTTCCACTTGTTATTTTAGGTCTCCATTGGTACATCATTCTCAGTCTAGACTCTTACACTCTCCCCACTGCAGAACCCAAGTAATCTCTTTTCACAGCTTGCATTTTCACAATGGCAATTCAAAGATAGGACAATTGATTTGACATTTGTTTCTCCAAACAGCAAACTTTCAGGAAGGGTTTTAAAAGAACTTCTGTTCCAAGGCAGCCACTTTTTTTTTTTTTTTCCTTAAGCAATAAAGCACCACATGTGTTTTAGCAAGTAAAAAGTGGCAACAACATTAACCTGAATTATGGTAACAATGACTACAAAACAAGCTGGCTGGGGATTTGCAAATACAATCTCCAGATGTCTGCAAAAGATCTGATTTATCAAACACACTCTGGGTAGGATTTGTACTCCCTAATAAAAGAGGTCTGTAGTAAAAGGTGAGCAGATCCCTTTGAATAATGCACAGGATATGGAGAGAGACACAGACACTAGAAATTAGAGCTTGGTCTCGCCAATGAAAGGGGATAAAAGTGAAGGTGAAATATGGGGAGAGGGGGAAAAAAGATTGCAGGAACTGGAAGCAGCCTCAAGAGAAAACCTCAGGTAGGGCCAAGGGGAAGTGCAGTGTGCCCCAGCCTCAGGAACAGGTTAGAAGCACTAAATACCAGCTATGCAGGTTACAATTGTATTTTATCAGCACAGCCTGTGGCCATTTAAAATGCTTCCCTCAGTGTCGGGTCTTAAAAGCACCACAGTGAAGAGTAAAGGCTGGTTTCACCTGCAGTTTTGATCCACAGCCTTGCTGCTCAGGCTGTGATGGTGAGCCCTGGCTAGTGCTTACTTTAGGAATGATTTTCGTGCTATGATTCCCTGCCATGCAGGAATGCACTCTTTCCAAGCAGGTCTCCACACAACCCTCCCCACGGACCAACGCTGCATGCAAGTAACTTATCACTCATGGCAGTGATCTTAAGAGTGGCACAAGCACGGGGCCATTACATTTCTATTCCCTCACCTTCTGCCACTGTTCAGCCATGAAGTAGTTTGGACTGAAAACTAGTGCTTTGTACAGAGAATTTGGGATCCTTTTATCCTAGGCTCACTATCCAGGGGAAAAAAAAGAACATACTTACATCTGTACACAGAATAAACCAAGTTAAACACATGGTCCATAGTGTTAATTTTGTGTTTACAGAGCAGTGCCTCCTGTTTGCAATGACTTGCAAACAATAGCTTTAGGACAGCACCTCAACAAGATAACTACCTTTTGTTCGTTGTGTTGGGTGCTGTTCTATAGCAGCAAAGTTTGGGCAATTCTTTAGGATTATTTAGAAAACCCAAGGTTTACCCAGCAAATGATAACACCTCCTGGTTTTGAACAATGACTTGCTTCTGATTAAACTGAGTTGCTAAGGTGAACAGATTGAGTAATCAAGCTCAATTAAGCATGCGCAATATGCGCTGTAACAACATTCATTGTTTGGTGAAGTCATAAAACAGCTTTATTTTCTTTTGACTTCTGGCAGTCTGCCTCCAAGAGCCATTCACTCCTGCTTCTACCCAGCTCGCATTTCCACGAGGATGCATCAGGAATTTGAGCTGCTTTGCCAAAGATGTTGCTGCAGAGGGAAACAAAGAAATGCAGGAGAGCAGCACCTACAGAGGCACCAGGCTGCCCTGGGAGAGCCCACGCTGAGCAAACACCGCTTCCACCTGGGGGCTAAACACCTAAGAGAATGTTTCAAAAAGCAGTTTTCTCCCAGCAGAATGGTTTGTGGCTTCAGGGAATCTATTCGTAGCTTGGCTCTAGGGCACAGGTATTTTAATTTATTATTATTATTGCTGCTGCAGCGTTTGTTGTTGCTTTCGTAGAAGCTAACATAAAAATGATAGAGAAATCTCACCTCTATCTGTATCCAGAGGAACTCACTTTGCTTTAGTACCAGAAGATGGAGCCACATGCTCACAGTTTTAAAGTGTTTTTTTTTTTCCTCTTGCGCCAGAAAACCACCCAGAAAGCAGACACTGCCTAGAAACTGCTCCCTTACCTTACATGAACTCGCTGTTTTAGTGTGTCTGTGTGCACAGCGAATCTGGTGCTTGCCTCACCCCGTGTCAGCTGCCTCGCTCAGATGTTTCCATAACAACTCCATTTTCCTTGCTGCAAATATATTGTCTGAATTGCCTACCACGTCAAAATGAAATCGGGAAACAGAACCAAACTAAGCCAGGCATTTCCAACAGCTAAAATATCACACTCCTCATTTCCTCAGTGGAAGGATATACTCTTAAAGGGAATCATAAATATCCCAGACCCATCCACACAAGATTCCTGACTCCTCATTTAAAAGGCCAAATAAAGGCAGATATAATTTTTATTCTGTGTCCTAAAGCTTAGCCGTATGTGCTCAGATGACAGAACAGGCTAGGTCTGTGCTCTGCTGCAGTCAGAGCGAGGCAGGCATTTGTATTTCACATGGCCAAGGTGTGCCTTGGGCCAACAAAGCCCTGCTTCAAAACCTACTTTAAAAAAAAAAAAACAAAAAAACACAAACAAACAAAAAAAACCCAAAAAAACACACAAAACAAACAAAAAACAACAACAACAACAGCAAAAAACAACCACACAAACAAACAAAAAAACCCAAAACCCACTGAAAACCAGCCATGGTAGGGCATCTCTCACTGTTTGGGGGTTTTTTTGCAGTAGGTTTTGAAGCAGAACCAGCCCTGCCCAGCACCCAGGCTGCAGCGCTGCTGACCCCCTCAGCTCCACCCTGGGCTGGACAGGGGGACAGGGCTGGAGCAGTGACAGCCACTCTGCCACACCCTGCCTTAGCCAGGGCTGGGCTGGCCCCACTGCTGCCAGCCAGCTCCAGCAGGCACGTTAAGATGAAAGGGGCCTTTGTAAAGTGACACACATCTGATGGGAAGAGAAACCCTTCAGTAAAGGTATTAAAGTCCATTAGGGCTTTCCTTTGTTGGCTGCTTGCCCTGGGTCAGCTGTGTGAGCAGCCAGTCCTAGAGAGTCAGATCAAAGCAAGATAATGGCATTCCTAATAATGCCAGCAGAGATCTTTCAGGTAAAAACGTCTCTTGTTCAAGAACACTGTCAGATTCTTTCATGTCCTTTTCTGACCTGGCAATGTCCCTGGTTAGTACAGAACTGTTGGAAATACAGAGGTTTAATTATTCTTTTAGCTGCTCCTTCAGACTGCTCTCAGGCAGCAGAAGCAGGCAATAGTTTACTCTCATCCATTTTCTCAGTACAATGCTGCAGCCTCTTTATAACAAATCCTCTACAACCACAACATTTAACACCTCTCTAATGACACATTAAAAATGAAGTCAGCAAAGCATTCTATCAAAGTGTTCACAAAAAAAAACAACCCTCAACATTATTTTTTTGCAAAATCTAAGTACAGGAGAAAGCACACTGCCTCCATAACCCCAAATGCAGCAGTAGATACTCACATTGCTCCCTTGGGGAGCCACCATGTGATAGGGAAAACCAGAAGGATGTGCTCAACACAGTGGGGCCCACAGTGGGACAGACTGACAAGTGTCATCCTCTATCCTGAGCTTGTAGATACCATGAGAAGGCTCCAGCACCTGGAACAACCAGAGTAATAGTTACTGTTCATTCTCAGCTTTTATTTAAAAATTTGTACTTGCAAGATTGTCACCATTCAATTAAAGGCAGCCCAATAAACAAATCTGAGGAAAATGTCATTTTTCCCCCTTTTTTCCCCCTTTTATTTCAGTGCTGTGGCCAAAAGCCCAATTACAGCTTTGGCTGCCAGGACTTCTGAGCAGCGGCTCCATCACTCTCTGTATGATTTTTGGTTAAACATTTAAAAACCTGGATTTGCTTCCTTTGCCTGTAACATGCATGCAGAAAAACCCACACCACCAGAGGTTTGTGTCCAAAAAGGAGACAGAGGAGTCCTGTAACTTTATCTGAATAAAGGGGGAGGCCATGGGGCTTTTCCCATGGGGTCTCTCAGGTTGTTGGGGGATGCAGCCTGCTCTTTATCCTAAGTTCCTGGCCACATCACCCTCTTCCTCGCCCCACTGGCTGACATCTCTGAAGGTACCGACTCCCTGAATCCTCTACTCCATGCCCCTGTGAACACACCCCCTTTATTTTTTCTTGTATAACAAAACACTATTCGTAGCTGTATTAAGCCTTTGTTCTTTTTCTGTAAGTTCAGGAATTTAACACGGCCTTGGATGAGCAACACCCTGTGTCAATTAGTAACAGTTTCTAGAACTGATGGTTTCTTCCCTCCCTCCCTATCTGTGAGTCCCTGGCCCTATCTACAAGCAGATTCTCATGCTCCGTGAGAACACATTCATCTTATCCTTTTCCCGTGTAAACAACACTCAGAGTCCTTGGGCTAGGAAAGCACTCTGCGGAGGTGTCAGGGAGCCCAGGCATTCCTCTACAGAAACTGGAAGGACTTTCACACTTCCCAGGCACAGTCAGGGTCCCTAGCAGAGCAGGGGCCCTTGCACAGCTGTAGCAGTTTTCCCAGAGAAACTGCAGGACTGGGAGACATCTCAGCCACAGCCAGGGCAGCCTGAGGTCAGCTGTGGGTAGCACCACCAAAGGGGATAAACCATGAACCTCCCAGGCTTAATCCCTGTCAGACTGCAGAGCCCACAAAGACACGTGGGCACCCCTGTTCAGTGTGCTGTGTGATCCCAAACCCAGCAGCAGCACTGCTCTCTGCTCTGACAGCCATGGCACTCCCAGACACAAGGACAGCATTCCTCTGAAGCTGCCCTGGAATGGTGCAAGCTGAGGAAATCTCCAGGAAGGAGCAGAAAAGGCCACAGTGATGACTGACTCCTGTGTCTGCAAGATGGATGAGGAATTGAATTCCTTTGTAAGGGACCAAACATATCACTTAATAAAAACAAGGCATCCTACGATGAACCTCTCTTTCCCATATTTATTCCTCTCTAAACACAGCAGTGCACAGATTATAGGAAATGGTTTTACATTTAACTTCAACCCCAAGTGGTAAAGAAACGGATTGTATCTCACAATGTAAATTTGCATCTACCATCATTTAATGGATGTTTTATACATGCTATGTACTACTGTGTTTTTATGGAAAGGCAAAAAAATTACTTGGGAATTTGTTTTTAATTAAGCAATAAGGCTCAATGGGGTACTGCTATCATGCAATAAAACCACTCCTGGGGTGTTGTGAGGCATTTGGTCCAGATGAGTGCTTCAAATCACCCCCAGATTGTGATTAGATGATTACTCCCTGGAGTTAATATTAGATGGCTCTCTCTAGAGTTGTCTTATTGCTATTATAAAAAGTCTTCAACATGGGGAAACTAAGTAGCTTTTGTGCTTGAAGAAGATGAAGTTTGCAGTTTCGACTGTTGAGTGGCTGTGAGAGCTGTGAGGGTCCCATAGATCACTTCACCTCTTTAGCATGCCTGAAAGATCATCCCGGGGCATTTCTCTGACCCAAACAGTTTTACAATTATGTGGCTTTCTTTTTTTTTTTCTAGAAGATGGAAGGATATAAACAGCAAACAACTCCAAAATGAAGCGCTCCCAAGACAAGGCGCTGAGGAATTCGATTCACAGATATGTATTCCCGGCTTTATCTTTTTGCTGGGAATAATGAATCCTAATCGCTATTATGCTAATTGTATTAATGAAGGCTAATGCATGCAGCAGCACAAGAGATTCTCCCAAGTTGGGTCCATGAGGAGGTGCATGGCCTGAGGCATTTGTGAGGGCTCCCAAGCTAATGAAATCAAACAACCCAAATGAGAGAGCCAACCTGCAGTGCCTTTCCCCAGCTGCTCTTCAGGGGTGAGGTTAGAGATGAAATATGGCAATATGGCATTCTGGGAACAGATAAAACAAAAGCAAAAACAAAAGCAAAAACAAAATAAATTTTTAAAAAGAAAACTAAAGCGTCCTGCATTTCAGTACACCAGTAAGAGAGAAATCTCAGGAAAATATTAACTCTTCCAAAATTCTCCCAAAAAGGCAGAATGGTACCACCTGGACATGGACAATTTTTGCAGGACTTGAGCTGAATTACAGAGCAGAACTCTCAGCTCCTCCCCTTCAGATGTCCCCCAACAGCAACCACAAACCTCCTATTACACAACATCCCTCTGGTTTCTCAACCAGACACCAATTTTTACACTTCACAAATTAAGGCGCTCCTCCATACATCCTCTGTGTCACATCTCATACATCCTGCACCGCCCAGGCAGCAACACAATCTCTAAAAGCCAATAAACCTCTTCTACCTCAGAAGAAATCCCCAATTCCTCATTCAGATCAGCACCTCTGCACTTAAAGACCCAGCATGTCAATGGATGGGGATCTCAGCCATGCTGAGGTTTGCTCTCTTGGTTTCCAGGATGTCAGCAGAACACCTTGGGAAAAAACCACACCACATGGCTGTGTTCCCTTATATTTGAAGATAACAAAAGGAAACGAAGATTCCCCTTTTTGTTCCCTTTCACAGAGCTCTCTGCACATGCACTCAATGCATGAACCTTCCCCAGGCAATGGCAGCAGATGCCTCCCTGCACAAAAGACACTGATGTGGGGCAAGGTCCCTTACAAAGAGAAGGTTTTTCCTTTCTGAGCAATGCACACATTCAGCCTGGGTAACAGTTACAAAGGAAAGAGACCAACGCATGTTCTTCACATAAATAGAAGCTATATCCATAGGCAAAGCAGGGCTCAGGAATGACACTCTTTTATTTGTCTTTGACTAATCAGTCAATCAGTCATTTACATCTTTTTGCATTAACCAGTGATTATCACACTCTGTTCCCCACGCTTTTTCCCTATTTCAATATTTGAAATGGCTAATCTACCTCAGTTTAGTCTTTGAAACACTTGCTCACCAGTTATTTGTTCACCATGATTTATCTTGTGCAATAAAAGCACACTGAATATGAGATCACTGTATAGCAGCAGTAGGAAAGGAGTTCAGAAGAGCGTGCCCAGAATGGTGCCTTCTGGAAGGAAAGCTGAGCTCAGAAGGGGCAGCACCCTCTCACAGCATGCTGAAAAATGCATTCAGTAACTTTTCTGGACACACCTCTTTTTTCCCACATTAATTTCATACATTTTGTTCTAATATTACATCCCTCTCTGCACAGAACACCTGCACCTTCTCACAGGCCTGACACTTTTATGTTCTCTTACCTCAGCTTTTCCTCACCTTCACCTTTTGTGTTTCAGCTCCAGCCTGTTCCCACTACTGGGAACACTACTCAGAAGAGGGGCTGCAGCATGTCAGGGCTCCTGCTCGTTCATCGGTGTGTGCTCACCCATCCTGCTCCCCAGGAGAGCTCAGACTTCTGAGCTTCCCCTCCTGTGAGTCCCTGCACTGGGCAGTTCTTGGGTGCAGCCTGGAGACTCATCACGACCAAGCCACTCGATCCACTGAGAAATTACTGATCATTATTGGTGATTCAAGACTGAAGTTCCAACTCTACAGCACTGTACTCATGGAGCAGGGCTGAGGTCTGAGCAGGGAAGGGTGCAGCAAACACCAAGACAAACTTGTAACTTTAGAATCTGCAAATGTGAGAGGTTTTGTTGTCCTTGCACACAGGAGCTTTTGTAAGGGTCACAGGTTGGTGAGCTGGGACACGGCCCTGTGGTGAGGCACATGGGCTGTGAGTCAGGAGCTCTGGGGGATGTTCCTCAGCTCCGGGTGATTCACTCTGAGCCAGAGCCCGCTGCCGCTGAGGACAATAGCAAATAACCCACTGCTCTGTGCCAGTGAGCAAGCACCCTGTGACCAAATGAACCTCCCCAAGAGTGGAACTCTCCGTGAGAAGGCTACAAACCCTCACAGTTATTAGAATTTATGCTGCACTTCAAGATCCCGAGGATAAAGTGCTGCACGTACACAAAGCACAGCAGTGCCTCTGTAAAAACAAAAGCTCATTGACTGAGCATTGCTTTATGCAAAAGGCAGAGGAGCAAGCAAAGGTTGCTTTCAGGAATACTTTCATCACTTGGACAATCACTTTGCAGCCAGGCTCCCAGAGCACTCAAGAAGTGGGTAATTTCCTGCACCAGGGCTGAGAGATGCCCTGAGGCACGAGCAGCCTCTGACACAGCTTTGCTGGGCAGCAGCCTCAAGGCACGTGGACCAGTGAGAATTTGGAAACTGGCACTCTGTTCCAGCCTGTACTGACAGAGCTGAGCATGGATGTGACTTCTGCACTGTCACACTTGGAACAACTCATTTCTAAAGCAGGCAGATGGAGCTGGTAGGGCTTCAGAGATGCAAATCAATCATGGCAAGACACACATTCCTGAAGAGGCTGATTAGCTGAATCCCCCAGGAGCCAGATCAGACAAACATTCACCCCCCACACTCTCACTCAGGACAGAGGTCACTCATCCCTACAGGTCACCTGGATGATGAACACAAATTGTCTTATTCCTTCATTAGGTGACAGTATGCTAAGCTCAATTCAGTAAAATCTCCATTGCTAAAAGCTGTCTTGTCCACTGATTAAATGCCCCATGTAGTCAATTAGTTAAAACCACTGTCTATCCTGTGATCACAGTGGGTTCCTAACATCCCAAACTGAATCTAAATATTGAGTTTTATTCAAAAGAATTTTATCAAATGCCTGGGTTGTTTTTTCTTCTTTTCCAAACATGCACTAAACATACACAGAGCTGAGAATTTAACAGATGTTTTTGTTACTATTATAATCTAATCTTTTCCTGCAGGCTGTTGTAGTAATTTTGCCACTAGAAGATAATAAAAAAACATTTTCTCCCCTGCAGAGCTTACCTTTGGCTGACTCAGCTGAGCAGCTGCAGTTTCCTTTACTTGCTTTGAAATTATTGCATCCCAATTGGGCAAGATATTTCTGCTACTGAGAAACAAGTGGCTTTGGAGAAAATGCCAGAGGCAATTAGATAAAGTCTCTTCACCTTGCTCTAGTTGCATTCAAAGCTGGCAATTTGGGCTGCAGCTTTTTCAAGTGGTCCCACAAATGTTTGGGTTTACAGCCAGGAAAAACAGAGCTCCTGAGCCTGCCTATCAAATAACTCTTAAGATTACTGGTGAAACTCCCAGTTTGTATCTCAGTAAGGAATTCAGGCAAGTGGGTAAGAGCTTCCAAAACAAACAAACAAAATACCAACAGCAAGTCAGCTCTCAACTGCAACTGCTTAATACTGACTCTAACACAGAGTTTATCTCAGGGCTTCCCTTGCCTCGTGCAGCAGTTGCCTGAGCACACCTCCACTTCTGACTGAAGAGGAACAAAAAAAAACCTTCAAATCCCAGGCGGTTTGGCCAACCCAATGCTGTGTTTGGCTGATGTTTTGTCCAGGTGAGCATACTGAGAAACAAGAAAAATAAATTAAAGTATTAAATCTCAGTAATAAAGACTATGATTAGCATAACATGAGAGCAAATTCAGAATAATTTTAGCATACAGGAGGAAGAAAAACAGTTTCAGAGTAATAATCTATGGCTGGTTAGATCTGAATTAGTCTGACAGCTAAGACAAACTCTGGCATATTTAGTTCAATGCTTTGTCTATTTATAGTTTACAGATATTTACAGTTAGATCTTGTTAATAAAAAAACCCCAGTATTCTGTAGAGAATGAATTCCTAAGGTGGGCAGATCTCCCCAGAGTTAGCAAACTACTCCCAAGGCAGCCAGGACACAGCTGGCACTCCAGCTCAACAAAAACCAGCTCCCAGGTATGAGAACCAGTCTGCAAGGGCAGACCACTCAGTCCCACAGAAAAGGGAGGAGGACTGGAAAGACCCCACACTAAAGCCCTGAGATATATATATATATATAAAAATCACTATATATATAGTGATAACCTGGATCAGTTCAGCCCAGCAGCCTCCCCTCTGTGCTCAGCTTTCTCCCAGGTTTTCAGGGGTTTGTCCATGACCTGATGGCCCTCTCTGCAATCCTCCCTCTGCTACGCACTGAACTTAGTCTGTGTCCTCATTTGTCTGCTTGTCTGACACAAACACAAAGTGTAAAGAAATAAGGTCTTGAGGAAACTCCCATGATTGCCAAGCACTTTAGCTCTAAAGTGCACCATGAGCTTCCCAGCCCACATTATTATTACCAAAGAAAATGAAAACCTGGGAAAAAAAATATTTCTTATACCTTGACAGGTCCATCACTTCCCATTAAAAATAGAAAAGCTATTACAGAAAGTGAGCAAGCACCTGAATTATAGATCAGCACAGGCCTGGGGCTGTGTGCCTGCACCCGGCAAGGGCCAGAGCTCGGCTGCCCTGCAGCACCTTCAGCAGTGCCGAGGGGCACTCACAGCCTCTGCCCAAGCCCCAGCACCCTCCTGGCGCCGTCACGAGTGCAAAACATTTCCCTGCACCGCCAGTCCCAGTGTTAATAGCTTGTTCTCTACATAGATATGTGTAACTGTAACCACAAAAGTGGTTAGGAGCTGTGATCTAAAGCTTGGGAGGAGGTCTGGTTTCTATTTTGGACCAGCGTAATGCGTAGTTCTATTTATATCCCTCTTCTTAACTATAAAACACTAGAGTACTTTATACACTGTCATCCATGTATACCTTTCTGCTCGATGGAATATACTGTGATTAGGGGTGATGAAACTTGAAACTTAAAACCGCCAGCAAACTAAATGCACTGAGTTAGGCTTGTGGGGCCAAGGGAGAGTGCGCAGGGGGCTGGGGCATGTCAGCAGGGCACAGGCAGCCACTGGGACACGCAGCCGTGGGGCACACAGCCGTGAGGCACACACAGCTATGGGACACACACACAGTCCCCCGGGGACACGCAGCCGTGGGGCACACAGACGTGGGGCACAGGCAGCCGTGGGGCACAGGCAGTCCCACTCACAGGCAGCCGTGAGGCGATCGCAGCCCGGCCCGGCCCCGGGGCTCCCATTGGCGGCGGTGGCGGTGGGCGGGGAGCGGCAGCGGGCCCGGCCCTGCAGCGGAGCAGAGCGGAGCCCGACGCGGCCCGCGGGAGCGCAGCCGGGGCCGGCCGGCAGGTACGGGGCGAGCCGGGGGTTTTCCGCTGCCGGGCCTTAGCGGGGGACAGAGCGGCGGGGTTGGGGGGCGTGCGCGCCGCCGGGCTCGGCCCGGGGTCCCGCGGTGTGCGCTGCCCGTCCCGGAGTCCCGCGGTGTGCGCTGCCCGTCTCGGGGTTCCCCGGTATGTGCTGCCCGTCCCCCGGTGTGTGCCGCTCATCCCGGGGTCCCCCGGTGTGTGCGCAGCCTGCGGCCCGAGAGCCGCTCCGGAGGGGCGGGTGTGCTGGTTTTTTGGGGGAGGGCGTGCTGGGTTTTTTAGAGGGACTCTTTGAGTTGCCAACTTTGCCCGTGTAACAAACCCCGGACGCGCTCCCGCTGTGGAGCTGTAAGCGGGACCCCGCTTGGGCCGTGCGCCTGTTCCAAAGGGGCACGTGAGCTCCCGGGCGCTGGAAGCGACAGGGAGGGACAATTGTCCCTTCCCTCGGTGGTTCCCCTCGGCAGCCAGCCCGAGTGTGTCGCTGGTCACGAGTCCGGAGAGCGGCGGAGCGGGAGGTGCGGCCGGAGTGCCTCGGGATGAGTGCGGGACAGGGAGCGGGGGACGGACGGGGTAAGGCTCTGCCTTGAGTTTCGTGGTTTTCCCCCTTCCTCCCTCCCTTCCTTCCTTCCCTTGCTCTGCTGCTTGGGCGCCTCTGAGCTTGGCTGGCACTTGCGAGAGCCACAACGGAGCTCAGGCTGCCAGCAGCTGGGTTGGGCAGCATCGGTCTGAGCTCAGAGCCGCTGCCCGCCGGCCCCTCGCTCTGGCCCTGTGCTGAGCAGCCGTGGCGAGAAGCTTGGCAGCTCAGTCAGTCCCTGTCCCACTGGGACTGTGACATTCTTAAAGGCCCGATGTGACAGCCAGTCCCAAAATGTACGTGTGCTGAATTGGGTTCCTTGTAAGCATGGCAGGAAGGGGGTTACCAGAGCCTGCTCTCCTTGCTCCAGCGCTTACAGCATGCCGGGAAAGAGGGAGAAGCAAGCTGAAATGCCTTCAGGCAGGAAAAGGAGAGGAACTTTGTTCTTCTTCCTCTAAATGCCTGCTCAGGCAGCTGCATCTTACTTGCTGTCCTTGGTGAGCAAGAGCTTATGCCAGCCCTAACTCCAGGAGAGATTTCTCAGAGCAAAGCAGAAAGAGGGAGTCAGGGAAAGCTGCAGAGAGATGCGGCTCGGGGCATTTTCTGCTGGCAGCCCTCAGCAGTCAGATCTGGGTGTCATGGACCATCCCATGTGTGGTATGCATGAGGTATGCAGTGGACACCAGGGCTGTCAGTTCTGCCTGATGGCAGGAGCAGAGGGATCAGGTAGAACAGCTCTCTGCATCGGTACACCTAAGCCTTAGGTACATACAGACTTGAAAAACATACCCCAGACTTGCTGACCCGCGAGCTGAAGTTGAAATGCTGTGCCTGGCAGGCACCAACATGGCTGTTTATAATCACAAGTGAACAAGCCCTCATTGTTAAGTGTTGTGGCGTGCTTACTTCTGGAGGGGAGTGCCAAGATGTGTTTTTTTTTTTCTTTGAACATCAGTCATATTCACTGTATAGTACTTGATCACATGCAGAACCAGCAGATCTTGATGAAAAAAAACAACCCCAGAATTTGCCATGCCAGAAACTTTTGTGAAAAGCAGTGTGCCAGAAAAGCACATCTGACCACCCTAATTTCAGCTGGGTGAACTGCTGCTGCTGCATGTGGTACATGGGCATATGTAGCACTTGCTAATAAGCACTGTGACCATGCTGACCTGACACAGCAAACTTAAGCAAACAGGAAAAAAAATATTTACCAAAATGAATAAACTGGATTAGACTTCATACCCTCACTTTGTTCCAAAGGGAGAGGCTCTCATCTCCCAGGAAAGGAGACCATAGTAACACTCAGCAGCAATCTTTATTTACCAGATTCACAAAGGGCTTGCATTCCAAAACCGAACTGTGGATTATTTGCAGTGAGTCACAGTATTAACATGAAATTGGGTTTTATGTGGTCAGTCAAGCCAAGCACTGTGTGGAACTCAGGGCAGGATGGATCTGGCTTGTGGTGGGATGTGATGAGTCAGATCCCCAGATGGCTGTTGCTCCCCCCCACCTGAACAGGGATAACACAGAGGGATAGAGTGAGTTGTCCAAACCTAAAGGTAGGCACTCTTAAGTCCCAGTCCTACTTTTTTTTTTTTACTTTTTATTATGTCTATGTGCTGTTCTCCAGTCACTTATGCCTGAGGGAGGAGAGAGATGGGAGGAAAACATTCTGCTTTTGCATCCCACAAAAACTCCTTCAAGAAATACCCTGGGCTAGAGCAACCAACAATTTTAGTGACAGCAGGAGATTTTTCCCACGACTTTGTTGGCTTTTCTTAGGTTAACTCGTGGTATTTTAACTAGGTAGCAAACCAGAGGGTGGATGAGTAAGGACATACCTGCAGGTAGAAGTCTGATGTGTAATGAGAGCTCACCTTCAGTTTTTTTCACACTACAGGATTGTGTCCAGCCCTTCTGCTTTTGCTCCATGTAGTAAGTCCAAGAGCTTTCTGTGTAGGGGCCCAGGTCGGTGCAGCAGCTGAAGCTTTCACAGCAGCAGAGCTTACACTCCTCTTTGAAAAGGAGCTCGGGTTTCCTGGCTCTGTGCAGGCAAGGTCTTTATATTTGAAAAAATATTTTAGTTTCCACTGGAATCTGGTGTGCAGATATCCCTAGAAACAGAGTCATGTCAAGTACCATAAGTTCTTGAGAGGTTGGGCTATGCTTCTAAACTACATAAAAGAGGTAGGCTAAGAGCTCCATAGCCCAGAAACATGAGGGAAGGGAAACTGGTGGGACTGCTTTGGCTTTTATCCCATTTGGTGTTGCTGGTGCCAAAAGTTCTTGCCAGTATATTCTTGCATTCACAGTCTTTGCACACCAAGGATCCCAAGCTGTAATTCGAGTTTTTCCTTTATTGTTTTTGTGCTCATCTTGTTCTTTCACACAGAAACTCCTCAGCCAGGGATTTGAGGAGAGACCACATGCCAGGGTAGGTGGGAGTCTGGGTAACCCTGTTCAGGGAGTTTGGTGCACAGTTGTGGACAACAGTTTGCCCTGCCTGTTTGCTCTTTAGCCTCATTTGTGCATTTAAGAGGGAGAGGGTAAAAGCACATGGTGCTTATTGCAGCAGGACATCTCCTCTCCTTGCAGAGATCCACTCAGGCTGATGGAGCCACTCTGGGAATGGAGGCTCTCTCCTCTCTGATGACAAGGAGCAGATCCTTGGCCCAGCTGCTGCACGTCTGTGCCATGGCAGGTTGGCTGGGGAGTGCTTTCAGCCTCTGCTGCTGGAGGCAGCCCCTGGATCCCCCTCTGCGCCAGAGCACTCAGTAAATGTGAAGTGCCCACCCACATGAGTAGATGTGCCCAACAGAGCCCAGCTCCATCCAGTGCCCTCCAGGGCTTTGAGGCTCTGAGGATTCCCATCCTTCCCTGCAGCTCGAGGGGGACCTGAGCAAGGCAGCTCTCCAGGAGCACTCACCACTCAGTGCCTCTCAGAGAAAGCTGTTCCTGCAAGCTGAGTCACTCCATTTAGGTCTGCCATGGCTAAACCTGTGTCTTGGCCTTGTGCCTTTTCAGCCTAGGGAAGGAAGCTCTGGGAACTCAGAGGAATTGCCCAGTCTGTCTGCAGATGGGTCAGCTGAGAGGAGCAGGGTGTGCAGCAGCCTTCTGCAGCAGCTCTGTGGTTTCCTTCCAGCACAGCAATGGGGTGACTGGGGGTGAGGGGCAAGGGTAGAATGTCACACACACACAGAACAGGTATATTGCCATCCTCCACTTCTCTCCAGCCTCCTTGGCAGCAGGATGGGTACAGTGGGGGAAGGTTTCCCTCTGACTGCACGCCTATAGTTGAGGTTTATAGGTATTATATGGGTAGTCATAAGCTTTCTCAGCAGTTTCTATTCCAAATTTTTACATCACTACTCTCTACACTATTGTGATTTAGTTTTTCTCAGGATGTATCCCAGAAAGGAGTATCCCCAGATGGTGGGCTCCAGCTTCCGAAAGAAGAAAGAAGTCTCCCAGCTGGTGAATTCCAGATTCCCGATGTTGGTCCACCTTTTAATTGCAAGGACTATAAATCTCATAACAGTGATGTCCAGCTTCCCTTGGTCGAAACTATCAATCTCTGAGTTGATGTTCATCTTCCTTTCTCAAGCTGCTTTTCACTGTTTTGTTAAGGCGTCGAGATAAGCATGTTTCCTTTTATATATTCTAAAGCTATAGTTTCAAAGATCCTTACTACAAGCAATATTCTAAAATTATACTTCAAAAGAGTTTCAAAAAAACTCTTTAAGGCATAGCTACAAGCAAACGTTCCTGTCAAACAGCAACATCCTTAAAGCTCTAATCCAAATGCTCCTAAATCAACATAAGACTTATAAAAGTTAATTGCGATCAAAGGATAGGTTCAAAGGCCTTCTTCCATGCTTTACTCCCTCAGTTATTCATCTCAATTCATCTTTATAGCTGTCCCATGGTCGGTTTCCACACATATCACAATCACAGATACACACGTTGCCTGTATGTACCTGACACGAAACACAGCTTTGTATTTCACATTGGCAGGCTGATGACCCAGCAGTGGCTCAGGGTGGCAGAGGGTGCTGCTCAGTGACAGCAGAGCCACACACTCTGCTCCCAGAGTTACAGATAATCTCATTCCAGAGGGCTCAAGCTCAAAGGAATGAACTAATACAACTTCACAAACAGTGTGCAAAAAGACCATCACCCCATTGATTAGACAGGCCAGAAGTCCATCAAATGTTTCAATAACAGCAGGTGAACAGACAGGGACACAAGACAATCCCACCTGCAAAGGAGGACTAAGTCATCAATGACCCATACACATCCTGTAAGCACAAGCAGCATCTGACTCCTAAACCATGAAATTCTGAAAATCCTATCTGCTCTCCCCCTTCCCTCCAGCCTCCTTGGCAGCAGGGACTCTGGGCAAGGAGCACAGGGATACCAGTGGAGAGCAGCTCTGCATGAGTGCTCCCATCCACCATCAGCAGCAGCCAGGCTAACAACACACGGCCCAGTGATGTGCTTTAGCAATGTGCCCCCTGTTGACAGAGTGGCAAAACTATCCTTTGTCCCCCGAAAAAGGAAAGAAGCACAGAAGTTTCTCTCATCGATTAGGGAAAAGCCACCTCAAAGGAACCAGGGGACTTCACCTCAGACTTAAGGACACCCAATTGGACAGGAACCAAAAAGTCCAGCAAGGGCAATTTAGTAGGAAAAGAAGAGAACAAAAGAAACTAAGTGCTTTTGTCAGGTGTATTACCAGGAGCAAGATCTCTTGCACCTGGCTCGGTTTTTCTGCTTGTTATTTTGCCTTTTTTTAAACCTTTTTGTTTCCAACACTACCACAGAAGCCATCCTATTGATTTTTATGCCTCCAAGAGTAGCTGAGCTATCTTGGGTGTTATATAGGTGTCAGAGAGCTTATTAGACCTGGCTCGAGGGGGACACTATATCAATGTGCCTTGTGGTGGCTGAGGTACCTCCCTGCAGGAGGAAATGATTCACATTCCCATGGCCAGCTGGCCTTGGGCAGCACCCTCCAGCCTGCAAGGGGCAAGGAGGAAATCCACTGCCAGGGAGCACCTCCCTTACTGCAGACTGCCAAGAGCAAGCAGCTGCTTTCGCTTCAGGGCTGCCCTTACCTGGGCTTCCTGTTAGAACAAAACCAGAACACAATGTCAAACCCCCAGACTGTGTGAGAAGGAGGGTGCAGAGGTGTGGGACAGATGAGTGTGCTCCCTTCCCCTTCCTCTTCAGCAGAGCTCACTGTTTTCAGAATGATGTGTCCTGAATTTGGAAGCACCATCAATCCTGGGATAACAGAGGAAAGGCTTGGCTTGTGTGGCTTTATTCACATCATAGGGGCTTTCTAAATTTCTTTTTTTTAGCCTTTTTGTCATGCAGGGAAGACCAGCAGGAACAAGTGATACCACAGAGTTTGCTTTTGTTCCCACCTCAGCTCTGGCCCAGAATGGAGCTGTGGGGGGTGTGTGTCTGTAAGCAATCCTTGAGAAAGCAGGTGTGCACTCAGAAGCAGGAGCCTTGCTCTCAAGACCCTTTTGTGCAGATCTGTGGATTTGCATAAAGTCAGGTGCAGACCAAGCAGCTTTCTTTTCCAAGGGCACACAGGGAGACTGGTAAAAAGCACAACCAGGAAGACCTGGCTCTGCCTTCAGGGGCTTCCACTGCTGCAAATTGAACCATCCCAGTCCAGCCTGGGCTGTTGCAAAATGGGGTCAGAAAATTTGAAGATTTTATTTAGAAAGGTAACAAACCCAAGTGAGGAGTGCTCACAAGATCACGTGTAGCCTCAGCCTGCATCAGGAGCATCTCCCCTGTGCACCCACTGGCTGCTCACCTTCACCCTGGTGCAACGTCTGCAGTTTCACCACTTCCCTCTTTGTTTCCTCTCTTCAGAGCGGGCTGGCCATGGTGGACCATCTTGCAAACACGGAGATCAACAGCCAGCGCATCGCTGCTGTGGAGAACTGCTTTGGGGCTTCTGGGCAGCCCTTAGCCTTGCCGGGCAGGGTGCTCCTGGGAGAAGGGATTTTAACCAAAGAATGCCGCAAGAAGCCAAAGCCTCGCATCTTTTTCCTTTTCAACGACATCCTCGTCTACGGCAGCATCATCATCAACAAGAGGAAGTACAACTCCCAGCACATCATCCCCCTTGAAGATGTCACTTTGGAGACGCTGCCGGACACCTTGCAGATGAAGAACCGCTGGATGATCAAAACCTCCAAGAAGTCCTTTGTGGTGTCCGCAGCCTCCCTGACGGAGAGGAAGGAGTGGATCAGCCACCTGGAGGAGTGCATCAAGCACCTGCTGACCAAGACGGGCCGGCAGCCCTGCAGGGAGCCCGCGGCTCCCTGGATCCCAGACAAGGCCACGGACATCTGCATGCGCTGCACGCAGACCAAGTTCTCCACGCTCACCCGCAGGCACCACTGCCGCAAGTGCGGCTTCGTCGTGTGTGCCGACTGCTCCAGGCAGAGGTTCCTGATGCCCCGGCTGTCCCCCAAGCCCCTGAGGGTCTGCAACCTGTGCTACAGGCAGCTGCTGGCAGAGAAGAAGAAGGAGGCAGAGGTGGATCAGAGGCAGACGGAGCCGATCCCCTCTGCCGTGCAGGGCTACGAGCCCTCCAGCGGCGATGACAGCGACAAGTCTGACGATGAGAAAGCTGAGCAGTGGCCAGCAGACACAGAGTTTTATACCTCACAGGTATCCTGGTCATCTTTCCACAGCTGACCTCCCTGGGAGGTGGTGGTGTTTAGGCACTGGGAAGCCAACTTTGGCCTCCAAAGCGTGTCCTCCTCGATGTTTTCTCTGAAGGCCATGCCTGGGAAGGTGGGTCTTGGCCCCGTGTATGGTGTCAGAGCTGTGACAAGGTTTCCCCTCGGAGAATGTCTCATACGATCTGAGCACAGAGAGAACAGCTCCGTGAAGAGCATTGAGGACTGGGGCAGCACCCTGTGGATCAGTCTTGGCCAAATGAGCTCACCTTCAGTGCCTTATTCTTCCTCTCTGCTAAAACATCTCTCGTTTGAAATGTTTTGAAATTGGCTCTTGGGAGGAAAAGAAATCCCAGAGCTGAACATATTGGCCTGCTCACAGTTTGTTCCTCACAGCAAGGGCCACTCTGGATGTCACTTTCCATGAGCATTCTGAGATTCTCACTGCAAGCTTGCCAGCCTAAGAGAATAGCTGCTCATCCCTGCATGGTATGGCCAGCACTGGATTCCCTGTCTTCTCAAGGTTGGAAACACTAAGAGAATGGTACTTGGAATGCAGGGAGCTTGTGTGGGGCTCAGTGTGAGCACTGGAGCATCCAGCTCTCTCACATGGAAAGAGGCCATGCCAGTGGTACCGGACCAGGAGGAGGAAGGGGAGGGGAAAGGGACAGGGAAAATGACACTGAGCAGTGAAATATGGAGGGAGAGAGGTACTGCACTCACTCAACTAAGTGCAGAGCCCAGACCTCAAACACAGGCAGTTATACCAGATTACTAGAAACTTGAAAATCTCAAGCCTATCAGGTAAGAGGACAGCCCAGGGAAGACTTGTTAAAAGTCTGTAAAAGTCCAGGGAAAAGCCCCAAATTAAGATCCTGTGAAGTACAGCACTTCAACTTCCCCTTCCCTCCTGGGCTGCTGCCCAGGGCATCAGATTCTCACTTGTGGGCTCACCTCCTGCCTTATCAGTCTCACGAGTCCAAAGTTAAGGTCCTTTATGTACTTCAAGGATGGGAGCCAAAGACTTTACTTGAGATCAACTTTAAAGTTCAAATTCAGTTAGAAATAAACTGTGTTTATTCAAGTACTCTATCATAATGTAGTATGGGAGTAAATATAGAGGAAATCAGACAACAGCAATTGTTTTGCAGCAGACATTTCTACAAACTCCATTATTACTTTAGTGTATTTTTGTATTGTGTATTTTGCGGTCTGGAAAAGCAACATGGCTGGGAATACACTGCCAATGTTGTGAAATGTTTCCTTACCACGACCTGTTACCAGCAATGCATTGCTTGACAGGTGGCCATGTGTTTTTTTTTAATTTCAGTTCAAGATAATTATTCTTACACTCTTTTATAAACTGCTACTGTTCCAGTGAATTTGTATTACTTGACTGTGTGTGAATAAAGATACTGCCAACAGGAAGGAGCCAGGAAAACAGGACAATAAAGCGTGTTATTATTGAACAAGGGTCTTAACAGGAGATGGGATCCAGGCCTGGCCAGCCCAGCACGAGTGGTGACTGCTCAGCTGTGGGGAGACTGCTTTGGTTTCTGTTTACTGATTGAAGGTAAGGGCATCAAATCTGATGCTTCCTGTCTATTTATATCATGTTGTTGTCTGACAGGCTTTCCCCAAGTCTCCTGCAATCCCTGCAGTAGTCTGTATTAACTGGAACAGTATCTTTCCGGTGGGGACACAGCTCAGAGTGGGCCAGCAAACCTTATGACCTAAGCAGATGTTTTTGGGCTTTAAAGCAATAAGTACACTGAGTTCTGTTTTTTCCATCCCTCTCCAGACTCAGTTCCTAACTCTGCACAGCAGTGATTGTTTTTACAATGCCTCCCACCCACCAGAAGGGTGTACATGCTATGCAAACAGAAAATGACCTTAAAAATAAACAGCCATTAGAGTGGTTCACGAGCCAAAAATAGCCCAGCTGCTGAGTCTGCATCCAATCAGAAATGTACTGCAGTTTGGAACCTAATGCTTAGTTCAGTTAGAGATCAGCTTACTTTGTGTGTTTGAAGGTCTTGCCTAGCCAGCCCCAAAAGACCTATGAACTGCTTTTATGCTCCAGTGAGGGACAGGCACGCCTCTAAAGAATGCCTTCTTGGTGAGCAAAAGCTTTTCTCAATCACAGCAGGGAAAAAAAAATCAGAAAAACTGAACCACCAAAAACAACCCAGCCTCTTCTTCTGGTGCATGCTGCTGATGGCTTCTGGGGAAATGCACACATCTTCCACCAACTTCAAGCCCCAAGAAACAAAGCAATTCTTAAAATTTAATGCCTATGGTAAAAGGATCCTGGCCAGGAAAACATGGGGAAATTTAAACAAAGCCTCTCCTCCACTTCTGAACTTCTGTTGTGGAGCTCAGCACTGGATTAGAGCCTGGGGCTCCTGGCTTCTGGCCTGCTGAACACATGGGTTTTAAATCACAGGCTGTGTGCTGTTACAGTCAGCCTGGAGTTTTCCAGCCTGATTCTATCTCCAGTGCATTAATAGGGCATTTCCTGATAGTTTGTGCTCGCTCTATTTTAGCTCAATAAAGGCCTTAGCAGAGATTCATTCCAGTTTGCAGCCTCACGTGACCAGCCAGGAGGAGCAGCAGCTCCAGTGCTCACCTTGGGGAGCATTTGCAGGCTGGAGGGTTTGTGGGGTCACAGCCTTCTCCTGAAGGGCTCCAGACATGAACTGTGGGGATCATGTGCCAGAAGAGGTTCCTTGCTCAGCCCCTGCCTGAAGGTGTCACAGCCCAAAGGCACAGCAGGGTGAGGGTGTCCCCAGTGCGCACCATCCTCTTCTCTCCAGAGTTGGTTGTAAGGGGAGGAAGAGGATGGCACTGGTGCAGCAGCCAGTCAGGAAAGCTTAACAGAAGGTAATGGGGAGATTAGCTCTGCAAATAAACTGAAAGGATCAGAAAGGTTCAAGGAAGGCCGTGTGTTCTGCTGTCCCAAGGCCCAGCTCAGGCACACACCCGCTCCCAGCACGGTCCTGACTCAGCATTCACGAGCACTCAGGAAGGAGAAGTGAGCCAGCTGCTCCAATGGAATCTTGCTCCCAGTTTCTCAAACACTCAGTTTCTATCCAGGCTGGATTTCTGGCTCTGCCGCAGCTCACAGCCTCTTCCAGCTCACTGCTGCTGCAAGGCAGTTTCTCGTGTTCCTCACTCAGCCTGGGTTTTGGATTAGGAGGAGGAGCTGAGGAGTACACACGGTCCCAGCTGCTCCTGAGCTGCAAAGTGGTGTCTCCAGTGAAAAGCACAGGCTTCTGTTTCTCACCCTTTCTGCTGCAGGCCATGGACCTTTAAGAATGGAGCTGGCAGGAAGGAGATGTTGCACTGCTGTCCCACATGGTGGACACAAAACAACAAGAAACCTTTGCCAGGACCTGTGTGCTGGAGATGGTGTCCCGGGCCCCCAGAGGAGCACAGGCTGCACACCAGGGTGTACAGCACTGCAGGGCAATCCCAGCCAGCTCTCCTTTGTTACCTGTCACAGGCAGAACAACCCCAGAGCCATGCAGGTGCTTGGGAGGGAGCCTCTCCTGTCTGTGACCTGGCTCATAAAACCTCCAGACACAGCCAGTGCTGTGGTCCTGTGCTGCAGGAGGAGGAGAGAGGCAGGCAGGGAGGTGCTGTGAAGTGCTGGTGAACCCTGAGCAACACCAAAGCTGGCATCTGAGCAGGTTTTCTGTGAACCTCTTATGGAGAGGTTCACAGCCCAGAGTGAGCTACACAACCTGCCAGTCTGCTGCTGCAGGGAGGGGAGAGAAAGAGGAGGAGGGCAGCTAGAGAAAAGGTTTTACTCGGCTAGAGAAAAGGTTTTACTTTAGCAAAAAAGGTTTTATATATGTATATATATATCGTGCAGCACCTTCTTTTGCACACACCCTGGGCAGAGCACCTGCAGACTGTCCCTTGCAGCAAGGCTGAGCTTTGGCCAGCCTCTCCTCTTTTAAAATCGTAAACACAATGTGTTTGACAGCCTATGGAAAAAATGGATTTGAGAAGGAAAAAGCATTAACTCAAGGCCCGACAGCTCTCTTCCCCTCTAAAAGCAACAAGAAAAAAAATTCACATGTTTTTTATAGGAAGAGTTTAAAATAAGGTAAAACCAGAGCCTCAGTGGCTTCGCATAGAAAGGATTTCCAGAGTGCTTTCAGGAGTGCCCCTCACAGGCACCCTCAGATGGCTCAAACAGCTCCAACAGCGGGGTGAGAGCCACGGCCAACCCACAACCCAGAGCCACCAGCACCCAGGTCACAGCTCCCTGGCTTGTCAGAGCCTCTGACTTGATGAGTGCTCAGCAGCAAGTTCCAGCCAAACTAACCCGAGTCTCTAGATCCTGCCCAAAATGTCCTTTGCACGCCTGTTTCCTGCCTGAGCAGCCCCTACGAGCCAGCTGCTGTTCATAGTCCAAAGTCTCTCACACGCTCCGGTGGGGCTTTGCACACCCTGTGAGCTGCCTGCTCCCAGCGCCAGCCTCCCTGGGCGGCAGGGAGCCTCCCACCCCTGCGGGGCTGCCTCCTCCCTGGCACAGGCTGCTGTGGCTGGGCAGGATCCGGCCGCTCTCCCTGACTCCCAGCCACAGCTGTGTGTGCGGCCAGCCAGCAGAGGCAGCAGGGCTTGGGCACTGGCCCTGCTGCACAGGGCTCTGCAGCACAGAGCTCACACAGGGCACACGCCTTCCCCCAAACCTCAGCAGAGGTGCCTGCTGTCAGCACATCCATCCTGCGTTTGTTCACCCCAGCACCAGGCTGGAGGCAGACACAGCCTCAGCCCCTGTGTCTGTGCTGGTCCCACGGGCACTCGGGATGTCACACTGCAGCCATCTGTTTGCAAGGAAACAGCTCTAATGATGAGAGGCTCTGCAAAATCCACTGGCAAAGAGCTGTTAATCTGGGGAGGATGACAAATGGAGACTGTCACACTTGGCTACTTCAAGACTTAACAGTCCTGCTGCTGCTCCCCGTAATACCACATTTGGAGAGGTGTTACCTCCAGAAAAACAGGATCTGGAACGCAGCTGGTGTAGCCCTGGAGCAGGGGCAGCCCTTTCAGCACCCGCTGGAGCCTAAGGACAGCCCTCTGGAGCAGCAGCAAGTCAGCACCCCTCCCAGCAGCTGACAGCCTCCCTCTGTCCTCAGGGACTCAGCCAAAGCCCAGCCATGGCTGTGGCACAGAAGGGATCCAAAAGGATGTGTTTGTTGGTTGAGACCTTACAAGTCAGAGCTCCAGAGAGCTTCCCCCATTTCAGCACCCTCACCCTTCGGGAGACCCGTCTGGGCAGTGCAGGAAGAGTGGGGAGCCCCCAGCACAGGAAACGCTGCTCCCTTTGGGAAATGGGGGAGGGCCCTGTGCTGGAGGCTGGCAGAGGAGCTGGGCATTGCCCAAGCACGAGCAACACAGCACCCTGGACACAGACTTCGACAGGCTGCTCCAGGACAGATGTGGCTTTAACAGCTCTCTGGAGGCTCAGCACCTCCTGTCCAGCTCTGCCTCCCACTCAGAGCACTGAACTTTCTCCTCCTGCTCATCCTCCCCACCAGAATTTGCCTCTGGAGGCTGGATTTTCCTAGGGCCAGCTCATCCAGCCTCACTGGGACAAGGCTGCAAGCAGGGCCTCCTTCTCAGCTGTACCAGCCCTGCACAACAGGCTGTAACCTCTGTGAGCTGGAGAGTTCTTGGCTGCAGGTTTAGCAATGACACCAAGACAGGGGGAAAGAAGGAGCTTCTTTCATATATATATAAATATAAATAAATATATATATATGTATATATATATATAAAGAGAGATTCTGCAAAACAAAGCAATAGCATGACCATATCTTAATACAACCTCCACTTTGAAAGGGTGTGAATAAAGATTTCCCTCTTTAAAAATATGGCCTAGTACTTTGTGTTCTGGTAGCTGGAAGACATTTCCTCTATGGTGCAAGTAATAAAGGCGTTTGTTTTAATTTTAAGTTGATATTGCAGTTTTGAGGTCATGAAGTAACTGATTGCAACTGATGGACCTGGAGAGGTCAGGTCCTCTGCTTAATCACTGGTTTGTACATGGGAAAGCAGTGGAGAGAAAGGCTCCACTCCTGAGCAGAATAAAAGACACAAAGGCAAATGGGCAGGTCTTACCTGGCACAGGAAACCCCTTTTGTACAACACAGAAAATGCCACGCTTTTTTCAGTGTGATTGCTTTGGCAGCTCCTATGTTGTGTTTAGTAGCACATGTGTTGGCACAGCACTGCAGGAACTGGGAGAACATGAAAGCAGTCTGACTAACCCAAAGCCAGAGTTCACCTACCCCAAAACCATGAGGGACAGCATTGAAGAGGCACCTACAGAGCAATACTGCTGCTACTTCGGTCTCCTGTCAGCCTGGTGGGAAACTCGTGGAGGCAGTGGTTGGTGTGACCAGTCCTCACTCTCAATCTGCCTCTTCACTTGCTGAATACATTTTTGTTCTGGCACTTGGAGCATCCTGTGCCAATTAACTCCACAATTCCCTGTCCCACTGTGTGAACAAGCACTTCCCCTCACCTCTGCCAGTTCAGGGGGTGCACTCTGCCTTCTCCAGCACAGCATTGTTCCTCCTGTTCAGCTCTGTGCCAGTCACAGCTGTGACAAAATCTCCCCCATCAGTGCCCTTTCCAGGTGGAACAGTTTGAACCAGCCCATCTCTCTTTACACAGGTGCCCTCCTTCTCTGTGTACCCTTCTCTGTATCCCTCCAGCCCTGCAATGCCTTCTCTGGCTCCCAAAGGACAAACTTGGCCAGTGGACCAAGCAGGCTGCACAGACTATCCAAGATGTGGCAGCTACCTGAGTTTGTTCAATGACCTAACTACATTTACTCCTTGGTTTCCTTTCCCATCTGTCCTAACCTTCTTGTTGTCTTCTGACTCACTGCTGAGCACTGTCAGAAATCTGTCCAGTGACCTCAAGCTCCTTCCTGAGAGAAATCAGGTCAGCCCTGTGTGGTCAGGGTTCCCTCCTGGTGCCACTTACCAACACGCAGGGTTCTGCTGACTGCAGGCTCGTGGCAGTGTCTGCAGCTGCTGGCAGGCACTGGGCTGCTGTGGGAAGGTGCCTTTGCTGCCCAGTGAGGTTTTGATATCTTGCAGATAAAGCAGAGCATCCCCTCTATTCCTCCCCATGGCAGCACAGCACAGTGTGACCTTGTTTTCCTTTGCGGCCAGTCCACGCCAGGACGATCCTGTCCTTAGAACACAGCTGCAGCACAGAGCTGGGGCTCTTGGGCTAAGCCCAGCAGTGCCTGGGTTTAACTCAGGAGCACTGGGACTGCATCCTCTGGGCAGGGCTGGGAGATGGCGTGGCTGGAAACGGAGCTGCTGCAAAACACTGCAGCCACATCGTCAAACACTTGGCACGTGCAGCTTTCCATGAATATCTGAGGTTCCCAAAGACCAGCCAAGGCTAACCAAAGGAAAGGATGTGGGGCAGCTTTGAAGCTGGCTCTGTTGTTGGGGTGGGAGCAGCCAGTAGTTGGTTCATTGATTTCCTGATTGCTATCTGCAGACACTATCCAATTTTGGTCTATTGCATAACAGTACAGCACAGTTACTTTGGGCACAACACAAATACATACCTTTGGCACAAGGCAGCTCAATTTCTTAGCAGAGCAGAGCACTTTGAAGACGTAAAGCACTACAAGAGAGCTCCTTATTATCCTCGCTGGCACTTATCATTAGTGGCACAGTGTGAGGGCTGATCTTCACCCCGTACTCACCAGGGATGTGCTGGTCCCACGGGCCAGGTTGAGGACATGAAAGTCTGAAATTAGGATTAGACTCAGCGTCAGCACAGGCTCCTGCAGAGTTAAACTTCAGACAGCAGAAAGCCTCAAGTATGCAGGCGGCTGCCAGGCTGTTTGCTGTGGTTGTGGAACAAATGTTTCTATACACAGATTCCTGGAGAGAATGGCTGGGGAAAAGCATGCAAGCCCCTTTTATGGAAGCCAGCAAAATCAGATCCAGGAGCCTCCCTCACCAGCACCCTAGTTAGCCTTTTATTACTGACTTTGTTCCTGCACAAGGCATTAATAAACTGCAGTTTGATCAAAGTCTGCTGCATGAACTGTGGCTCACAGACAGGCACAGAGCAGGCAGCTGACTCCTACTGATACTTCAGCAAGTACTCTGCTACAATCTACTATTTTCTAGACCATTTTGCCCTATCCCCTGCTTTGTTGAGTAACTAAGCATTTGCTTTTGCACCCCGTCTCTCTCAAGCCTGAATATGACATTCAGCTGTTGTGTCTTTTGTATCCTTCACTGCTCTAAAAAAGAGCAAGTTTTTAACTTAGGATTTTGAAAGACTGGGCTTAAATTAAATTTAAAGCAGGGCTTAAAATTTACCTGGAAGAGCAAGGTAGAAAAGTGAGATGGCCCCCTCATTTTTTTCCTGAAAGAGGTGGATTTGTAGAACCAGAGAGGTTTGGGTAAATGCAGATAGCAGTCAAAAATCAGAGCTGCCCTGGGCTCCCTTCTTGCAGAAAACTTTCATCAGTATCAAGTAGAATTGTCTTCCAGGGAGAGGGCAGAAATGGAGAGGAAATATCCATTGGACAGTTAGCTGGGTGAGAACAAAAACTAATTTTGGGAATCTACACCAACAGCAGAAGAATGAGTTTACCAACACCCAGGCCAGGCTTTACTCACTTCACAAGGAGAGGCAGATCTCCCCCAGCTGTGAGGGACTGCCAGCAGCTGGGGAGGTGTAGGTGAGGCTAAACACACACCTGCACTGGCTCCATGCTCTCTCCCTCTGCAGACACTCAGGTCTCTGTAAATGTTCAGGAGCTGATTCTGATTCTCCAATTGTTTTGCCTTAACATCTCAGCACAAGGAGCTGCTCAGGGAGCTGCAGCAGGGCCAGGTAAAAATAAGAGCTTCAAAGCTTTGTAGAATGAACCCAAATTACAAAGATTATTCATCATATCTCACTGACTGATCCCGAAACCACAAACCCTTCATTCTGTCTTCACATTACGTGTACAAAGTAATCTGAGAGTGCTCTACTCCAAAGCAGCATGTCAGAGCACAGGACAGATTTAATTTCACCCTAATTCACTCCTGCCTACTGAAGCTGAGCAGGGAATAAGGAACACAAAACATTTGCATCCTGCTAGACACTTCTGTACAGGGTCTAATTAGTTAAGGTCAAACATCAGTGTAAATCTTTCACTCCCCTGCCACAAAGTAAGTAGCTACATTTCAAATCTTAGCAGTTTCTTCTTTGTCCTGATTGCTGTGAAGCTCTGCTAACATTTATTACATTCCTTCTTTGATGCTGATGTCCTGACTGCAGGATCAGAGATTGGTTAGCTACAGAACAGTGCTATCACATTTCTGTAACACATCATTTCCTACTGATAGATTACAAAGTGTTTAACAGAAAGCACATTCAGGATCTCGATGGGAAGTTACTCAAGGTCACCCAGCAAACAAGCACAAGAGCCAGAGAAGGTGACAGATCTTCTGAGCAGAATGGCTTGCCCCACAGCCACACTGCTCTCCCTGCTGCCAGCTGAAGGGTGAGCTGGGGTGAAAGGTGAGCAGTGGCTCGGAGGGAACTGCAAAGGTACAGGTGTCCAAATGCAGTGTCTGTTCTGAGAGTAGGAAGGTGTAATGTTCATATTAAATTCTTCCTGCTGAACAGTCATCCAAAGAAATGAATACCTTCATTTTTGCAGACTTCGGAATAATTTTATATATTTACCTCGTAGGCTCTTCTGGAATTCATAAATCACACTTAATGAGAAGTATGAGCCCACACTTACTGCAATTACATGATGAATGTTTGATTTCTGGCTTACAGCCTGAAAAATACATAGATTTCTGTGATCTCTAGAAAGGTAAAGATGAAACCTCATGTTTTAATTAGGGGCTAATAGCTTTAGTTCACTCCAATGCAAAGGCCTTTGGTTTTTTAAAAGCTTTCCAACCCAGCTGAAAGGCTGCTACTCAATTAGTCTGGAGTTATACATCAGCTGGTCAAGCAGTGACAGCCTAAGCGACTGCTTTCTCTGTAAGAGCTTTTAGTTGGGGGGAGGGGGGGGAAAAGCATTGCTTTTACATCCTCTGGCTGCACCAGCACTGCCAAACTGCTGATGGAGGCTGAGCTCAGCAGGTCCTACCACTGCAGCTACACAGGATCCAAGCCTGAGCCTGCCCCTGAGTCCCCAGGGAGCTCTGCTGGAGCTGCTGCCACTCTGCGAGGAAAAAACTGGGAAAATCTCATCTCCACATGAATCTGCACAGTTTTGAACTGTGTATTAATTAATACTAATTTTTGAATAAGTGATTGGAAGTGTGTGTACGTGAAAGCACCAGAACAATTAACAGAGAGGACTCTGGATAGTGAGGGATGCCATTCCATGGAATGGAGGATTCACTCCTGCTGTCCAGCCCCACAGGGCCCACCCTGGGGAGAACACAGCACAGGCAGCTCCTGAGCAAGACCCTGCACTCACAGCAGGACAGTCACAGAAGTCTCAGCAAACCACCTACACCAGTCCTCCTGTCAGCCCAACAGGCCAGGGGCTCACAGGAAGGCTAGCAGCAGTAGGGTATAAAAGGTATCCTAATGGAAAGAAAAGATTTGTCCAAAAAGTTAGCTAATCATTGACAATCAAGAAGAACCAGGAGATGAAGTGAGGATTTGACTCATCCTCCATGTGCACAAGCAAACCTCTGAGCAGGTATGCCATGAGAGCATAGCTGTGTAAAATCAAATTGCTTAATGACTTTGAATATTACAATCCCCTTCCAGTAACCTTTCAGTGAGTCTTGTAGCCCTAATTTCCCACAAACGAACCAAAGTGAGCAAAGGCATGCTCATCTCCACTGGGCTGCAATCATCAGAGAGATGTCATCTGAAAGAAATGTGGGCACACGCTGGGTCTCAATAGCTTTATGCCAGTGTGCCGAGCAGAGCTGTCCCTCAACAGAGCAGCTGTCCTGGCCCACCCAGCCCTCTGAGCACAGGCTTTCCTCCCTGGAGAGGCGGGTGTTAGTGGCAGCAGGGGATGGCCGTCACCCCAGGCCGCCTGTGCCCCTCGTGCTGCAGCACGTTTGGCAGGAGCTGTAAATGGTGCCCTGTGAGAGGGGCAGGAGCTCTGCCAGGGCACAGCAGCCTGTCAGCAGCGGCAGCACATAGCACCGCACCGCACACTGCTGGAACCAGCCGAGATAACGCTGGGAAACCATCAAACACCGACCGCCTGCTGGTACATCCCACCCCGCTGTTACTGTCACAGCTCACACAGCCACCACCCCGGGTGAGCGTCCCGAGCCATCAGCACACCATCGCTGCAGGAGGAGCTGCAGCGTCCTTAAACAAGCTCAGGCGCGAAGCCGCTCTCCGGCGGGCACGGGCAGGGCAGAGAGCCCCGGGGCAGGAGGGACAGGGACAGGGACACGGGGGACAGCCCGGCCCTCCTGCCAGCAGCCCTGCGGAGCGGCTCCGCCGGGAACGTCCGCCCAGCAAAGCCTCTGCAGGCGCGGCTGTGCGGCCCCGCAAGGAGAGGCTGGCTTGGAAAAGCTGCCCACGGGATGCTGCTCCCTGCTGCTTTCACACTGCCCCAGAGGTGAGAGATAACGTGACAAATGCGACGTGAACGGGCTGAGCCAAGAGCCACCTTCCTTTGTGCGGCACTGTCACCATGACATATTTTATGAAAATCCTTTTGGTAGGATTTTCTCCTGAGAAGCTGAGGAGCCTCAGGAGAGAAATGTAAACAATAACTATCTGCTGCTGTGGAATGCAACAGGTGCAGCTGTGATTGGTGCATGTTGGTTGTTTCTAATTAATGGCCAATCACAGTCAGCTGGCTCGGAGTCTGCCAGTCACGAGCTTTTGTTATCATTCCTTCCTTTCTATTCCTTTCGAGCTTTCTGAAGGATCCTTTCTTGCTATTTCTTTAGTATAGTCTTAGTATAGCATTTTAATATGATATAATATCATAATATAATAAATCAACCTTCTGAAACGTGGAGTCAAGATGCTCATCTCTTCCCTCGAACACAACCGTAGGGCACAAAAAAACGCAGCCCTGCAGGTAACAAACTCCTCACTGGCCCACCAGTTCCACTGTGGACAATCTGCCTTTGCAAACCGGCTGCTGCTCAGCTCACACAATCCACTTGTCCCTCAGTAACCAAGAAGTAAACTGCCCTCCTCTGCCTGATTCTGTATTTTCTCACTATAATTAAATGTGACATGCAGCTGCAGTAAATATTTGTGCTGTCACAGCTCACATATGATAATCACCAAAGAGCCAACTTCTGCAGGGAATGCATATAAATTCTAGTCTAGGCTGTAGCTGGACTGATATTTTTAGTCTAATGCAAATTCACTAAAGCTAGAAATTTGACAGAGTAAGAGCAAAAAAAGAATGCAACCTTACTTTTCATTGAAAAAGGTAACTAACTAACTGTGTTATCCAGATACTGAGGCAGCCTTGAGAGGCTGGGTTTAAGAATTAATCTAATTGCCACTAGATGGCACATCTCATTTACTAGTCTGTGTCTGAATTTTGGACTGCCTTTTAAAAAAGCATATATATTCCCTGTCCTTGCTAGCAGAACATTTTGTGTTGCTTTCTGTTTTAAAATCAGAAAGCTTAAAAAAACCCAAATTAAAAAAAAAAAAATTAACTAAAAGTACACCATCTGCCAGTGAAAACCTAGCTTGATTCTGTCACATCTACAACGAAACCAGGTTAATAACCAGCATCACAAATGGTTTCCTTATATAAATATGTACATCTCCCCATAGTGACTCTTTCAGCTGCTTCCCAAAGCTGCTGGCACTGTGTTACCTCGTTTCCCAGGCAATGGCTGTGCCTCACGCTCAGCCTGGACATTATGCAGCTGGAATGGATTTCAGAAGATGCCATCCCTGCCTGTGGCTGTTTCCAGCACCAGCAAGGGCTGCAGTGGTGGACAGCCATGTCTCTACCAAGAGCAGCAACAGATGGATATTAAAACACACTGGTGCAGATGCTCTGCTCCCTCAGATGATCGAATCTGCTGAAGGGTGCTTTTAACTCACCCAAATTCTCACTCAAGGCTACAGACCAATATCATGGTGACCTCAATATGACAGCAATGGGGCTGCAGTCAGAGCACCAAAGGTACAATTTGCTCTTCCTGCAGCATTCAGCAATAGAAACTGTTAGAAACCACTGAAACACAAACAACAAAATCTTTGTGGCTGCCACGCTCATTTTCCCTCTGTAGTTAAGTGTTAGGGTGTCCAGCAGGAGTGGTTATGTCTCCATTCTCTCAAATCCAAACTCACATGAGATGAGCACTTCAGTTCATTTCTGTTCTTTCACTGCCAGCAGTGAAATGTGTTTCAGACCAGTCTGCAAACCTACTGCTACCACTTTGAAAACCTGCCACCTTCCAAGGAGCTCCAAGAGCATCAAGTCTGTTAAATAAAGACAGAGAACAAACAGAATTAAATTCCTTTCTTCTGGTTCTACTCCAGCCATCTGAAAACCTCTAGAAGTTAAATTTATGGTAATGACAAAGAGCATGCTCCTCTGTGGCATAAAGCTTCTGAGGAGCTCAGCAGCAGTGGGGTTTGGTGTGAGCTAGGACTGATCTGCACAGAACTCTGAACTACTGGGAGCTGAGTTCTCTTGGCATCCATGTAACACATGCCCCTTTTATAGCACAGTGAAGGCCAAGAGTGCAGTTCCAACTGGTTTACAGTTTCTGAGGGTATAATAAAAAGCATTGCAAAGAATACTCTTAGAGTATCACAGGAGAGCAGAGGACCAGAGTAAAATGATCTAAACTCCACCATGTCTATTACACTGATACAAGTGATAAAAAACAAATCACTACCTACATTTGGGCCCAAATTTATGAATACCTGTAAAATGGGGGTCATGATATTGATGTCTGAACCAAATGAAACTTGTAAAGGGCTGTTTAGATACTAGATATTATTACAGATGAACTGGAACCCCCATTTTTCCTATGGCCTGCTTTACAATCAGTGGTCAGCTCTGTTCATTCTGGGTTTGAACAGCTGAGCACAGGATGCCAACTCCATCCCACTGGATCATTCCATCATCTGCCACTGCTAGCAGTGTGTTGTTTTGGAAAGACTGAATTTGTGAAATAACCAGAAAATTTCAAATGAAAATAGCTGGATTCATAAAAAATAGTATTTTTAAATGGATATAGTTTGTAAAATCTTTTAAAAGTTGCAGTGTATGTAATTGCCAATGAAATGAAAACCCCACTGATTTCAGGTTTGCCATTATGAAACACTGACAAGGTTAGGAGTACTCACCATTCTTTGTTACCTCCTTCTCACATCACTGAAAAAATGTTATCAAATGCTGAGAACAACAACTCCACTGCATGCCACTGAATTTATCAAAGGCAAATAGAACATGAAGAAGTAAATTAATCAAATGCATAAAACAACAGCTTCTGAGTTTAAAGCTTTACCATTTTAACCTTAACTTATAAAAACCTCATCTCACACACACACAGAGAAGTCTTTATTTTAGGCAAAAAGTGAACTTGGCAGAACAGCTTCAGGTGTGTCTTTCCATAACAAGAAGGCACACCGGCACATTTTCCTACCTACAAACTTGTCTTATGAGTGCCTCGAAACCCAGTGTGACCAAGTGGCTGGGACATTCAGCCCCACAGCATTTGGTGCTCACAGTAACAATGCAGCTGGCCGTCACCCCAGCCCAGCAGCACTGCTGCTGCCAGCTGCTGGCTGCCCACTGCAGGCCTGCCTGAGCTCCTCCAGTGCTCCTTTCGTTTCAAGCAACACACACATCAATAGGAGGCTTCTCCTTAAGATTTTAATGAAAACAGAGGACCAGCTGTACAGACTCAAGCAAGAAACCAATGCTCAAATGACAACCTTCATCCTGGGGCTCAGACAAAACTTTCAGATTCAGCTCCCCATGTTTTTAATGTTTTTCATGCCACACCCTCCCATCACAGGGCACAGGAACCTGGTAAAAATTGATTTGAAAGTATTCACAGTTTGTTTTCTGTTTCTTGAAATCTTGCTTAGGAATTTGCTTTCCTTCTTACATAAAAAGACAACGCAAGAATTACAATAAAAAAGTGACAAAGTATGGATTGAGTCTTTTGAGTTCACAGTAATGTACTTCCTTATAAAACTTTCCTTTGCAGGGCTGAAACAAACAACAGGTAAAATTCTTCAAAGTGCCCCAGCTGCTCTGGCACCTTACATGTCATACACAGGGAAAAAAAATTAAAGCACTTAAACAAACAGAATCAAGTCTCCGAAATAAAACAAAAGGACTTTGAAAATTTTCACAAGTGACACAGTAGCCTAAGGGCAGCATGATTCCCTTCAGTGATTTGAACTGGTCCTAGTGCAGAGCAATCCAAAATTTCATAGCAAGTCGGTGTCAGGATAATGCAGTAACCTAATACTATCCTTACAAATCCACATGAATCAAAAATGATAACAATAATGATAAAAATTTAAAAACCCCCAAACACCAAAACTGAACAACCCAAACTTAGATCAGCATATATTTATAATTAGTACTGAACACTACCAATTGCTGTGTTGAAGATTCACAATTATGGGAGTAAAATGCATTCCAGTATAAAAATCCTGCTCTGGAAGGGATTATTCTCCATATTTTAGTTGTGCTTTGAACTCATTGGTAAGGAAAGTGGTCAGCACTCCTAGTACCTTTTCTGTGAGAGCAGAATTTGACATTACAAGAGCAATCAGCTGAGCAGCATCAGTCCAGTCTAAGTTCTTGACAACAGCCATGGCTTCAGCACAGAGTTTCTGCTTCTCAGCAGCAGGCAATTCCATTAAAACCTGAGGGACTGACTTGAACTGTCCAGAAGTCATCCATCCAATCAATACACCCAGTGCTCCTCCTAGGAAACAAAAAGAATCATTAGCCTTCAACAGTTAATGTTAAAGCCTGGAATTCCATCCACAGCCTTCACCAACAATGTTCCCACAGTGATCAGAAGTCAAGATTGAGTTGTGTATGTGTCTGCTTTAACTAGATTTATACACAGTATTCAAAGCATCAAAAAGGATTTTAAAAGCTCTTTACATCCACAGCAACCATAAAGAAACCCTTCCTGCAAACAACACTAACAGCTTCAAGCTAGAAACCAGAACCAAAACACTCCCTGGGACACTCTCTCAGAGGAAGCTCTACTGCTACATAAAACCTTGCCCAAGGAAAAGAGCAGAGCAACAGCTGCCTTAGCAGTGTCATCATCTCTTACTAGATACTCCCAGAGTGGTCAAAGCTTTCTGCTTCTTGAAGAGTCACCCACTGCAGTGTCCTACACACCTGAAGCCACCCCTGCAGGTGCTCAGAGACCAATCCCATCAGACACATGCAGGCTTTCATCCACCAGGGGCACAGCCCACCCTCCCCAGGAGGACAAGACATGCTGGGCTAAGGGAAGGCCCCAGGTTATCAGGATGACGCAGAGGGATGGATGTACAGCTGATGTGCCTGTGGCTGCTGAGAAAGCAGCCCAGCAGCCCTGCAGGGCTCCCCTCCAGCAGCAGTGTGAGTGCAGCACAGCAATCCACAGGGCAGCACTGCCCGCAGCACACACGGCCTGGGATGGATGGACAGATGGAATGAAGGAAGGGGGGAGAGAGAGAGAGAGAGAACCCTCTCAATGGAGAGGTGGCAGAACTGACCCTGCCACCAAAAGTGCCACCCCCAGAGACTGCTCCTAAAAAGTCATCTAGGCACTCACAGGGATGCAGTTTTACATTAGACAAAAACTCTTCATTTGCAGCTTTTACTCAGTGAGCAATTTTTCCCAAGACAGCACAGAAATACTTGAAAGCTGACGATGGCTGAATTCATCTTCAAGGGACTTTCATGAGAACATCAATTACTGATTTAGGGGCACTTAATGCAAAAGCCACTAGAAGCATTGATGTCTAAGATTTAACCATCCTCCTGTTCCTAAAGCAAAGCACACTTACCTACAGCGATTCCAGGAGGGCCTCCCAGCATCCCCCCCACAAATGCTGATGCACCTGTCAGCATGGCTCCCCGGCCAGAATTGGAGACAGCAGCTTTCATGCCCTTCACCGTGGCAACGTGGCTGAGCAGCGCCATCACATCATCAGTACGCACCGGCATCCCGACGTCTCCAAATCCTGCAAAAGTTGTTTAAGTTGTCTTTTGATCACTGCAAACAACACTAAACCTAGCTGTAAAATCAATCTGAGGGGAACAAAACGATTGTATTAAAGGACAAACACAGGAAATACTAACAGCTTTCTCTTTTGAATCTCAGAAAACCACCCCATGCAGTAAGTGCTGAGTGTTACTGAAAAAGGCCAATCCGATCTCACATTAGACCAGAAAAAAAAATGGGTTTTTAAAAAAATTCAGAGATTCTACAGAATCAATTTCTTCAGTCCATTGCTGTTGGCCTGAGCAATTCCCATGTGTGTTCACAGCTACCCTTGGTTTCTTTGGATAAACAAAACACTCCTTAATAACTACCTTCAAAGAGCAATTGACCTAAAGATAAAAAATAGCCAGACCATAAGGCAAGTGGTAATCACACTGCTGTCCAGTCGTGTACAAATCTGCGGCAAGCAAATCTGGAACTCATTAAACACCCTCAGTATAAAGCGGAAATTTAATGGGACTCGAGACACTGAAAGAAGGTGTTCCATACTAAATTACTGACCATTTCACTCCCCTCAAAACTCCCCCAGGTGAAATTTCCACTTGGAAAATTAACATTTATTTTGGCTCTTTTGGCTTGACTCAAAAAGGTTCTTGGCATAGAACTGTGGGTCCTGCTTAATTCTGGATGTGAGCATCACACTCAAAACTCTCAAAGACTTGACAAGGAGCACTCATTTCCTCTAAACTGTTACAGGTATTGCTCTGATCTCTTGTCATATTCACTGTAAGTTCAGCAGAGAACACTAGTGAACACAGTACCTGAGGCACAGCACATACATGGTTGGCCCTTTTTTTTTAACTGTACATACAGAACACTAGCGGAAGCCACTGAAACATAAACCATGTCCTAACATGGAAAGTAATACCAGATTTCTACATGTGGCATATAGAATTAGGAATTCTTTGAAAAAATTCAATTAAGAATCAAGATGATCAATCAGGCAATTTTCAGTGACCATGTATTTATTCAACTACATACCTCAGGCCATTAAAGGATATTTTGACAATACACTAACAAGTTGCAACAGAGACATCATAGAAGCACTTAACCTGCTATTGGGACAAGCAGCCCCTACCAAAAAACCAATTTAAATAACTGTCATCAGCCAGCCAGCTCGCTCAGGAAATCAAAGAAAAGGTTTATAAAGCTCTGCAGCTGCAAACCTCTAACACCTGACACAGTGGTGGGGTCTGTGAGAAGCCAACTGCAAGAACGTGGAGCACAAAGCTGCATCTGACATCAACCTACTGATCAGAATCACAAACAAGCAGAAGAGGAAGACAGGCATGTTGCAGAATGGCACTGGTGCTACAAAGGAGCAAGGATCCTTCCCCAGGACAGCACAGAAGGAGCTGTAAACTTTGTGTGTTAGAGGTACAATCACACGACAGCTAAAAACATTTACAAACTCTGATGGTGTAACTTAATGTGCAATTTGATTCTAGCAACCAATTGTTTCCTACTGAATTCACCCAAGCATTAGGAAACACCAAAATTGTCAAACACTGGCTTTGGTCTAATGAAGGAATAGAAATGTCAACATCCATAAAATTGTGTGCAGCTTCCAAAGGTGCTAAGTCCCCACAGCTCCTACTGACTTCACATGGTACTGAGACTCTTCAGCTCCTCAAGGAAAAACCAAACCCAAGAGTTCCAGAACATGAAGTTGCTGAGAAACCAAGCTGAAGGCAGCAGGCTGTCTGTAGCAACCAAGGAGTGCCTGAGAAGTGTCGCAGGACAGAGCTGGTGCTGGGACATTGAGTGCTCAGGTGCTCTGCAGCCAGGCCAGCAGAAAGGTAGGGCTGGGTGGATCAGGCAGTCAGGACTCAGAGCACAGATGCCAGGAGAGTCTCATGGAGGAGCCCAGCTTGTGAAATGCTGCCACATGTCCTCAGCAAGGGACACAGACCTGTCCCTGACAACAAGCACTCTGAGAGCAAAACTCTGAGAGCAAATCTTCTCCCCCTCATTCACCTGCTGCTGCTGCTCACTACAGAAATCCCACTCTGCACAGCAGCTGAGGAAAGGGCTTCCAGGGGTAATTCAAATAAACAGAAAAGCATTCAGTGGGATTAAAAATAAAATCACATATACACAAGTTGCAGATTTCTCATTGTACATGTATGTCAGCACTACAGAACAGATCAGCATTTGGGCTTTTTCAGACCCTAGAAAACCTCTTGTCCCAGTGTGTGCAATACCATCTCAGCCCAGGCCACTGGCCTTTCCTGAATAGATCAGAAATCTTTCCTCAGACTCTTTCCTGAATACATCTCCCCAATGCAATGTGAAACTGGAGTGGTATCTCACGATTTTTCATATTAAAAATTAACTACTGCAACAGAGAAAGCTTTCTTTTGCACCAAAATGGCTGACTGCAAATCACCCATGTCACTGCAGGATCCAAGCACTGCTGACACTGAAGAAAGCTCTGGCTTTTGGGAAGGGACCACCTATGCTCCATAGCTGCAAAGAGGCACAGCAGGATGTTCATCAAATAGTTGATTTCTGTCACTCCTCTTTGTGCCAGTCTCAAGGGAACATCCAAGTTCACCATTTGACCACAGTTGCTTTTGGGCTCTTGGCAGGCTGATGACCCAGCAGTGGCTCAGGGTGGCAGAGGGTGCTGGTCAGAGACAGCAGAGCCACACACTCTTGCTCCCAGAGTTACAGATAATCTCATTCCAGAGGGCTCAAGCTCCAAGGCATGAACAAATGGCTGCTCTGCCTGTCCTAGAGCAGTGGGGAAAAACCACCAAAATATACAACTGGAACAGCTCCCACTGCCAGGCCTGGAAAGGACAATTAAGTGTTTGTTTTCACCTTTCTAACCAAAGGTGAGCAGCTTTCCACTCAGAGTGCCATTCACAGCAGCCCCGAGCAGGCTGAAGTGCTGCAGGATTCACTCCCTCCTCTCAGACACTGAGTTGTGCTTGTGCTTCACCTCTGTGCCATGTCTCAGACTAACCCAAAGTGCTGAAAACCATTTGCATCTCCTCTCTGGGCTAAATTCAGTCAATGTCTCACACAAAGCCCTCCAGGATGAAGGCTCTGCAGCATGGGTGGGATGACACAAGTTGGAGAGCTGACAGCCCAGGGCTCTCACTGGTGGTAAGATAATCAGCTTTGCCCCCTCAAACTGAGGGATTGCTACCATTTCCTAAAGCAATTTCACTGGAGCAGAAGTGCAATGATGTTTTCTAAGCTGACATGCCTGCAGCTGCAGCACCAGGTTCCAGCACTGGGTTGAAGCTGGCTGCCCAAAGTCACCTGCACTACCATCCTCCACAGGGCCAATCCTGAGAGGTGAGGAGTGCCACTGTACCGTTTCCACTGACAGTGGCACAGTCCAGACAGCCATGATACACAAAATAACACCATACAATATCAGAAGGATTCAAGCAGGTCTCCTTTCTTGTTCTTCCTCAGCACAGGCTCTGATCCCCTTCACCTTACCTGCCTTACCCCTGTGTGCCCTCTGTCCCCTCTGTGACTGGTCACTACACCTGGGCACTCCAGGTCTCATTGCCTTCAGTGCTGGTCACCTGCTCTGTGCAGCTGGAGCTCATCAGGGATGAGGCTCAGCCACAGCCCCACTCCCAATCACCACAAAGTCTGTATCCACAATTCCCACCCCCTTATTTTTTTTCTTTTAAATAAATGCTATGTCTGCTATTCCTCTACAGAGACCTTATAGAAAAAGTAGCAAACATGGCATAAAATTATACAAGGTGGAGGTTCCACTAACTCCAGAAAGCATCCCTTTACTGACCTGGATTCACACCCCAAGATTACATAGCATTAAAATCTCTATACTTACATTTCTTGAATATTGACAATACCAATAGCTGTAAAACTTTATAAGATAACACACAAAAAATTTAAAAGTTCATACACTAGGACATTCACAAAATCAACAGCTATACAATTCTATCAAGAGCCAGACAACTTTGACATTAATAACTATACATCTTCATTAACAGCTCTGTAACTCCTAATTATAATAATTTTTGCATGCACAGCAACCTTACGGAACACACTCACATCACATTGAACACAGACTTTACACTAGGTGAATTAGAGAACATCATATAAACCTTTATCAGCAGAAGATTATATTATTTACTCTCAAATTAACTTCTCTAGTCTCCATGGCATATTAATCAGGAATATTCTCATCAATCCCTTGCTTAGATCTATCTCCTTCTGTATTCAGGTGTCTACTGTTTCCCTGGACTCCCGTATTTTAATTTAAAAAGGCAGAGTGGATGTTTGCTCCCAAGCCATTGCCTTTGAAATAAGCAAAGTGCCTAGCCTCATTCTATTTCTTTCACACCAATTAAGCAAAGTGTGTAACATCTATTCCTCATATACAGTACCCTTCTTCTTGAGGGAACGGTCTCACAAGTTGTACAGACTTTTAGGCTCTCAGATCTGTTTGGCTATAACTCTGCATTTCTAGGCTCTTAGGCTCTTGGTTTGCCGGGTTTTCTTTTAGGCTCTTTGCCTGCCAGCTCAGTTCCTGAGGCTCTGATTGTCCTTTCACCTCCTGCTATCTCTTGTCCTGCTCTCTTTTCCATTCTTTTCAACTCTCATAGAGCAATTTCCAGGTGGTAGTCAAATCTGCAGCCACCTTGTCCCCTTTTGGTACCACATCTCACAGTCTTTCCCCAACTCCTTTTCATGCTCTAACCCTAAAAGCAGTACTTGCATCACTCTCAAAATCTGGTGGCTGTGCCCAGAGTACAACACCACAAAGGATGTACAATGCCTTTTCTTTTCAACAAAGCATTCCATGGAGATAAACCAATCTGTTCTTCACTTGATACCTTAATCCCCATTGTGCCCCCAGTGGCTCACCTGCACTCCGGGTGCCAGGAGAGGTCAGGTCCCGAGCAGGCAGCGTCCCCCTGCTGCTCAGGCTACGCTGGGCTCTGGTTGCAGCTGAATCCTGAATATCAGAGGCACGAGATCTCACAGTCGATTCCGCTGGGATAGACAAAATAACACCATACAACTCGAGGTTTCAAATGTCTGTCCCTTCTTCTTCAGCACAGCCTCTGATCCCCTTCACCTGACCTGCCTTACCCCTGTGTGCCCTCTGTCCCCTCTGTGACTGGTCACTACACCTGGGCACTCCAGGTCTCATTGCCTTCAGTGCTGGTCTCCTGCTCTGTGCAGCTGGAGCTCATCAGGGATGAGGCTCAGCCACAGCCCCACTCCCAATCACCACAAACTCTGTACCTACAGTTCCCCCCCGCTTTTTTTCCTTTTAAATAAATGCTTTGTCTGCTATTTCTTTACAGGGCCCTTACAGGAAAAACAGAAAACATGGTATAAAAGTGGTATAAAACCTTGTGTAGATTCTACGAACTCTGGAATGTGTCTGTGTACTGACCTTGATTCACTCTCAAACTTACATATCATTAAAGTCTTTATACTTACATTTCAAGAATATTGGCAATATCAAGAGCTGTCTAACTTTATAAGGTAATACACAAGAATAAGCTAAAGGTCATACACTAGGACCTTAACAAAATCAACAGCTATACAATTCCATCAAGAGCCATACAACTTTAACAACATTAACAATGATACAGCTTCATTAACAGCTCTGTAATTCCAAGTTATAACCCTTTTTCAAATACACAGCCAGCATTTATGGAACAGATTCACATCACTCTGAACACAACCTTAATACTAGGTAAATTATAGCATCTCATCTAAATCTTTATCTGCAGAAGATTATATTATTGATTCTCAAATTAACTTCTCTAATCTCCATAGCATATCAGGAAAACTCTCATCCATCCCTTGCTTTGATCTACACACTTTTGTAGCTCAGGTGTCTGCTGTTTCCCTGGACTCCCATATTTTAATTAAAAATGTCAGAGTGGATGTTAGCTCCCAAGCCATCTCCTTCCAAATAAGTAAAGTGCCCAGCTTCACTCTAATTCTTTAGAAGCAAATAAGCAAAGTGTGTAACATCCGCTCCTCATATCTGGCACCAATCTTCTTGGGGGTACTGTCTCATAAGTTGTACAGACTTCTAGGCTCTCAGGTCTGCCTACATTCCTTTCAGGCTCTCAGGTCTGCTTGGCTATAACTCCTATGCCTTTCTAGGCTCTTGGTTTGCCTTTAGGCTCTTCGCCTGCCTACTCAGTTCTTCAGGATCTCAGGTTCTGATTGTCCTTCCACCTCCTGTTCTCTATTATCCTGCTCTCTTTTCCATTCTATTCAAGTCTCCCAGAGCAATCTCCAGGTGGTAGCCAAATCTGCAGCCACCTTGTCCCCTTTTGGCACCACGCCTCATAGTGTTTCCCCAACTCCTTTCCATGCTCTAACACTAAAAGCAGTACTTGCATCACTCTCAAAATCTGGTGACTGTGCCCAGAGTACAACACTACGAAGGATGTAGTCAGTACTCTCAATGCCTTTTATTTTCAACATAGCTTTCCATGTAGATAAACCAATCTGTTCTTCCCTTGATAAGTTATTCCCCATTATGTTCCCAGTGGCTCACCTGTACTCAGGGTGTCCAAATTGCTCTCGCTTGTACTGTTCATCCTCTCTATGATGCTCTCAAGGCTAGGCGGGTCTTCACGCTCACCCAAATCATAACCCTCGTAACGATCATCATCTGTGGCAGTCCAGTCTGCTGTGATACACAAAATAACACCCTTCACCTTACCTGCTGTACACCTGTGTGCCCTCTGTCCCCTCTGTGACTGGTCACTACACCTGGGCACTCCAGGTCTCATTGCCTTCAGTGCTGGTCTCCTGCTCTGTGCAGCTGGAGCTCATCAGGGATGAGGCTCAGCCACAGCCCCACTCCCAATCACCACAAACTCTGTACCTACAGTTCCCCCCCGCTTTTTTTCCTTTTAAATGAATCCTATGTTTGCTATTTCTTTACAGGGCCCTTACAGGAAAAACAGAAAACATGGTATAAAAGTATCCCTTGTGTAGGTTCCACGAACTCTGGAATGTGACTGTGTACTGACCTTGATTCTCACCCCAAATTTATGTATCATTAGAATCTTTACACTTGCGTTCCTAGAATGTTGACAATATCAATAACTGTCTATCTTTATAAGGTAACACACAAGAATAAGCTAAAGGTAATAAACTAGGACATTTTTAAAATCAACAGCTACACAATTCATCAACAGCCATACAACTTAAACAACAATAACAGCTATACAGCTTCATTAACAGCTCTGTAATCCCAAGTTAAGAATCCTTTTTCAAATACACAGCAAACATTTATGGAACAGATTCATATCACTCTGAACACAGCCTTAATACTAGGTAAATTATAGCATCTCATCTAAATCTTTATCTGCAGAAGATTATATTATTGATTCTCAGATGAACTTATTTAATCTCCACAGCATATCAGGAAAACTCTCATCCATCCCTTGCTTTGATCTACATCCTTCCGTAGTTGATGTGTCTACTGTTTCCCTGGACTCCCATATTTTAATATAGAAAGACAGTTTATATCTTAGCTCCCAAGCCATCTCCTTCCAAAGAAGCAGGCTGCATAGCCTCACTCTATTTCTTTTATACCAAATAACCAGAGCCTGTAGCATCCATTCTTCATAACCAGCACCCTTCTTCTTGGGGATACTGTCTCATAAGTTGTCCAGACTTTTAGGCTCTCAGGTCTGCTTACCTATAACTCCTCTGGATTTTTCGGCTCTTAGGCTCTTGATTTGCATAGTGTGCCTTTAGGCTCTTAGCCTGCCAGCTCAGTTCTTCAGGATCTCAGGTTCTGATTGTCCTTTCACCTCCTGCTATCTCTTGTCCTGCTCTCTTTTCCATTCTTTTCAACTCTCATAGAGCAATCTCCAGGTGATAGCCAAATCTGCAGCCACTTTGTCCCCATTTGGTACCACATCTCACAGTCTTTCCCCAACTCCTTTCCATGCTCTAACACTAAAAGCAGTACTTGCATCACTTTCAAAATCTGGTGACTGTGCCCAGTGTAAAATACTACAAAGGGCAAATTCAGTACTCTCAATGCCTTTTATTTTCAACATAGCTTTCCATGTAGATAAATCAATCTGTTCTTCACTTGATAAGTTATTCCCCATTATGTCCCCAGTGGCTCACCTGTACTCCTGATTCGAGTATAGTTCCGGTCCAGAGTAGGCCGCTGGTACCCGTAGGTCTCACAGTCATACTGGGCTCTGTCTGTGTCTGGACATTCCTGTACAACTACATTGGCAGCAGTGTCGCTGTCAGCATACATTCCTGTGGAGACAGCCATGATACACAAAACAACACCATACAACTCAAGAAGGCTTCAAGTGTCTACCACTTCTTTTCCCTCAGCACAACCTCTTCAGTGCTGGTCACCTGCTCTGTGCAGCTGGAGCTCATCAGGGATGAGGCTCAGCCACAGCCCCACTCCCAATCACCACAAACAGTACCTACCACACAGTGCAAAGGTGACCAGCTACCCTTGGCTTCTCTGGATAAATAAAAGACTCCTTAATAACTCACTTCAAAGTGCAGTTGACTTTAAGCTAAAAAATAGCCAGGCTATAAGGAAAGTGATAGTAACACTGCTGGCTGGTGGTGTATGAGTTACTGGCAAGCAAATTTGTAACTCATTAATCAGGCTCAAGATAAAGCAGAAACTTACTGACACTACCAAAACTGAAAGTATTTTTTCCATACTAAATTAATGATCATTTCATTCCCCCCTCAACTCTCCCAAAGGAAATTTCCACTCCCAAAAATAACATTTATTTGGGAATTTTTGGCTTGACTGAACAAGCTTCTTGGCGTGGCAGTGTGGGTCCTGCTTAGTTCTGCATGTGAGCATCACACTCAAAACTCTCAAAGACTTCAGAAGAAGCACTCATTTCTACTAAACTCTGACAACTATTGCTATGATCTCTTGTCATATTCACTATAATTTAAATCCTACAGAAAACATTAATGAACACAGTACCTGAGGCACAGCACATACAAGGGTTGGGTTTTTTTCAACATACAGAGCATTAGGGGAAGCCACTGAAATATAAACAATTCCCTAACATGGAAACTAATCCCAGATTCCTACATTTGGCACATAGAATTAGGAACCCAAGAGTTCCAGAACATGAAGTTGCTGAGAAACCAAGCACTGTTGTGCAATGTTTTTGTTCTAGTGCAGTTTGATGGCTGCTCTCCTTGTGTCTTTGTGGTCCCCCCAAATACTCATCCCAAGTCTTAGATTCTGTACTTCACTTGATGCTCCCTCGCTCCCTTTCTCCCCAAGGGCAGGGGAACAAAGTGAGCAATGCTCCTGCTCTCCCTCTCCAAAGAGATCATGTTCCAGCATCTCAGCTTTGAGCCTACAGCCAGCAGTTTCCTTAAGAAGAAAAATGCCACAGAAAGAATTAAAACAACAACATCATACCCAACTCACTGGAAGTCCTGCTAACACCAACAGCAGAAGAGGGCTCCCAGGTAACTCAATGGTGTGAGCCTCGTTTCAGCTGCTCCCAGGTTAACATTCCCACCTCATCAGCCTCCTTCCCCCTTCACCAAATGATGACTTCAGACAAGCAAAAGCCCTTCTACCCCTGCACTCACTATCCCACTCAGAGAACAATGAGCCTCTTCCCAAATGCCCACTCAGGAGACATTCCCAGCAGCACCCAGCCTGCCCCACCATCCAGCTGTCCTCACTGCTCCTTACAGCTTCTCATGGAGGGAACTGAGGGAACATCTCTGCCACGTGCACCCACACAGCACAAAATCCCACCCACACAGCACATTCCAAACCCACTGGGAAGATACACAGATAAATCTTCTTACCTGTACCTGTCCGTATGGGGGTAGCCATATGGTGATGAACAAGAATGGGAGGTGACAAGTTCTTCTCTCTCAGCTGTACAGCGACAGCTCTCTATGAACTTCAACCTTTTATAAGAAATACAAGAACAGCACTGGAGAAAATCCAAATACAAGGCACTCAGACACTGAGACAGACTAAAGAACACAATTTCACAAACAACAGAGTGCAGGACAACATCACCTGATTGACTGAACAGGCCAGAAGTCCATCAATAATTTCAATAACAGCTGGTGGACAGACAGGGACTCAAGATCCTGAGCCCATCTGCAAAGGAGCACTATCTCATCACTGGTCCCTACACATCCTGCAAGCACGAGCAGCATCTGGCTCCTAAACCATCACTTTCTGAAAATCCTTCCTTTACAGCCTGGTCTTCTGCTGTAGAGGTACTGAGCACAACACATGGTGGTGATATCTTCAAAATCTGAGCTAAGCCTGAAAATTAAAGATGTTTTCCCTGATTCACTGCAAAAACATTAAAACTCATCTCATTAAACATGAATCGGCATCCCGGCACCTCCGAATCCTGCAGAAGATTTTTTAAGTTACCTTTTGACCGCTGCAAATGAGACTAAACCTAACTGCAAAATGAACCTGGGGGGAAGAAAACCCTATTGTTCAAGGAAAAAAAACACAGAAAATAGTAAATGCTTTCACTTTTGATTCTTGGAAAACCACCCCTTTCAGGAATTGCTGAAGTTTACGAGAAATGACAATGAGATCTCAGGTTAGACCAGAAAAAAAAATGGGTTTATAACAAATTCAGAGATTCGACAGAATGAAATTCTTCAGTCCATTGCTGTTGGTCTGAACAATTCCCATGTGTGTTCAGCATCACACACAGCTCTGGGAAAAAGACAGAGCTTCACTCTGCCACAGCTAGCAGATTATAATTGACTAATGAGTCAGGTATCTTCTCATTGTCCGAACTTTTACCACAAGTCAGTCAATTATTTTCACATATCAGTTCTTCTCCCTTCTGTGTTACAAGTTTAACCACTTGCATGCTGATTTCTGAAGGCAGCAGGCTGTCTGTAGCAATAAAGGAACACTTGAGAGCCACACACTCTCTCCCAGAGTTACATATTCTCTCTTTCCATAGGGCCCAAGATCCAAGGAAGGAACAAATACAACTTCACAAATAACAGTGTGCAAGAAGACATCAACTGATTGATTAGACAGGGCAGAAGTCCATCAAATGTTTCAATAACACCAGAAGTCCATCAATAATTTCAATAATTGATGGATTTCAGCTGGTGGACAGACAGGGACTCAAGATCCTGAGCCCATCTGCAAAGGAGCACTATCTCATCACTGGTCCCTACACATCCTGCAAGCACGAGCAGCATCTGGCTCCTAAACCATCACTTTCTGAAAATCCTTCCTTTACAGCCTGGTCTATTATTTGGACCCTGGAATGCAGGTGGCCTGTCTGATATAAATCATGACTGGCATCAGCAGCCAGTAAATATACCAGTTTTGAACCTGCTTTGCATTTGCAATTTTCATTTATTTTGCTAAGAAAGTGTTTACTGCTGCTTGGTGGTATAACAGTTAAAATATGCTTACTGCCATTTTCACCTCAGCATTTGTTACTCTTTCCTAACCACGAGGATTCACTATATCTACAAATATTTACTGTAATAATATGTTACTGACTATATATTTACTCAGATTTCTTTTAGTTTCAATTACATGAGGAGATGGTAAGAAACTCTTCTATTTGCTAGACAACCTGAATTGAATTGAAATGCATAAAAGAGCATTTCAATATAGTTTTGTAAGAACTCAGCCTTAAGAGCATTGCTTTCTTCGGTGTATTTATCAAAGCATGTAATATAATCAAAGCTCTTAATAGGTTCATTTAACCCAAGAGGTAACAAATTTACTCATTAGATCAGCAAACTACTTGTAGGGACCTAGAAGCTCATTTTACAAGCTTCTTAGATGCCTAAAAATGCAGCTAAATATTCAGTGGGAATGATCTCATTCCACTGAGATAGAAGGAAATTTGGCACCTAACCTGTCTATGCACTTAGGATACCCAGCTTACCTGGTCTGCTAAATTACAAAGCATCTGTGAAAGACTGACCATAACTCCCTCAGCCCTTGAATTTCCACAGACCTCATTCTTTCATTGTCCTTCTAATTATAAAGTAAGAGTGACTCTTTCCCCCCCCATTTCCTAGCCAGTTTCTCCATTTTGAAGGCTGTATTGAAAAAAGTTTCAGGTCGCTTTCATCAGCTAGCTGATACTGAAGCCAATAATGAGACTTTCAGTTACGAAACAGCAAAGAGCTGACAGTCAGAAACACAAATAGCAGAGCTGTTCCCCTGTAGAGGTAATTAGCACAACACACAGCAGTGGTATCTTCAAAACCTGAAATAAGCCTGAAAATTAAAGATGTTTTCCCTGACTCACTGCAAAAACATAAAACTTCATCTCATTAATCAACATGTTCTGAATGCTTTAAAATTTATTAAAAATGTTATGACTAAAATAGGCTGAGCATAAAATCCAATTATAAATCCTTTGAAATAGTCGAAATTTAATTACACTACAGCTATTTCTTTATTTTTTTTCCTGTTAATTTCAGGTTTACTATTGCTGCAGCATTGCTCCAGCCGCAATGTGACTTGGAGAAAAGAGGAATGGCATGCTCATTGAAAACCCACCTAGACGCGTTCCTGTCAGCTGCTCGGGGTGGCCCTGCTTTGGCAGGAGGGCTGGGTAATCTCAGAGCTCCCTTCCCACCATAATGACTCGGGGATTCTGTGCAGCGGAAGGGGACTTCAGTGGGGCCTGAAGGTCTTTAGGGGCATTAGCCGCACCGAACCACAGCCCCAGGTCCAGGTCCGGGCCCGGCCGTGGCGCTGGGGCGGCTCCCCCGGCGCTCCCTCCCCGGGGCAGCGCGGCGCCGGCGGCCGCACCCGCGAACCGCGCGGGCCCATGGCAGAGCCCGGGGCGCGGAGCCCTCACGGACAGAGCCAGCGCCGCGCTCCGCCGCACCACTCCTTCCTTCCCTCCTCCCCTCTCTCCCCCGCCTACCTGCGGCGGCAGCGCCCGGCTCTCCGCCGGCCGGGCAGGAAACAGCTGTGGCGCCGGAGGAGGAGCCCCGCGGAGCGCCCGGCCCGGCCCGCCCTCAGCTCTGCCGGCCGCGGAGCGCCGGGCCTGGGCGGCGGGGCCCGCGCTCTCCGCCGCGGCCGCGGGCCCTCCGCGTCTGCTCCGCCGCCCAGTGCCGCCCCCGGGGCTGGGAGCGCGGCCCGGAACGGCTCGGCTGGAGACGGGCTCTGTGCGGGGCCCGGAGCAGGCGGCAGCGTGGTCGGAGCGATGGAGGGCCCCGCCTGCGAGGAAAGGCTGGGAGAGCTGGGATTGTTCAGCCCGGAGAAGAGGAGCTTTGGGGTGACCTCACTGCGGCCTTCCAGTGCCTGAAGAGAACCTGGAGGAGAGATGCAGCAAGGCTGTTCAGTTGAGCGTGTAGTGACAGGACAAGGGGAAATGGGTTCACACTGACAGAGAGCAGGTTTAGATTAGAGATTAGTGTCAGGAAATCAATTCACGGTGCCAAAGGCTTATGTCCAAAAAGGAGACTGAGGAGTAAGTAAAGCTCTGTAGCGTTATTTGAATAAGGGAGAGGCCACGGGGCATTTCCCATGGGGTCTCTCAAATTGCTAGAGGATGCAGCCTCCTTTTTATCCTGATTTCCCAGCTGCATTTCCCCCTCTCTTTCCCTGGTAGCTGAAGTACTTGAGAGGTACAGACTTTCAAATCGCCTAATACAGAGTCTTTTAATGTGTATCCTGCTCTTTTTCTAGAAGTCCAGGAATTTATCATGGGCTTGGGTAAGCAGCAGTCTGTTTCAATGAGTGGAATTCCTCTGGAATTTTTGGTTCCCTTCATTGCTTCTTTCACCTATCAGTATCTGGATTAATCTACCTGCAGGCCCACACTTTGTTTGTAAAGACACCTCCCTCTCATTGCATTCTTGGATTCTGGTGAGGCATAGGGAAGGACAGGCATTGTGGTTGCTCATCCTGGAAGTGTCCAAGGCCAGGTTGGATGGAGCAGCCTGGAACTGTGGAATGTGTCCCTGCCCATGGCAGGGGGTTGGAACAATATGTTCCTCGAGGTCTCCTTCTAAGCCAAACCATTCTGTAATGCTGTGATTGTAAAACATGGTTGTGGAACAGAACATCCCATTCCATCTGAGCTGGGATGAAGGAGGAGGAAAGGGGCTGTGTGCCACAGAACGGTGCCTGGCCCTACTCTGAGAATTTAGTCTCAGAATATTTTTGCATGCTTGTCATCCAGGTTTGTTTCAGCCACCAGCTCAGTCAAATGCAGTGTGCTAGTCTAAGAGAGCACCAGGAGCAATCAAACGAGCGTTAAAACAGCTGTGTCACATATGGCTCCTGAAATACCACACTGCCTCCTAATAACAGTACAGTCCTGTCAAATGTTAAAAATGCTGCCATTTCCTCAAGAATGGTTTAATAACAGAGGTTTTTGGCTTTGTAAACTAAGCCTTCATTATGATTTAATTTCTGATTTAAGATAAACCATCTCCCCTCAGTTCCTTGTTCAGAAATTGAAAATGCAGGATGAGAACATGAAGGAGAAATATAACTCACAATTTTTGTCCCTTTCCTGCAGCTGCACTGGGGACTTCTTAACCTCCCCATGCTTTATATGATCACATAAAATAACTCTCTGTGTAACAACTCAAAATGTTACAGGTCTACTGATGCTCTTGATTTTTATGATTTAGACGTAAAACACAAATGTAATTCCTAAAATGAGCAAAGAACCTAAATGCCATGTACATTTTTAAAAGTAACACCCCAGATTCCAGCTGCAAGCAGCTTTCCAAGGGGCAAAATTAAAAGCAATGAAGTCTGCCAACCCTCAAAGGAGGGAATTTTTATCACTATGCCAAACAGAATCATTACTTCACTACTCCAGTTACAAATACACATGGGTTACTAGGGCTACATCAGTGGGTATTTACTAGGTCTGTTTTTTAGTATGATAGAAATTACTGAAATTGGAATGTAAGATAACTGTGTAGGGTATATATCCCTTAATGCTGTACATGCTGTTGCAAGTGCACTAGAGCCTTATGCAATCGCTGACTCAGCTGCAGTCAGCGGGAATCTGGTTTACAGGAATCCGGTTCTTTATGGGAATCTGGTTCTTTGAGGAAATCTGGTTTACGGGAATCTGGTTCTTTGAGGGAATCTGGTTCTTTGAGGGAATGTAGTTCTTTGGGATAATTGGTTCTTTAAGGGAATCTAGTTCATTAAGGGAATCTGGTTCTTGCATCCGCTGGGTTGAGATACGATTGTGCCCACGGTTCCCAGCCAGGATCTGGTGGAGTCAGCCTGTTCCTCTCCTGGGTGAGCTCTCACCGGTGCCCGTGTGTCAGCCCAGCTCTCGCTCGGTGGGCTCGGGCTGGATCCCGGCGCTGGTTCGGTTTTTCCGCGCCCAGGTCCGGCTGCCCGGCGGCTCCATCTGGCGGCAGCCGCAGCTCGGGAGAGCCCGCAGCTCCTCTCAGGGATCTGGGGAGCCCGCAGCTCCTCTCACGGGTCTGGGGCCCGCAGCTCCGCGCCTGCCCCTCGGGAAGGGCCTCCTGAGCACACGCAGCTTTGCTGCGGGTACAGACATTCGTGTGCTTTTTAGTTCTAGGAGCTGGTAGAGTGGGAGCAGCTCAAGGCAGTACTGCTGCACATCCGATCCTGTCAATAATCTCACTGTATTCTGTCTCTATTTAGGGACTTCCCTCTTAGGAGGAAAGGCTGAGGGAATTGGGCCTGCTCAGCCTAGAGAAGACACCTCATCCCTGTCTGTCAGTGCCCAAAGGGAGGTGGCAGAGCACGGACCGGGCTCTTTGTGGGGCTCAGCCATGGAACAGGAGGCACAGGCAGGAACTGATGCCCAGGAAGTTCCACCTGAACATGAGGAAGGACTTCCCTGTGCAGTGACCAAGCACTGAACAGGCTGCCCACAGAGGGTGTGCAGTCTCCCTCACTGGGGACATTCCACAACAATCCTGGACACAATCCTGGGCCACGTGCTCCGGGATGGCTCTGCTGGAGCAGGGAGGTGGGGCTACTATGTTCCCTGCCAACCTGACCCATTCTGTGATTCCCTATTCACTGCAATGAGCTGGGCTCTTAATAAATACTAAATGTCATTGCTCTTCCCCCATCCCTTTTATCCAGCATTGATTCATGGTTTCATTTCCTGTATCAGGATGTTTTATATTTTTTTCCTCTTCAGGTTACTAGAATCTCCATGCTTTTAAAAATCAAGATAAAAAACCACATTCCCTTTCACCCCCAAAATCCTCATTACGTGTCAAAAGCAGGTATCAGAAATCAACCAACAGCAGTGGTGCACTGGCATTCTGGTTTGAAGAGCCTCTTGACAGATTTCTGTCAAAGGCTTCCCTAACACACAGCACCCAAAATCACTGCAAACTCCTTCATTGTGTCCTCAGCCTCATGTTTGCATAGCTTTTGACATACTAAGAGATAGGGCAAGGAGCACCACAAATGTTTTCAGCTGCAGAGGGGCTGTTGCTACCAAAACAATGATTCATTCTGGCGAAACTGTCCAGAGACACCTGACCCAATTATCTGAAACACATATTACCTTCACAGGAAACCCTGACAGATATTTTTATTCCAAGATGAGACACTAAATCTTGTTGCACAGAAAAAAGGTTGTTTCTCTACATTTTATTCCATGCTAGAAAATGCCAGAGAAAACAGGAGGATTAGCAACTGTATGTGACAGAATTAGTTTCATCATTTCATCTAGTTGCACCTTTTTTTTTCCCCTTAAAATCTTGAAATTTTTTATTATCACAATGGCAAGACAAAGAACCATTCCAAACTTGAGGTGTGCATGAAGTAATATTGATCTGTTTGTCTAAGTTTGCAAAGCACCTAAAAATACTCTCAAGGTTTTCCTTTTCTGTCAATGCACTGCTTGGATTTGGATGAGGATGGTTTAACTTACAATGTTAGCTCAAAGCAAAGAAAAAAGAGGAAAAAGGAAGAAATGTCATGTGTTCTCCAGAACATGTGGTGGGAGTGGGCAACAGAGAAGAAAGGGGATGGAGGATGTAACAAAGCAAGTTTCCATTCACATCCCAGTGTAGGAAGGTATGGGATTCCTGTTGTTTTCCCCCCAAAGGCTGGAAAACCCTGTGCTGAAGTGATGAAAAGCTGCTTTGCTTATCCCTGTCTCTGATATCTGGGGCTCCAGAGAACTTCCATCTCTCCCTAGGTACTGTAATACCCTGGTATGTATGCTCTTACAGGGTCACAGCAATCACAGCAGCTGTTCTGGAAGAGTCTGCCACTTCTGCTTCATATTACAGTGATCATTTGAACCTTCCCTACTTGACAACACAACAGTTTTATAACTTCTGAGCTCCTCATATTATACTCAGGATTGCCAGGAGAATGGTGAGCCTTCACAGGATCAAACAAGGCACAACTGTATCAAAAAGAAAATTAATATGGAAGAAATGCTACAGCATTTAAATCCTTAAACACAGCTACTCAGTAAGGGAAATTTGCAACTGCAGAATGGCTTTTTAAAAGGAATGAGAAAAGGCAACATTTCTAAAATCAGAAACATAACTCCAGTTGTCACCTATTAACACTCTTTACCCCTGAGCTGGAAGGTGTAAATAATACAGTAGAAATGACCAAATCACTGCAGAAAGACACAATAGCAGGTTACTGAGATCTACTACAAGCAAAGCATATGCTTGATGGCAAATCTTTCCCCATTTCCTACACTAGATAGTCATTGGGGTCTGACTTCTAATTGAATGCAAATAAAGAATAACAGGTTTTTGCATATGAAGTGAAGCTATAGAACATCTGCCTCTTCACAGCCTTTCAGTGTACCTTATGTGATATTAAGCAAAGAAGAGGTTTGCCTCATCAGCTTGTAAGAAATGGTGAATTTGAAGAACAGTGTGACAGAATTAAATAATTTCATTTCTGCTGTAAAAGGTGTCTCTTTGATCTCCCCATGTACTCCTAGGTGATAAAATGCCAAGTTGGGCAAAATCAGTTTCAGTGCCAAAAAGATGGACTACTGGTGCAGAAGGTCACAAAACACTATTAATTGCCTTATATCATCTCAGTCTTGAAAGATGATCCAAAAATACAGGCTAGTGCTTTGGAACAAAGCACACATTGCTAGCTAGCATTATCCAAGCAAGCTGTTAAAGGCACTTTAGGCATGCTCTTACCTGCAAATGGAATAACCCGTCTCCTGCTCTTTTAGCCTCTTTTACAGTAGTCATTTATGCTGGTTTTTTTACTTCCTCAGCAACCTAATTCACTAATTGTGTTTACTGGTATAGTCATTTTGTGACCTTTTCAGAAAAAAGCTACAGCAATCTGAATGTAAAAGTCAGTGTCCTGAAATTAGCTTACATGTTTATAGGTTATAGCATGGACGAACACTGATGTGGAAATAAAAACCTGGTTAAAAAATAGCTACACAAAATACCAGAGAGGAGCTAGAAAGATTCCCAGAGAGGAGCTAAAAAAACCATCCCCATCTCCTACAGCCACTCTTTTGCAGAGTGTGTCTAACATAGAGCACACAAGCTTTTGTCAAAACTCTAATTAAAGGACATACATCAAGTAGACAAACATCAAAATCAGATATAAAATGCCTATTGTACATTCAGTTAAGGAACAAAACTTTTGAGTATTAAGGATGGATGACATTTGAAGGTGTCTGGAATAACATCAGCAATACATTTCCATGCTTGGTACTATTCACTGGTGTGAGAGAATGTGCACTGGTGCTTCTGGAGTCTGAGAAGAGTAATGTGTGTAATTCTGGCCCCCAACACACATTACTTTGGAGACATGCTGTAAGCCCAAAGAAGCTGATTTCAGTCCTAGCAGAGCCAAGGATCCTTGGCTGACTTCATTTCTAACCTTACACCCACTCCAGAGGTGCTGAATGAGAGGCCCAGTTTCCCAAAGGAACACAGAATCATTCTCTCCAGCATTCCTGGATTTGAGTTCTGATCATGTGGCAGGCAGGAGGGGAAGTTGCAGGCAGCTGGGCAGTAGAGTGAAAGAGGCCAGCTTGTACAGACTACATTACCTGATTTTCTTTTATCGTGGTAAGTTGGAGACAAAAAGATGAAAAGGTGAATTTGAATTACTCTCTACAGTGATGGACCAGATTTGAAGCTTCCAGAAGTCACTGCAAATGCTGAAATATAAAATGGGATTTTCAGACTCACAGTTAAGCAGATTTCAATACTGTCTCCTGGGTCATCCCTCAGTGTCACATGCAAGCACAAAGTGTCACCCTTTGGGATCAATATGCCTATGTGGCTGCAGCAGGGTTCTCTGAAGAACTAAGCTAAATGAAGAGTAGGGCATTGTTTATATAACGTTTATATTGTCCTCTAACATGAGCTAGACTTTGGAAACAAAATTAACTGGAAACTTTGCAAATTATAAAGGGACCTTTTGCTGGCTTTCTGCAGCCCTAATCTTGGGAGCCACTTCTTTAAGAATGTCACAAATGACTGTGTCAGGAGTAAAATTATGTGCATGCAAAACCAGTAAAGGGCATAATTTGTAAAGAACAGCTAATGCTGAATGGCTTTATGGACAACAGTGTGTGCATACACAATCACGAGAGGCAAGCACCACTGGAGGAGAGGGCACTGCCCAGGCAGGTGACTGAATGCTAGAAAGGGAAAGAACTGGGCAGCTCTTTCTCTACAGTAGAGTTCCAGGAAATTCTTTATTCTTCCCTAAGCAGACAAGCATTAAGTTTTCTAAGTCTGTTGGAAAGACTCACAGCAGGATGTGCCAATTCAATCAATACCATGGAAGAATAAAAGGCCAAGATTTACCGCAGTTAAACAACTGTCCTAAATTTCTGACAAACAGCAGCTGTGTCTTTTTGCTAGTATTTGAGATGTGTATAAAATGTTGTTAGGGTACACACCCACAGCCAGCATCATTGCTCTTTTTTTTCAGCTGATACTCCCATCATGCCTCAGAGGTGACAAAAGGAAATACTGAGTCCAAACCTGAGAACAGGGTCTCATGAAAACAAGAAATTATGCAATCTACTGAAGAGATTTTCTTCAGAAAGATCACAGGTCTCATGCTTTAGTCATGGCCTGTTCCTTTGCCAGCAGGTTCACTGCAAGCTAAAGGATTTCTTTCACGTAAGCTGCTCACGACGACTACAGAAACCTCCAGGATTACAGTGCACAAACAATGGGAGAAAAGCTGCTTCAAATAATACACCCAGACAATGGAGTTGCCAGTATGGTAGCAATGCAAAATATAGACAGGGATTTAAATGAAACGGGTGGTATCTGTATACTTTGGAGGGCTCACGTGTGCCAAATTTGGCAGCATGAGTGTTCATACTGCTTGTTGCTCCACCCCTTGAACAATGAGGCTAAACCCCATATGTGCAGGAGTTGGTAGAGCACAAGCAGTTTTGCTAATCACGCTGCATGCAAAAGCAAAAAGACAAAGGAAACTAGTAATGCTTAGACTAGCATTGGGGAAATAATTAAGCATGAATGAAATATTGTATGTGGATTTGAAATGAAAGTTCTCGGAAACAATTGTGCTGTTTCAGTTGTGCTGCTTTCCCCCCTAAGTTTCACAAAGTAATTTGCATGTCATTTAAATAAATACCATAAATTATTGCAAACTTTTTGTTCTTATTTACATAAAACAAAATACTAATTTCCATTATTGTTTGGATTACCTGACAAGAGTGAAATGCAGAGGTCTGAGAGGAAACCTGTCTCTCCCTAAACTATTACAGATTTCTCATGCGTGAGAGAACCAGAAAGCAGGACCCCATATTCAGCTTTGCCTAACATAGACAAGGAATGCTCTGCACATGAAACAGAGATATGGGATCAGATCTTCCAGCTGAGCCAAGCTGGAGCTCATACTGCTTTCACTTCTTTCAGTGTCATCCACATGTCACCTATGTGACTTCACCTCTGATAAATATTTGCCTTCCTTCTTGACTACTTAACTACACTTCTTTGTCAGATGCCTTCTCAAAACCTGCTTTCTCCTCTCACCCCGTCATGGGGTCAACAGTAGCCAATTCAGAACTCTTGACAGTCTCTGTGTTTAGACAAATCAGAAGAAAATAAATGACTGAAATATGGAAATTCAGGAAAAACAGAGTAGATGATAGCCTAAAAAGTTAGGAAGGTGCACACAACTCTGCAGGATCGTATGGAGCCTGATGGCCACTCAAAACTAAATACAGGTGCCACCACCTGAAAAACCAAGTGACCTAACATCCTGCAAAAGGAGGAATTTAATACAAAGCATAATTTTTATTGTTCTGGCTATAAGAGAGTAAACGATCATTCGTGTTCCTGACCTGTGAAATCTGCCTGCAGGTTTCCTCCACAATGCTTTTATTTATATCTAGTTGCTCTCTCCAGTCTAAATGGGAACCCAAGAGATATTTCTCACTCTTCTCACATAACCTTGGGCTGCTTTTGCCCATGTTGTTAAACATGTCAAACATTATAGATTGCAAGCCAGATGAACTCATTATACAGATGCTCTTTTCACAGAGGACTAGCCTGTAGCCTCAGTTTCTAAGGCTCTTTTTTGCTTTATAAACCCACTTCCTCTTTTGGATACAAAGCATTTAAGTATTTACTTTCCTGGACTTTGCTTATTGGAGTCCTAAGATGTGTTTCACCACAAAGGAAATAAAATTGACTGGGTGTAACTTCATGATTTCCAGATATCACTAGGGTGTGCTGTAGATCATGAAATTTCAGTAAAGCACCATTAGCAGGGAAAAATCTAGCTGCTATAATAAATATTTTAAATTAATTATAAACACAGAAGCAGCTCTCCACTGACTTGAATTCCTCTTAAAACAACATACACTCTCAAGAGAAGTAATGTAACATCTAAACAATTTAAAACATTTTTGTACACAGGCTTGGTCAGCACTCTAGCAGAAAACTAGAGTCAGGCAGATAATCATACACCTAAACTGCATGTAAGCAACTAGAATTCAAGCATGCAGTTTGGTGGGAACTGAAAAAATGAGACGGGAACCAATATCCATAACAAACCAGGTAACAAGCAATAACACTGTGGAAAACTTTATCTCGAAAAAAAAAAAAAGGGAAGAAGAAAGTCTGTATAAGTCACTAAAACTCACAAAGGTAGTGCAGAGTGAGAGGATGAACTGTAGTTATTTACACAAATTAATTAATATAAACAATGGTGCTGAGATTTCTGGTGAGTATAACAGTAGGACTGAACCAAATTGATCATAGGAGATTGCACCTCTTGGGTGTCAGCTCTTGAGTGTCAGCTCTTAGAGCAGGAGGCTGCAGCTTTGGGAAGGAAAGCATCAGCTCCCAACTCTGAGCTTCCAGCCCCTGCAGGAGCTGGGCATCCTTGTTACAAACACACCAGCAGCTGCTCAGCACCTGGGACAAAGCACCTTCCTACTCTTGCACCTCTTACCTTCAGCCTAGGAGAGAAGCACCCTGGCCCCCATCCTTCAGCACCCACCAGCTGCCAGTGCAGTCATGGAGGAGTGCTGGGATCGCGAACCCAGCACAGTGAGGATGCTGAATCTGAAGAGTTTTTAAGCAGAGCTAACTTCAAGCATATATTTACACCAAAACCCACAGGCTCAAATGCAGATTTAAAAAGAAGCACCTATTAAAACAGTAACAAAAACTTAACTGGTTTACTGCTGAGACCTCAACTGTCAAGACATATCCAGAATGCCATAGTCAGTGGTAACAGCAAACACAATTATCAAGGGATGCTCCCAAGCTCCATGAACTGAGCTTGGTAGTCTTACACCATGAACCACATAGTCATTATTATAACAAATTGTATTGCTATTTGTAGCATCTAGGGAACCCCAATCAGGGCTCTATTGTGTGACAGACTGTACAAGCACAGAAAAATAGGATGGCTTTTATAATGAGTACATCACAAGCCCCACTACCATAATTAACATTGATTAGCATCGATGCAAACAGCATGGGAAGACAAAGATTGAGCCAGTTTGGAAGCTGGGTACTCTCTCACCCTTTAAGGTGGCTCCTTTGGTTCCCAACTGCAGAACAGAGGGGAGGCTGTTTCAGTGGGGAAGGCTGCACTGCACAGCACTCCCAGGAGCACATTCTAGGACATGGGATATAAAGAGGCATCTTTGTCACTTACTAATCCACTTTCTATCACAGGCAAAACCACATGGCAGCACCACCATCAACTCTGAGAAAAAAAGGATGGATGGCAACATCTGATCTACTCCATGTACTAGAAAAGACCCCAAAAAGCCAAGTTCACTTAAAATGAAATCTCAAAAGAGTGACCTTAATGGACATGGGATGTGTAGCTGCCTATGATAAACTTCCTGCAAAAACCAGCCCTTGTAACTATCATATGCATTCCTCATCCCAGGTCCATGGCAGTTTCCCAGACTTGCCTTGGATACTAATGCAGGTTTTTATCTGTAGGAAAGAGTTGACAATTCTGTAATGCCAGCAAAAAATGGATAGTGTGAAATCATAGGGTTGAATATGTTGATTGTGTTAATGAAATTATCTTCACTAACCAAAGATTCCAGACCCAGAACCTTCCTATGAACTCTCCTCTCTCCCATAATGTTTCTACACTCCTTTTACTGCATAACTTAACAAAATCCAGACACCTGGAATTTTACTCCCACATTCAGCACCATGGAAAATATATCCACAGAAAATATATTCCCACTAGAAATTTTGTTCAGTTCCCCATGCCATAACCTAACCAGCAGTCTGCTGTCTCTTCAGACTTACTGCTTGTTTCAAGAATTCTCATATGCAATAAACTGAACATGTATGTAAATATTTGCAGGACTAAACTGTAGCCACAATTTCAAATGCAATCAGGATATGTTGTGCTCAACTGCAGTTAGGGTCCAGTGTTTTGCTATTTTTTGCTGTTCTGGTGAAGTTTCTTAATTTGTTTTTCTTCTAAGCTACTTCCTACAATTTCACTCACAGGGAAATGAAACATAATTCTATAAAGCCTAAAAATAAACTCAGATCTGCTAAAAAATTCATCATTTCACTCCCAGGCTTCCACCAGCTGGGCTTGTCTGCCTTAGGTTTGACACCCCTGAGAGCTACAAGCATGACTTACAAAGATGAGCAAGTTTACATGAGAATGATGAAAAGATCCATTTTTTTAATCTTTGCTTTGCCAAAATACCATCCGGGGCATTTATTACTTGAAGACACTTATTTTTGGCAATTTCTCACTCCCTTTTAATACTGTACTTACATTACTTGCAAATTTGGAGCGGTAATACCCAAATCCATAGTCTGCTTTACATGTACTTCTTTCAGGCTTGCTCATTACATTCGTTAAACTATTTAATTCTCAAGGATCTACTAGAGATACAGTGAAGACCCCCTGAACACCAGTTAAGAATAAACCTGTAATGAGAATAAATTACAAATGCATATCAATTGCTACAAGTCCTGTAAGGAGTGAGACCTTTCTACATAAACATCTGCTGCAAAATTAAATCTGATACATTAATAAAAGCCCTCCCCACCCAAACCAAACAATGGATGTGTAACAGTTACTCGATCAGTTAAAAGAATAAACCTTTTAAATAAATAAATTTGCGCTTCACCAATTTATGTCACTGTGGTACTTAAGGCGAAACCTTTTAAAGGAATAGATTTACTGTGCACACAGATCTCCACTGGGTATGTGTAATTATGCTAAGGAAAGGCATTACTTTTAAAGTGGATGAATGGCTGATACTTTTTGATTTACTGCTAGAAACAGAAAAATGGTAATGGCATGAAATAAGCATTTGCAAAACCGTTTTGGCAGACGGAAAATGTTTGATTTACCTAGGGCATCTATCAGGTTCTATATTTTAGATCAAAGTAGATAAATGGAAAGGCAAATGGATATTTGGAAAAAAAATCTACTGCTTTTCTGTCAGCCTTGCAAGTAAGTTAAATGTTTGAATGAGGAAAAAGCCCAAGGCTCTTTGGATGGAAGGAAATCATGATTCATCACTGCTCTGGCAACTACAGCTTTCTGTATTTACCTGAAAAGGTGACATGGAAGTCATTGTCACTTTCTCATTCTAGGCTTGAGTGTGAGAGGTGATTTTAAAGGCAGCTGGCAGAACTCAGCATTTCCACCTGACACTTGAAGTAGACAATGCATACCCTGGGTCATATTTTCATCTCAACTCCAAATTTTTTGTTTTCCTTTCTGGTTTGAATTCCCACTGGTGAAGAAATTATGTTCTAGTTAAGACACACAGATGCAAAGTCAAAAGCTACTGCCTTCTCAGATCCTTCTGAAATCTGTGCCATAGGAAATCACCCTGAAGGCAGGGTAAGACTGACTGACTACACAATTACCTGTAACAAGTCAGGAGGCTGAAGAACCTAAAAAATCAGCTTCTTCCTATAGCAGAATTCTTCCTAGAGGTTCCCAGTAAAAAGCATGATTTCTGATTGGGCTATGATCCTGTTCTGAACTCTTCTTACACTGAAATGCATCCCCAGGAGCTGTGTGGTAGAAGCACTGTGTCCAACCCTCAAAGCACCACCAGCCCAGTGATACATGTGCTGCACAGATGGTCTGAACACGCAGAGTTAATCCAAAATGTTTGGGTCACATCCAATTTGTTGTGCTTGTGGAAATCCACAGGAGAGCACATGAACAGGACCCCCAGCCACATCAGATGCAGTGGCAGTGTGCACACCACACACTGGAAGTGCAGGGGCACTTCCAGGGAGTGTCAGGTTTGCTCTACAGGCACAATAGGATTTGCTCCTGTGCTGGGATTACTTAACATCTGGAAATCCTGACAAACATAATCCTTGCACACAACCTCTTGACAAATGTCTGGTGTGGGAAGGACATGTCTGGAGAAACTGAGAGTGTGTCCCTCTGCCTGCTCCGTCAGGAAATGATGGAGAGGGGGGTATGGCCTCTCCAGCTCTCTCCACAGCATTATGAACATGAGCAGCAAATCCATCAGCTACTTCTGCATGCATTTATTCTGTGAAAGGGCTGACCAGCTCTTGAAAGGCCAAAGAGCAATCAAAACTCCTATCTTTTGCCTAGACAGGTAAAAAGCCAGCAGGGCTTATAATTACACAGGGAGTTGGCTGCTCTCTAAGATGCAAAATAAACAGGTATCTGGTCCAGCTGACTTACATGGCCTGTATTTTTAACTCAGTAGCTTATCCTTGACCACTGAAATACTGGAACAGGCTACCCAGAGAGGTTGTGGAAACACCATCCTTGCATTCAAAGCCTGACAAGATCCTGAGCAATCTGTTCAGTGGAGCAAGCAATCTGTTCACTGAGCAACACTCAGGGGACTGTGCTTTGAGCTGGTGGGTCAGACTAGGTGCTCCTTCCAATGACCACTGTTCTGGAATTCTGTGGTGAAGAACTCGCCCTTCAGTTTTGTAGATACACTTCCCTTCTAAAAAGCAGCAGATTGATCCCACCTCTGCCTTAAGCTTAACTCTGTGGACAGAGTTCAAAGATGCTGTATTTGTGGAGCAGACCAAATCCTATGAAGTAATCAACCAAAAATGACCAAAAAATATGAAGTTTCACCAACAGGAGACCAAGATGCAGGATGCTGGCCCTCTGCTTCATTCCAATACCTATGACTGCTAAACAGCCCCTGTACAAAGGGTTTTACATGCACAGCTCCACAGATCATCAGAAAGCCAACACATCTTCACACCAGGCTCAGCAAGCAGCACCCAGACCTTTTGTGCCCTTCAATCTCCCCAAGGTCATCTTTAGTGATGTCTCTCTGAAGTAACAATCCCCCTATACAGACTTTCACATACATAAACTCCTAAAATCAAGACTCATGACTGTAAGGCCACCAAAGGCAGGATGCTTGTACACCCATAAGTCAATGTACCTCTGCAAGCTGAAGATTTGTGCACACCCAGAGCTAGCTGGAAATTTTACACTTTGTCTGTAGAAAAAGCTTCCATGCAAGGAATAAAATAAGTCTAAAAATATTGAGACAGAAGTAAGGCCAGACCATATTTCTCCTCCTGTAATAAATCAGCACTATATGTATATATTAAATCCAATCCCTTGATGTGTCCAGTTTCAGTAATAAAAACTTAGTGAGCAGGGCAAAAGTTATTGGGTAGAGATCAATATTCTTGCTTGTTGTCCTTGATTGGCAATAATGTGATGCTTTCTCCTTGACTGTAAGAGGTGCTTTTGTGATTTGGGAGCATAAAAAAATTCTGTACTTGACAGATTTATGCAGTAGGAATACGCTAATGTCCTTTGACCCGCTTAAGAATAAATATGACCTACCAAATTGTCATTTTTATGGGTATTTACAACTGAGGCACTTTGTAAACCTTAGAACTAATATTTCCCAAAGGAAATCTGTGCTCTCGAATCTTGATAAATTATTGAAAAATACAAGCCACTACCAGCCCTACAAATTTTCTCTTCCCTTTCTCCTATATTTGGTTACATAGGAGTTGTCAAAGCAGACTGGACCACTGATCTATTTCACCAGGTATGCTGCTGCAGCCATGGGTAGTGATTCAGAGGATCCTATAGAATTTTTGGCTATTTGATAAAGGTAGTGCAAAAAAAAAAAAATCCTAAAACTTGAAAGTTTTCAGTGCATGACTGAAACATTAGTTATAGAATTCTTTAAACTCTCAAATTACTGTTAGAAGAATATTACAAACTATAATTTCCACAGCCCAAATGCCACCAGCTGCATTTGCTCTCATAAATGCTTCAGCTGATAAACAAATAACACAAGGAGTAGAATAAACCAGCCCAATTCACCCAGATGCCAGTGCTTACAGCCTTGTGGGTGTAGTGCAGATATTCCTTAAATTTAATAACTATTGCTAACCAACATCCCTAGCTCCTTAACTCTGCAGGCCAAGTGACCAGAAGCCTTCACTTAATTGCTATATCTCAGCTCCACTTCACCTCCCCACCCACTTGCCACACAATTTTTTTCACCATATTTATACTGTCCCTGCCTTCAAAGGTTTCAGAAAAGACAAACTAATTTCCCACAGAGATGGGAACTAGTGAGCTGAGGACCTCTGCCCTTCAGAATCCTCCTCTGAAGAGGAAGATGACAGCATATGACTATCTCAATAGCTTGGTCTTAAGGAAAGAGAAGTTTTTGACACAAAACTGAATAGTAACAGTGTCATCAATCTATTTCCTTTTATCCTTATTTGCCATCTGAAAATTAGCAAAGAGTCAGCACTGCTCAGGACAGTATCGAAGACATGAGACTTACAGAAGCTTCTTGTTTCACCTCTTGGTTACATCCCTGCACAACAGTACAGAAGCTCTCAAAGACTTTGAACACACCAGATTTTGAGTAAAGCATCATGACGTGGCACTCAGCTCTACTTTTACTCATTTCTAAGGGCAGCTGCTTTTCTGTTTTTCTTTGCGCATCTGTGGACAACAAAATCTTTTCTCTCGCACAAGAATGTCTTCATTAAGTCAGTTTCTGCCTTCAGCTTATTCTTGTGCATACTATAATCTGTGTATATGCACAAGAAAGGCTTGAGAAGCAGACTGAAAAAACAGGAAGCTGGAATAAACAATGAGCCAGGAACTGTGGGAAACTTAAGCATCTTTTCTTGCCCTTATTGTGCTGCCTTCCTTTTCATTTCTGTTTACTGCTGAATTTAGGATTCCTCCTACATTTGTATGAAACACGATTTCAATGTTCTCTGTTTTGTGACCTCTTTCATGACATAGCACATCTAACACAGTGACCAGGTACAAAGTCAAACAATTCTGAGTTCAACTACTATCCTGAACACTTGGTTTCATATCAGATTTGCCAAATTTACATATATATTTTTAAGTTTTTTTTACACTTAATGTTGTTCACTGAGTAATAAAAAGGTCCTAAATACCCAACAGTTCAGCAGCTCCTACTCTCTACACTGGATAGTCCATCTCTCTTTGCACAGGTGGTAGGACAGAGGGAGAAATTGCATTTTAATATGCAAAACACCCAATAACCCAGTAATCCATGCACCAAACAGCATCTCTGTCCCTTTCATGAGCGTCCCTCATTAATGAATCACTCATTTTTAAAGGAGTGACATCCTTTTAAAAAAGAATTTATAAAACACTAACATTTGCTGGCTGACACTGAATTTACTTCATGAAACAACAAAAATTTGAGTGACAGGCAAGAGAGGAGTTAAACATAGATAGAGAGTAGTAGTTTCAGCCCAAATCAGCAAAATCCCTTTTTAGCACCTTGAAAAATACCTATTTAAGATGATCAATTTTTTTAATCAAGATAATTACCCTCACACATCTTTTCCTATCCTTAAGTGTTTAACAAGAAACATCTTAGGCTCTCCTTAGCTCTACTACTTCTAAAGCTTCTAACTGTAAGCAAAGAATCAGATTATGTTGTGAATTGCAACCCTTTTACCTCATGTGAAAGCTTTCCTGTTTGCATTGCAGAAAGGTTTTTTCCACCTTTAATTTTCTGTGCTTTTAAAGATTAGGGTGAAAAAGCATCTACTGCTCTCAAGATCTCACTAGAGACCACCTGGCCTTTTAGTTTGGCTGCATCAGGGGAGGTTTGGGTTGGATATTAGGAAAAACATCTTCACTGCAGGGATGGTCAATTCTACTACACACACCATGGCATTTCAGCCCACCAAAACAGTATCTCAGCCCAGTTCTCCACCACTTCTGAAAAATACATCCTTTAAGTCACAGAGATAAGCACTGTAAATGCACAAGAAAAAGCCACGGTCAGTTCTATTCCTAAACTCAACTTCCTCAGCACAGCAAACACTGTCTGGATGTCAGGACAAAGACAGTGAAGGTTTCATTTAAGTCACCTTTAAAGGTTTTTTTTTTTGAGATACCTAAATCTGCTCTTGAACCAAAGGGCATTCCAAGCCCGGATTTCTCTACAGGTAGCACTTCCCATATTGCCATAATTACCTTGCAAACCAGCTTTCACTTAGGAAAAAATGTCACCCTAAGCACAAATACAGCAAAGACAATCTTGCAAACACAACCTAGGTGCAAACTCACAGTCTTAACTGAAGAGGCTGCAAACAACCTGAAAGTAAACAGCCCCACTCACTTCTCCCAGGAGAGCCATGCAATGGAGCAACTTGTCCAGGACTTCAATGTTCTGCTAAAGCCAAATATTTTGGTTTCATTTGCCCTTCCTGCTCTGCCTGTGAGTTCTCACTATCCTCAGTCTCCCCCTAGTGAGGAGTGTGCTGGGATAGGTGTGAGAAAAAAGAACTGAACTCTAACTTGTGATCAAGGAGTCTGTGGAGTCAAAATAATGGAAAAAAAGAACAGCCCAGCAGCTGGATCAGCTCCTAAAATGACACTAAATAAAATCTTGTAAGTTTATATAATATTTTCAGCACCAAAATAGAAAGATGGGTTTTTACTTAAGTCCACATAAATACTTGTTTTATGGATGGAATGAGAGTTTATGAAGACTGACACATTGATTTAGACCACTATTATTAGCACTGTGTTTTATTTATAATTTCACTAAAGAGACTCCATTTCACTATTTATCTTTCCTGGTCCAAAGGTGATACTGAATCTTCATATAAAATAATTTTCCTATACAAATGGACACTTACAATCTCTGCTGGTTCATAGGTTAACAGCAGGATCCACCTGTGAAGTCTGGGTGGGCAATTACTGCTATATTTTCACAACCTATTGTTATTTTTCTTTCTGCTCAGCACAGAACAGACACAAGTAAGAACAGCTACTATGCAAGAGCAAAACCTGAGAAAGAAGAGATCCAACAAGAAATGGAGGCCACTGTCTGACATTTTAAAAGGGCAAATCGAAAGCAATCAACACCCAACAAAACGCTCAGTGTAAGATGAGGTGATAGCTTAGGATATACTTAGGGTGGTGTAATGATGCTAACAAGTGCTGTGTGTTTTAATGTAAATTAACACAAGATAATCTCTTCACATATTTAAGTGATGCACTTCAAGTTAATTAATACATATTTAATAGAAGTCTTCTTGAACAGCTGTTATTTACTTCTGGAGTTTCTACACATTAGCACTGGCTGCTTTGTTCTGCTCTGAAGTTGTTCATGCTCCAAAGTACTTTAACAACTTGGGTTGTATAAAAATTGAACAGTCTTCCCAAAAGAGTCAGCCTTTCTGATAACTTAATATTTTCACGTTAAATATTCAAACAGTTGCTGAACAAAAGGTCAAATTCTACTTACAGCATCTGTGTGAAACAGGCAAGCAGATGCTTAATGCTGCTAGACAAATACTTTTGGCTCAAAGAATGATATAGAGCTGGTGATCAGTCACATTTTCAAGCTAGAAAATCGGCTCTCCTTTACTTCTGTTCCCTGAATTCTGCACTTACCTTTCATATGTAACAGTACAGACCTAAATTATGACCTGTTCCTTCCACAAGTGCTGGTGTTCCTCACACGGTGTGTTACATGAAATCCAGGCAGTGAAAGTGCTGTCTACAATATTCACTGCATTATTATGAGTATTACACCAACTCACTGAGGCTTCTGTCTTCAACAGCTACTGTGTATAACGTTCCTGCCTTTGGACCTTGCATACAGTTCTGAGGAAGTTCTCACCCCCTCCTTTTATTCAGATGAAAACCCATTTGAGTTTCAGGCACTTCTGAGTTTTCAGAATGTGAGTAGAAACCAATTCAAGAAACACACTGGCAAACACAAAATTCTTATACTCACAGTGGTGAATGTGACTTTTGACAAGAGGCACCAGTTTCTTTGTAAACAACTATCACCACTGAACAATCCTTACCAGTATACCTGCTGTAGTTTTCAGCTGACTAAAGATTTTTATTCTTGTGGTACTAGAGCACCAGTGCTCATTGCTTGCATGTCAGCTTTTCAAGCTCACAGGTTTACTGAAAATAACTTCCAAAGCTAGTAACAATTGTATTAGTGCATACCTGTTGGGACAATCTTCACTGCATCTTCTGTGCAATGCTGCATGGAAACATACACAAAACATTCCTAAATGCACAAAGATTTAAGCAGACTGATATTACTACTAAGTGAATTTATTTTAATTTAATACGGTGTTTTTCACAATACACAGGCCATAACATTTATTACTCAGGCTAGGAATTTTAAGACTAAACCAGATCATTGCTTTACCTGGCAAAGATACTGTGGCTGTGTGGAATGCAAATTCAAAAACATCTTAATGATCCTTAAATAGTTCTGCACTGCCTCTATCAACAGCCTAGCAAGCTGCAGATGCAAGGACTCAGGAAGATGACCTCAATTCTCCCTTCCCCACCCCCTGAGTGTGGCTGGTACAAGCTGGGTTAGGTTCCAGCTAGAATCCTGAGTCCTGTAAGGCCACAGGGATGGGTTTGGGACACAACTGTTGGTTCTGAGGGAAGCACAACAAGGCAGGTTTAAAGTGCCTGTGTAAACGTGAACTCTGACAAAGCAGTGCCAGCCATAACTACCAGGCACGTGAAAGGATTTCTGTGCATTGAAGCTGTGTCAGTGCATTTAGGAGAAAAAGGGAGAAAAGCCATGGTTGCCACAGGGCCTAAAGAACATCTTTTCCAGCAGGGCAACACACCAAAGAGATTTCACTGCTTTTGGTGGGAGTCATGTGGGAAACAGACCAGTCCAGAAAAAAGAAATCTGAGAAGACAGTCTCATACTGTGATGTTCTGGAATCACCATTATGTTAACAAAACTAAGTATCTTGAAAATCTTTTTGTCTTTGGAAGGAGGATGTATCTTGTTCAGAGGAGCATGGGTGCTCTGCCAGCTGCCACAAACCCCATGTTTGTATACTTGCTTTGATATCCACAATTTCACTTTCATTGGCATCAGCACAAGCCTGATGTGTACACGTCAAGGAAAAAGAGAGATCCCAGAGGACCAACTGAGCTCCCAGTCCCAAGGAATGAAAACAAAAACCCACATTCTGTGCAGCCATGACATAACAGGTATTCCTTGGGTTCTTCTAAGATTCCTTAGAGCTAAAGGATCAAATTCAAGGGGATTCTCTTACAGCACACACAGTGAGACTGTAATATTTTTCCTCTACATTTTACATGAAAAATAAAAATCCATGTTCACCTGTGGCTTTGGTAGAAAGGTTTCTATTGTAATTATACCTTGTGTATTCCAAGGAAGTTTTTTACATCACTATTACTAGTCTAGAGAGGTACAAAGCTGCAGGTGCTTGCTGAAAAATAATAAACCTTTATTAAAATTTCCAGTTTTTGCAAAAGCATTTTGACTACATTCCAAATCTACTTAAAATGTAATTAAATATTTACATTTATTCTCCAATAAGTATTGTAAGTAAATCAATACCCCAATTATCTTAAATTTTTGTGTGGTATTACAAAAATGTAGCAATTGTATAAATGCACAATTCTAATGAAAAAATAATGATCTTGAACTTTAAAAGAGCCCTTAATTTGGAGAGATTAAAGTGCTGTACATTCTTTCCTTCATTATGTCTTACGGCCCCTGTGTGATGTAGGTGCTATTATCATCATTTTACAGATGGAGAAACTGAAAGGCTAATTAACTTGTCCAATTTACAACACTTTTAGCTGTAAACTTAGGGCATCCTATTGTACTTAAAGGCAAAACAGAACTCAGCTCACCTGTGATGAACACTTTCTAAAAATTCTTAAACTCCATAAGCGTTTGACTTATAGGAGACAGTATCTCGCACAAGACTTCAGAGTTGGCTTTGCATTGATGGTAGCTTTGAGCACCACAGAAATGTGCTGCCTAGAAGCAAACATCAGAGCACCAGGTTATTGTGAAGTATGTCACCAAGCTAGTTATGGCGATGATGTGCATTTTTATTTGGCATTATTTGCCATTCGGCCACGCATTCGTGCTTTAATTCCGTAGGACGTACCACACTGCTTTTCTACAAACAAACACATACAAACAGTGTTTGCTGATAAACTCATTCCCTCAGTTTACTTATGTGTTCCATGAATTTCTTGACTCGGTCAGGATCAACAGCATTTGCCCAATATCCTTCTTTCTTGAAATAGGAACCAATTATTAGAGCATCTGCATCCAAGTAATTCCTCACATTCTCCAGAGTCACTCCGGACCCAACGAGCACAGGAATCTTCACAGTATGCTTAACCTCTGAGGAGAAGAAAACCAAAATCAGGGTTAATTCCTGTCTTTGAAACTCTCCATAAACACTCTAATTTGCCTAGTTTTTCAACAGAAAAAAAAAAAATCTATCGAGAAATTTGTGATTGTGGTATTTATTATTTCTACTGCAGAATGAAACAGGTTCTCTAGAAAAAACACCTTACTTTTTACATTCCATTGTCTGGAATGCTTCCTGTATTTGCTTGTATGAAAGAGAGCAGGGATCATACAGGCACCACTGACAGCTCAGCTAGTTTTTCCAGAAAGCAAAAGCCAGAAAGAGAAGCGGTCTTTTATCAGTATGAGGAATGACAATGGAATAAAAAAGCATCTTCTTTTTCCTATATACAGTTATTTAATCATCTGAGCTTTCACCTGGTTTCAAGAGGAGAAACAGACAAAAACAAGGCTCAAAATACAGTACTAGCTTTGGGAGGAGGGAAAAAAAGCCCAATTCAAGAATTACTTAAGCAGCCTTCTCATCATTTTATGTCAAACTGACCATCCAAAGAGTGACTCCTAGGACTGGATGCTTCATCCCTTAGGGGAATGTTGTGAGCCATTATTTCTGACCTTTAAAAACATATAAATTGGCTTAATTAGTGATAAGCTGATGGCAAGGTAGTAATAGCTTGAGGTAACTTGGGAAAGCACACATGCAACAAATAAAAGTCTGCTTCAAAACACTGTTTAAATTAAGTTTCATCAGAAGCCTAACTTATTAATTATGCTTCAGGGAAGACTAATTATTTATCACCTTCCTACTTCACTGAAGAAAGGGGATCAATTAAAATGTTCTTGAATTTCTTTTCAGGTCACATGCGCTACCATTTTTCCGTCTAGGAACAATAACTCCCTCTTAAAAAGATTTTAACATGAAAATAAAACCATTCAACACAGCCCTTCCTGAAAATATACAACAAATCAGATGGCTCATGCATATATGATTAAAACTTAAGTTATTTCTATGCATTTTTGATATTCTTAAGTCATTCTGCTTACAGCAACAAAATAATTCATTTCTAGTTACTTATAGCATTATTATTAATACCCTGTTCTAAAAAACAGGATATTTATTTTCAATTTTATTTTGTATTTATATTAAATTTTATTTATATAATACCTATATGCTCTTAGGAATATTCTAACTGCTTTACATCACTACCAGCACACAATTAAGGTGCATCTGACCATTTGTGACAGTACTTGACTGAATCCCCAGAGGAACCAGGCTCCAAGTCGATATTTGTTCTTACAAGTGCGTAAAGCAAGTTAGCAGGGAGTTGCTTCATAATTATTTCATATCAGCAGGAAAAACTAAGAGCCAAATAATTAAACAGAGCAAGTTCATATGGGTCTGAGGCAACAGCTCAGCCCTGCTGGGCAAAGAAAAAAACCCAGTGAAACCTGAGACTGATGTGAAACTCCAGAACAACCCAAAGCCTTCCAGAGTATCAAGTGCTGCTGTGATCCACACGTGACACACAGACTGCACACGCACCTCCCGGGCTGCAGATCTATCCAGAATGACAATGTGAAGAATGGCAAAGGGAGTGCTCAGTGTGCACTGACATGTGTTACCTCATTAAGTATGCTACAGATGCTACTGTAAGTCCTTTCCAAGCACATCAGGGCCTAAAGTTGATTAGTAGAAGGTGATTTGTCTATTGGCTGTGCTAATACAAATTCTAACCTGTAAAAGAAAATAAAGCAACAGCAGTGAGATGTGCTTTTGTGTGGCAATGTTCAGTCACTGTCAAAATATCTCTAAACACAGAGCTCTGCTTCAAACCTCTGTTTTCCTGGCATTCTTTTTGACTTTTTTTTTTTTTTTGACACAGTGAGAAAAAGGAAACAATTTTGTGATGTTACAGTAACAAGATGCTGAAGTTTACACAGATTTCTCTGTTCCAGTGGACTGTAACTAGAGGGCACTGTGCTCTTTCTTGTGGCAGCACAGCTGCACACAGGTCTTTAATAAAACCCAATGAAATTGTGCTTGGTTGAAAAGCAGAATGAAAGCATTTGAACTATGGTATGCACAAGTTTCATGAAATAAAGGCCAAGTGCTCCTAGCTTGAAAACAATGGCAAAGAGTGGTGTAAAAATAAGCACCACTGTGCCAATAACTTGCTTGACTACTCTTCTCTAACAGCTTTCTCATTGCAGTGATCACTGTACCATACACAACACTATGTTTATGGTAATGCTGCCCTCTTAACACATTTTAGGTTTTTAATTCAAAGGACTTTGTCATTAAATTTAGTGCTTAAACAGGAGATGTGAGTGATCAGTACTTTTTCTATCTCCGAGGGTATCACACAGGCAGCAGTCTCTATTTTGGCCAGCAAAAGATGAGAAGGGGTGAGCCAGTCTTGAGGCCCCTTTTATGAACAGTAATTAAGGAGGTGACAGTCACAGCCAGCTGTTGGATTTCATTATGTACCTGTTTTCCACAGGTTACTCAGCTGAGACACTTTGTTTTGTTCAAAGAGATAACTGAGCAGTCATGCAAAGCTCTGGTCACTCAATATACAAACTGAATGCAAAGCAGGTATTTCAGCAGTCATAGCCCAAGAAAAAACCTGATGGGTTCACACATCCAACAAAAGAATATTCCACAAGGGAGGAAACTGGAACTTCTATAACCTCTTAGATGAAAAGATGGTTTATTAAGGAATTCAAAATGCTCAGCTATAGTTCTTGCTCCTTAACAACATGAAGCCTGATTTTTCAGACCTCGTGCTCCCTCTACCTCTGGAGTGGGGAGTGCCCTGGAGTGCCCAGGCAGCCCTGGAGCAGAGCCTGCCAGCCTCCAGAAGGCAGCAACACAAACTGCAAACAAAACCTGACTGAACACACATCTCTGCCTTGACAGGGAAACACTTCCCGCAGCCCATCACAAATCAATCAATTCTACACAAAGACAAAACCACTTCTATATTACTGCACAACAAAGCTGAAAAAGAGACATGACAAAAATCTCATCTGTCTCTCAGCTTTGCTTTCAAGAGCTGCTTTGCAGTGTGATGAAAGGTGCCCAATTGTATCACCGTAATACGGCACTGCCGGGGCTGCATAAATTCCTGAAATGCAGAATCTCACTCACATCATCACCAACTTTGTAGACTGTAGATCTGATCTCTTTTTAAGAATTTCCTGACATAGATATGCCTAATTTGTCATTTTTTTATGCTGTGGAATTTTTTAAGTTCTTCTCTTACCTGTTTTAAGACATCTTTCTCATGAGAGGGCCTGCTAACATCCAAAATGCTGTGATCTAAGTACAATAAACCCATGATCTGCACACTCCTGCTTTCATAACACAAATCCAAACACAGAATTAATGTGTACTTCATTACAGCTGCCAACTCTGATTCATTTTGTTCTTTGGACCCAGAAAGAGAAAGAGACAGGGACTGACAAGTTTGTTCACATGAAAGAAAAGCAAAAGCTATGGTTCTGTCTGGTTGGGGTCCTGTGACAAAAAAGCCTCTGGGCCCACAGGTCAGGTTTTGCTCTCTGATGCAGTAAATCAATGGAGGTTGCATGTGCATACATGAAAGCAGAATTTAACCTAGGATTTTGCCCAAAGACATATAAAATATTTTTAAAAGTTATTTGATCTGCATTAATAACAGTGGAGACATTAAGTACAAACAGATGGATCTCTAGATTAACAAAATTTTGCAGTCTTTAAAGCAGGCATAGATTCCAGTATCGCCTGTTCCACCTGCATAATTTCTAATTTGCTGTACCAAGAGACCCAGCTAATGCAAGAGGCTCAGTGTTCACACCAAGCCATCATTTTCTTTTTAAGATTGGTGACTGAGGCCGAGCAATTTGTAATCTGGTTTTTTAGCAAAAAGTGAAATAAGAACCATTTGGACAAGTTCAACATTCATTTTAAATGCTCTTAAGCATGTGTGATATACATGCTGAAAACACTGAAAACACTGAATGATTTTATGTTGTTTCAAAAGATATAAAAAACAACACAAAAGATACAAATACAACCTCTTGAGGTCCAGGTTATCTCTGACAGGTAAAATATGTTTTTTATGCTGATCTCCTAATTTAAGTTGAATACAACACAGTGCACTGGAACTTCAAAACATGCCAAGTTATAGCATGTCAGGTAAAGTAAAACCTAAAAAAATACACATTTTATTTTATGCAGTGAGACATTCAAATTCAAGCCATTGATCTAAATTAAAACTAGTGATGAAAACTAAATGTCCCCATGACAGAACTTTAATTCCAGCATGGGAGCAATACTGTTTCATGAACACAGCCCAAACTGATGTTAATATAAAAATATCAAGAATCATAGCACTTCTGCAAAGGTCAGAACTCATAGGTCAAATGAGCCTCCCTTGACAAAAAGTCCACACTAGTTAAAAATTATTTTGATGTTAATATCTTCCTGTCTACCAATGAATTTGTATTCTTTCTGAAAATCTTCCAAGCAGTACTTTCCTTGGTATTAATGTTTGGAACGCTGCCTTATCAAAATGCCACTTTTCTTGCAGGAATTCCATTTCCACTGTGAAAGGTGAAAACTGCAAACTCTTCAGTGGAAAGAATTATGGTTACCTAGTTAGTTTAATATGGCTAGTTTTCTAGGGTTATAAAATGGCTTTTTCTTATATTAGGGCTATTTACAAATGAAACAGTATTTTCTTTCAGCCTCAGCATCACTCAGTGTTATAAAAGCTTGGAATAATTGTCATTTTTGCCCTGCCAAACTGTTGTATAGAAACATACCACAGCTCATCTAAGTAACACCTTCAATATGATCATTCTGATCAAATCAAACCCCATAGTGTGGTTATCACATATTCTCTGAACAGAGAGAGACACAGCTCTCCCAGGATTTTCCTGGGAAGCTGTGAGAAAGCTCAGAGAAAGAATTAAAACGATTATTATCTCAATCTCTGCACCTGGCAGGCAATCTCTGTTTGTCAAAGATGTTTACAAGAAGGAGTTGTCCCTTCTTGACCAACAGGTGAGAGAAGATTCCTAAAGGCCAATCAGGCCTTAGGTCCACCGTTGTTCCTATAAGAACTGTGAATTTCGAACAATAAAGTGCCTTTTCATGCCTTCTGGTGATGGAGGCTCTGTATCACCTTTGTCCCCGATACCTTTGGTGATAGCACAGTGAGAGCCCCTTGTGCCCAGCACCCCCTCCCGGTGCCCAGCGGGGTGCCCTGCTCACCTCGCAGCTGCCGGGGGTCAGCGGGGTGCCCGGTGGCCGCGCCGGTCAGCACCACGCCATCGGCCAGGAACAGCTGGGCAGCGTCCGCCGTCTGCGCCACGCTGACATCGGCCGTCAGGGCGTGAGCACTGCAGGGACACAGCCTGTCACACGAGGCACCCACGCCCTGCTTCCCCGCCCTCCCCTGGCAGAACCCCCAGGGGCTGCTTCAGCAGCGTCCAGCTGCACAGTGGCAGGTGACGCTGGCACCAGGGGACACTGCCACCCGAGCAGGAGTTGAAAACCAACCTTTTCCTTCACTGATCGGTGATTGCTGCGGGTCTCCTGGCTCTAGAGTGTGAGTGCTAAGTGTGAACCACCAAGTGTCAATTGAGACAGCTGCTTACATGTCAAGCACCTGTATTTCAGAAGTGTTGAGCACACAGCGCTCTCTGACTTCAAGTGGGAGTTGTGATGTGCCCTCATTCATAAACCAGATCCTGTTGCCTAGGGCACAATCAACAACCTCCACAAGTCCAATAACAGAAAGTATAGTTAATATCTATGATATAACCACAGGAATCATCTTACACAGCAATTACAAGCATCAATTACACCTGCATCCCAGCTGTTCAACAGCAGGCTTTGATGTATGGGTGACACACTTTGTCTGAAACCCATTGCAATAGCAGCTCTTAATTGATGAGGTCCCAAACTCAGAAAGAATTCCAGCCTTTGCTGGCTGAACATCCAACACTGTTGGATTTTCTGTATTTAAATAGAAAACAATAGCTATGGCAAACACATTGCACTGCTGAGTGCTGGTGGCACAAGAACAGTTTCTCCTCATTTAAAGAGCAGGAGCGTCGCAGCTTTCAGTGGCAGCTGCACTTTTCTACATCAAAAAGCTCAACCAAGAAGTCCTTCAGCATTTCCTTCTGTGCTTATGCTTCGGCCTGAAAAAAGAACTTCTTTGCCTTTCTTAAAGGCCAACTCTTTGAAAATGACGAAGTATAATCCAAATATCAATTCATCAATTGTCAAGACTAAGAATAAAAATGACATGATGCAATTTCATTAACAGAAAGGCTAATGCAGGGTATTTGCATTTATATATACATGTTAAAAAATCATCAGAAAGAAACTGCTCTGAAAGGACCTGAAAAGCTTCATCTGACCACCACACTGCATTGTTCCCTTTCTCTTCTGAAATTTATTACCTGCTTATTACATATTTAAGATCTTCCAAACTTGATTTTTCTCATGATTGCTCACATACTACACACAAACATTTTAATTAGGTTATTTAGCATGTATAATACATAGCACTTGAGCAGTTCTTCTGGGGAAAAAAAAAACACAAATCCAAAGACTGACATCTAAATAGCTGAAAGTACCATGTGACAGGTAAGATAAAGTATAAGCAGAAAAGAAACTGGATTTATCTGTCATAAGTTCCTTCTGTTTGATAATCATAGAACATAACCCTTACATAGACAGCACTGATTTAAGTAGCAGGAATCAGAATTATTGGCAGGAAGGAGAAGAAAGGGAAGAGCTTTTTAAAATGCCAAACTATGATAACTTGGTTGCTTTTATATGGCATCTGCCTTCATAACTAAAAAATAACCTTGGATACCTAACTTTCAGAAACAAAACTTCTTTAAACATAATAGACATTTACACATGCATACAAAGTCTCAATACCAGATGCAAGGCTTTCATAGCTGGCACACTGAAAACCTGAAGGTTAAACAGCTACAAACATCACAGATAAAGCAACTTGCAACTTACAGCTGCAAATTTATTTTTACATGTATCCCCTTACAGCACTGCAAGTCCATGCTCAAAAAATAAACTTCTCCCTATATGATTAACTTCCCTGGAAGAAAGTTGACATTAAAGAAACCCAGAAAATGGAGAAAAATATAAGATCATGATTGCATTCATATTTACATAAAATTTTGTTTGTATTTACCTATGCTTCTTTTTAATATCAGCAAAAATCTGAATGTTGTCTGCTCCAATGTGTTTTCTGTATCGTAGCAGGTCACCTGCACAGGCATTTATAATCCCTTCATCAGCCACATGAGAAAACACAAACCCTTCAGCCCGGATGAAATCAAGACCTGAAAACAGTCAAAAGCAACATTTTAGTCTGAAACTGAGAACTGGAAAAGAAAAACACTAAAACCAAATAAAAATTCACCTTACTGTCCTTCCTATTTGATCCCAACACAAATTGTTTCATGTGCTCTAGGACTAAGCCACCTCACTTTTCCATATACTTTCCATTCTTTATTTTTGCCCCTATTCTCTCTGACTTCTTCCCATCTCACTGCTTTCAGCTCCCATCTCTCCCACTGACCCCACCAGTTTTCCCCCAGGCCCTGGTCCCCTTCTCTCCCGCTCAGTTTGTCCCTGTGTGGCTCAGGCAGCTGCACACCCTGCCCTGTCTGCTGCCATGATGTGCCCTGTTATGGGTCATAACACAGCTCTCTATTCTAATGACACGTTTTCTCTCCAAAAAGGGTCACTAACCTGCATCTCTTCCCCCTTTCCAGGCTACAGACACAGAGGAATAGCCCTGTCATCTTTCTTTAGGAAATTAGGCAAGAAAACCCAGCCTGAAGCATGTTATATGCAACCCATGTGACTACATCTGAACGTAGCATGTGTTTCCTACACAGCACCACATGAACAAATTGCTTCTAGAGCTGTGCAAAGGCTTAGGAAGAGTCAAACATTTGCTATTCTACTCCAGCCATCAATTCTGCCATGCCTTAGTAACACAGGTTCTACCACATTCATGAGGTTTTGTGGAAGGTTTTGTGGAATGGATGCTAAAGAGGAAGATTATGAATTGTAGTTACTTCATGTGGGCCATCATTGACATTCAGGGCCACCCTCCACAGCCTTGAGATATCTCTGTTGTAAGACTGAAGCCTTGGACCACAGAGCAATAAGCCCACAGCAGTGAGGCACAAGATTCAATTCTGACTCCCTTATTGCAATCCCCACTTCTCTCCTGTCCTTCGTAGCCTTGAACTGTCACTTAAAACCTTCCTCTTTTACACATTTTTGTAAAAGCTCTGCACTCATCTTGTGCAGTTTTGCTGCTCTTCCAGTTTGCTTTGGAGGTGTCTTCCAAGCCCTTCTGAAGCTCTGCTACTGCTCCAGCTTTGGAGTCAGATGCACATATAATTAGAGCTGACATCATTCAAAGGAAAGCAATGCATGTGGAAACAGTCATCAAGAATGCAATCCTACCCACAACTGATTAGGCAACAGAGGCATTACCTTAGCACATTCCAACTATAAACATAGCTGATCTTGAAAATTTATTTACCAAATGACAAGGTGTCTGTTTATTTTAAAATTCCAGTTTCATTCCAAAAGCCCTGAAGTTGCAGAAACAGAAGCTTACGCCTGATAGAGAAGAGCCTGCATTGCTTAGCAACACAGACTCCAGCTCACAAGAAACATCACAGATGGATGCCAAATCAAATGCAAGCTGTCCTGTGCCTTGAGATTAGTGCAAAGCATGGAGTATTCCCAGGATTCAAAGACAAGAGTGTGCCACAAGTACCATTGCAGGTGCTTGTAGACACTGGGTGATAAACACAGTGCAAATAGCTAAACTGAGATTTCTACATCTAGGAACAAAAGCTATAGCTTCTAATTACATCACTCAAGTTTACAGTACAATTCAGAGTTATATAAGAATAATTATTTCCCTGATCATAAAACTGTGGATGAGCCTAGAGACATAACACTTCCACAGCAATGAAGGTTTAACTTGGGACAGGAGCTATTCATTGAGTAATTTCATTTATTGAAGTCACTGCTTACACATTGTTTGTTGATGCTTGGTTTGTGTTTCTTTAGTGCAGTAATATAAGACTTTCTGCTAAACATTGGATCGTACTTAGTTTAACAAGGCTGCACTCTCAATCTGGGTTTTTGGAGGCCATGAAAATACAATTTTTAACCAAGTGTAATAGGTGCAGGCACCATATCATTACCCTTCTCTTTTATGAAGCCATAATCAGATTCTGCTAATGAATTCATTTTTATGCTCATAAAATTGTGAGAGTGATACTACTGCTTACTTTCACATTTGGCAAGTTGAAAAGTAATAGCCATTGAATAGTTAATAGGCAGTCCCATTCTGACTTACATGGGAACAACACACTTTGTAGTTTCACTGGAAAACAAGAATAGGGAATATCCAATGAAAACTAATAAACAGAACTCTTAGAGGGGCATTGACTTTGTCTGCTGTTGACACTGGAGGCACAGTGTGCCTGTGCTGCAAAAGCATTTCTCAGGACACTGTCTTGCAGCAGCTCTTGCTGTGCTCAGCATGGGCTGCAGGCACAGGAGCAGGGTCTCCAGCAGCTCTCCCAGCAGGATGCACAGCACTCCCTGCCTTTCACAGCACCTCTGGGTGCTCCCTGCTGCAGTTCTCAGCTGAGCTGCCTCCCTCACCTCTGCATTAATATGGTGGTACTTAAAAAGGACAGCAAAAACCATAGCACACAGCTCTGCCTAATTCTGTCTTATCCTAAACAGTGTTGTGGGTGATAGCAAGTGAATTCCCACTCAGCTGGTGCAGGAGGGAAAGGAATGGGCTCAGACAGCAAAGCTGTGTTTGCCAAAGACATGGAAACATCTGGGATATCTCCTGACATGAAGCCTCATTTATCAGCTATCAATTTATCATCATCATTGACGAAGACTGATCCAGAACTGGAATTTCAGTAATTGATTCTTAAAGGGAAAAGGGCAGCTTCAGGTAGAGAAGGCAGTTGGACTAGATGACTGTTTAAAGTCCCTTCCAACTGAAACATTTTTTTGTAAATTTATGAGATAAGATAAATTAAAAACTGAGCCCTGATTCATGATGAGTGACCCAGGCTCACTAAGGCACAGGACCCAACAGTCCTTGCTCAAGCTCATTGAGCTCCTAGTCCCACTGCAGACCTGTGGATTTCCCCCCACCCTTTTATCAAATAAAATCATTACCTTCTCCTAGAGACCAGTTATAAATTCCCTGTGTGGTTCTCTTAAGAACAGTCATTCCTACCAAAGACAGGGATCTCCACAGGAAAAATGAAATGATTGTACAGTAGGCAGAAGAGGCTACATATGGTTTTTAGCTAGAACACCTTCAACAAGTTATTTTTGTAGTGAGAGCACACAGGATTTCCTTTGTTAATAGCTACCTATCAAAATTGTATTGATATTAAAGTTGCTACTAAGTTGCTACAGAAAAGCTATTTTAAGATTTGCTATCTACAAAGTAGCACCCACTTTACTATGGTTTTGCTTTAAGTGATTTTCTTTTTGCTTCCCTGTTCAGTGAACTTGAGACAATCATTTTTAGAGAAGTGCAATGAAATGCATTAAACACAGGCCCTTCCTGGTTGGTGTTCCACAGTTACAGAGGAAATAGTGCAGAACAGTAGTGGAGCTGAGCAAAACTCAAGCCCTCCAGGAATTCTCCCCTCCATTAATAATTGCAAAGAAGAGAAATACATTGTTCCCAGACCATATCCCTTATTTAGTGATGATTTTTGCTCCTCAAAGGATTGCTTTTAAAAATAGGCTATGTGCTATTTTTCCAAATACCTATGCACCTCCAGTGGCCCACTTGCAGCAGCCTCTAAAAACTAAAAATGGATTTTGTTACCATTTTTATTTGAGGTTTTCATATAGGTTCCAATGCAGCAATAAAAATTAGGTTTTCTCAATTTGTCAAGTGGTTAGATGCTTTGAAAATGGCAACATCTGATTTAAAGCTCACAAAACAAATGCCAGTTCAAAACACATCTATTAACAAGAATTTAAAGCTTTTAGAACATATTAGGCATAATTAAAACTGCCACTGCAGATAGGTTAGCCTACATAATTGTACCTGAAGTATGGCTTTCACTTAACACCAGCATCTTCTGCCTGGTTCTATATAATTTGTACATGCAAAAATGTGCAGCTTTACCATAATGACAGTCAATTTGGGCAAAAACATGCATTAACCCTCATTTTGTGAATTTAGGAAGTACAGGCTTTCCATATTAAGCCAGCCTACACCCTTACATCAGGGAGGGTTACATATGAAAAACTAAAATTGCTTCAGCAAACAGGAAGAGCAGGAAGTTTAGACAAGTCTAGGATTCATGCAATAAGGATAGATTAATTTATATTTAATTCTCCCAAAGGCAATTTAATTTTAAGTACTTTGGCTATCTGTACACTCAATTTTTGTCATTATATAAAAAGTTTCATTCTACTCATTCATTAAAAAAGACAATGAAAACTTAGTTTTCATGGACAACAGTAGCAGCAACAACATATAAATAGATGCTGAAACAGGATGCTTAACCCCCATGGGTTAAGTTGATCCTCACATATGATATAACTGAAGTAAACAAGAGCTACACCAAAAGTGGCTTTTAGACACCAGCAGATTTATACTAATGATTACATTTAGACAGGTTTCACCTAGAAAGCTGTGGTGGCAGCCTTTAGCAGCCTCCACCTGAAGCAGTTCACAAATACCACCCACTCTAATTAAGCAGGCACCTTTCTCAGAACATAACTTCTGCTTTCTCAGGGCACAGTCAGCTTTCCACAGTACCCATGTCTGCACAAGGTGCAGTTTGTGGAGAGAGAATGCCACAGCAGCAGCAGCAATACCTGAAGAGCCCTTTGCATTACCTGCAGCCAGAGCAATGGCTATTGCCTGCTGGTTGGCAGCACACAGCACCTGGACACCCAGAGGGACACGGGGACAGCTGTGTCTCACGGCAGCACCGAGCACTGCCATGGCTGCGGTGACCTCCGGGCCGGGGCGCACCGTGTACGGCACGTCGTGCATGTTCTCCAGGATCAGCCCATCCTGGGGAAAGAATGAGAAAAAATATCACTGCACTGTACTAACGTGGCCAATTCACCATTATATATTGTGCACTGAGACACACAAGTGCAAGGGTTTTCCTTCAAAGGGAAGATTATCTACAGCAAGTTGTGTCGATGCATTTGATGCGCACAACCACTTATAAAAGTGCTTTCATCAACAGCATGGTATTTGCAGTGAAATCATGAAGAGAAATAAATGTGATTTTAATTATACATTCATCAATTTGGGTTCCTTTGATCCATCCTAAAATGTGAACTATAGGCAAATGAGTTAAATCTTATACCTCATTAGAAATAGTGTGAAGTCAAACTTCAATTATCCAAGGGGAATACAGGATATTGAGTATGTTCAGATAACAGAGGACTCTGAGATAATCAGGGCAACTTTCAATTCAATCAATGTAAGAAAATAAGTGTTACTTTGGATAAATAAAGGAATTTTTGTTTGATCGTTATTGTGCCAAATGCCATAATATGAACTAGTGATATTTCTCCCATTCTGTATTCAGAATTACTGGAAAGAAGATATTGCTATTTATTGTCTATTATACCTCTCCATCCACATGGACATACTCTTGGCAAACAATGGAGTGATGATAAAACACTCTGCTGATACAATTTGTGCATTACCTGATGCCACACACATTTCTAACCATTGCATAGGCTATACTAAAAACTTTGCAACAACTGCAGATAATACATAATTTTGTTAAGGATTAATAACAATAGTAAAAGTAGAGCCTTGAAACATATTCCATGCCTAGCATTTTGCATTAGCAGTAAGAAGATGAAAAGAAAATCAGATATTTCTCACCAGCTTAATTCTAAAAATGCAAAAAGTTTAATAGACAAACTAATTGTACGTATAGCAAATAAATTCTGCTCTTTCTGGAGTTTTATCACACATCTTAATCCTTTAAAATGAGAGCTTTACCTTTCATAGATATTGCAACAGAATAAGAATGGAACATTTTTTTGGGAAAAAACACAACTAGAGATTAAACACAGCAGCTTGGTTCTTAACACAGAGAATCAGGAAGGGGAAACAAAAAAAATTTCTTTAAAAAATCTTTTATATGTGACACTTCTCTAATCTTTGTTGTAGTGTGGAAGCCCTTCTGGCAGTAAAAGATAAGACAGTATCTAAAACAGTGTCAGCATTTAATGGCTGAATTACAGGCTATGGCACAGGCATCAGAAATGAACACCCAACACAGAGGCTGGGGAAAAGTGAGAAGGAAATAACCCAGTGGAGCAACATGGTGAGACCAAGCACACAACCTGCAAACATTCAATGCACCAGGGCACAGCTGCCTTCTCCAAATTACTCACAGCTCAGTATTTAAATACACAAAAGACATGCTACCAAAAAAGCAATGGGATGTGACCCGTTCATGGAAAAGGTGACCTGATATGATGACACTCCACATCAGACCTTTGCACTTTGTGATGCCATTCACCAACGTATTTAATTACATAATTCCAGCCCAGGAAAACCTGAATTAGGCAAAGGAGCACCAGGTATGGCAACCAACCAAAACATCTGCACTTGACTTTGTCTGTGTGTCCACTTTGTTCAATATGGAACATCCACATTTCTGTACCTGTGATGGGAGGTAGCCATATGACAAAAAAGACAACCTGTCCTAAGAAAACCACCAAAAAAAAATCCCAATTTTTAGTAATTTTTCTGGAATGAGGTTAGGACTCTTCCAACAAACCTGAACTGACCAAATGGTCTTGGTATCTAAGGCACAGCTACTGAATCCCTTGTGGTACCAAGAGAAATAGAACCCCTGTAGCCTCTTGTTCTCACTACACATAAATATATTAAGTCAGTCTCAGCAAGAATGCAAAGTTGGTCAGTAGTTGCATATGGCAAAAGGACTAACATAGAACTATAATACTTTAGCAAAGCAAATTCAAAAAAATGCAACCAACCATCAAAACAAAGTAATTCCTTGAGGCCAAAAAGCCTGGAAGCCCTTGGCTCAGAAATGCTCTTCTTGGCAGATTTCAGCAAAATCTGGGTATCAGGGAAACTCCAAGCTTATCATAAGGGCCAGGAACCAGGATCTGCAAAACAGCATCCCCAGGCTTCCAGGCAGTGAAGCATCAATCTCAACAGGAAGAAAGGCAACTGGGAATGGGGCTTCAAAATGCCCAGCTCCTAAAGAGCCACATTAGTAGCCAAAAAAGCAAGAGAATAGGCTGACAGAATTCCACTGTGAAACTCAGTTTTTCACAACTTGCTACTACTTTGACCGTTCTGGATTTGCATAAAGCAAATTATTCCATTAGTTACACTAATGAATTAATTCATTTAATAAGTTATAAAAACCCCTAGCCATAGTACTACACATAAAAAGTGTCTCATTAAAGTCTAACTCAAAATGCAGGCATATGGGAGGATTGCAACAGTTCTTTCTCCTGCTTTAAGTTTACTACATTCACTTTTCAGCAACTGCCTCTTCCTATAGCCTCAAGGTCCACAGTTACAGTGAATATTTTTGGTAGAACTTTAATAATGTGTTATTCTTTTGGTGCCATCCAACTGTTCTTTTGCATATTATGCTTTGTTTAATTAAAAAGAGAACAACATATGTTCTGCAATACAGAAAGCTGAATTACAGATGCATTAAGTCAAAGCTTTCTTTCATATTTTATATAAAAATATAACACCACAGATTTGTGTTTACTGAATTGCTATGTATAGGAAACAAACTTCAATACTATCAGACAGCTAATTAAAATGGGGGAAAGAAAACAGTTATGCTAAATTAAAGTTCTTGGAACTTAAGTTTATGGTTTAGAAGCCTATGGAAACAGCTTCTGCATTATATCCTGTAAAGCAGGATTTACGTAGATAGTACGAGATAAAACTCTTGCAAGTGCCTTCTGTGCTCCTTTCCCATTGAATGTTAAGATAATTTAAGTGTTGCTCATATGCAACAAGCTTATTATAAGTAATTTTCAAACAATGTATTTCCTTTTTACTTTGAATGACTTCTGAAGTGCTACACATGAAGTGAGTGCCCTTTGTAACACAGTTAGCTACTGAAAAATAGGTCCTTTAATTAGCTCTCTAACTATATAGAAATAATTTCCTTAGCTGTATTGCGCTTACAGAAATAACCTCTTAAAACACTTCAGCCTCGCACATATTACAGCAGGAAAGCCTCAAAACAGCAACAAACCACAAATGAGGTAACAATTGCACAAGTTTTAACCCAGCATATACCTAACGTAACTTTTTCCCAGGGCAACTAACCCCAGTGTTTCTCCCCAGAGAAAGGCTTTAGCTGCAAACATGTGCACCTCAGTACAAATCTCTCCAAGCTCATCACCTCTACTCCTTCCTCCAGAAAGGGAGCAGGCCTGGCACCATCCCTGTTATTACACAGGCCCAGGTGGGGACTAAGACAATGGCAGCAATTACCTCATGTGCCCCTTGTAGAGGAAATCAGGCGCCTTTGCAGAGCATTTAATTGCTGTTTGTAAGCACAGCTATAAGCAACTTATTTAAAAACTCACCTCCAGAGCAGATGGCTGCCTTAACAGAAGTAAGCTGCTATCTCATGTTCTCCTGCACATGCCAGAGGAGGTAGCTGTGGGTAGTCTATCTGCTATTTTATTTTCCTGTAATACAGCTGAGATTTGAAATGCTAACCTCTGTAATCAAAGTGAAAGCTACCTACATGTTTCTATGCAGAAATACTACTTTATTCTGTCTCCACTGTTATTAAATTCTAAGTTGTGAATTACAGTTATCACTGTAGTTGTAAGACCAACAGGCTTACCACTCTTATTTTTTAAAAACATCAATGTAAAACATGTACTAGTAACTGTTTTTAATGTCAGCTACTCCGGTTAGGAACAGTAACTAACAGTCAAGTGGGAACCTGTGCTCTGTTTTCTAGCTACAAAACAAATGTCAGCCAGGTTGAGTGGAAGGAATAAAAGTTAACCTGAATAGATACATTTTGTCTCTTCCTTAAAGAAAAGCAGGTACAAATTGGAGGGATTATAACGCCTCATAGCCTGCTGCTTATAAAATCTTGTCTAGGGAATTTCATTGTTTAGCAACACAAAAGTACAAAGCATATACATTTTGAGCACAGATGGCTTCCTAACTGAGCACTCACTTGTTTTCATTACTATGCTCTAATATCACAAATCTTTCATATTTATTATGTGAAGCTGTGAATGTGCCAGACAAGTCACCTTACTCTGAATATACCAGGATTTACTTCCAAGTGCAACACAGATGGAGTGAGCAAGACCATATACTTTATTTTTAAATGTTAACACCAATTTGAACAGTTTGAGACAATATGTAAACATCTAAATAGCAGCAAATGGTTATGTATTTTCTTAAGGGCTACTGTGGGCAGCATTTGGGAACACTGTCAGTACAAACATCCATGGGAAGATAGCTTTCTCTAGCTCTTCTTCCACAAGAAGAACAGACAGCTTAACAGCTCCTTTGGAATACTGAGCAAGAAACCCAAATATATTCCCATTCCAGAATAGTTTGGCAGTAGTGATCTCTGTGTAAAAATTGTGAAGCTCCTGAAAGCATCTATGATGAAAACTTGCATTTCTCTTAAAGTAACACAAAAAACTAAAGAATTGAATTGCAGAAAGTGTTAAGCAACCCTGTTGGTATTTATGGATGCTCTCCTGATTATGTCTGAAACTTATCTCCCTAATAAAAGATTTTTTGTTATATTGCTCTAACTCTGTTCTGTTCTACTCTCTAACACTGTACAGACCTTTAGAATAAAGACTGGTGTGGAAGTATATTGATGTTCCTGTGACTTCTCTAGGAAAATGGGTTAATTACAATTCTAAGCCCTGAATTTGTCCAAATGCATAGACAAATGACTGCATTCACCTCATGTGTCTCCTGACAGGCAGGTTTAAAGATATATTCAAGTTCAGAGACTGCAAGGCACTTGCAGAAAAGGTAAACCAGTTAGAGTTGGAACTGCAGAATTCAGTACAACTGTTGAAAAGACAAAGTATAAAAGCCAAATTAAAACTTTTTGTTAGTACTGATTTTAAAGCTTATCTCAAAGTTGCTCCAGTTTTGTGCATGCCAGCAGTGGCAGTAACTGCTTCTGTACCTTCCTTCACCTTCAGGAGTATTTGGTGTCTTCCCCCTGCTGTTGAAGGTTTCAATGTGTAATTATTATGTAAGGAAATGGGCAAACAGGCACTGCAGTGTGGAGAAATGGCTTCATGAGTTACAGATTATCTGTGCAAGCACTTCCTCTGGCACAGGAAGGCAGAGATTAGTGTTTGCCACTCTTCTGATGTAGATCGAACCACATTATACCTCATGGTGATACTGCAACAACAAAATATAAGGGCATAGTACAGAATACAGAGTTATTGCACCCCTGTTCTTTCAGGAGGAATGAAAAGGAAGAAAACTTCCTTGTTCCGTTCAGCTTGCAGTCAGGGACTATTCTAACTGGGTGGACATCTCACACATGTTCATCTGGTTCACAGATACTAAAGCCCACCAGGTTAGCATCATTTTACCCCAGTGCTGTTTATCCTTTCAATTATTCTATTCTCAGCATTCTTTCCTGGTTTAGCCTCACCAGGGCTCTGCCCATAACCTACCTTGTGTGACTTGTCTTGCATTTTGACCTTGGTCTTATATGGTATTCAATTTTGTTCTTTCTGAATAGTGTCATTCTAATTTATAGATTAAAAATGCTTCAACCTGCTTGTTAATAAAGTTTTTTTCTGAAAACAGCAGCTCGGAGCAGTGACTGTTTGTTCACTGAAGACATTTTCAAACTTTGGACATTAGTACACCACCAGAAAATGTTCATAATGCTGTGGGCAGGTCAAAGAAAAAGCACATCAACACCCCAAGACAAGGTGTAATGAAATGTTTAAAACATATCTGACCTTTCAAAAGGACATACACCCTGTTAAAATCTACTGACCTATGAAGATTACTACACCACTTTAGGTCTAACAGCAATTCTGACAGCAGTCTCTTCTTGCCTCTGGCTGAGAATGGCCTTTTGGGCCTGCTCTTCTGGACGTGCAAAGCAGGCATGTTTGCTGCCAGGGGCCTGGAGAGAGGCTTAGAGAGGGCAGAAAAGGGCCTGAGCCTTTTTTTTTTAGATCCTGAATTATCTGTGCTGTTTTGTTACAAACAGAGCTGTGGGGTGATCCTGCACCTCCAGGTTCCTGAGGTATGCATGCAGTGTATCAGCTGTGCACATGGCATACCTCCATGACCTCAGGAAACCAGAGGCTTGCACAGAGCTAAAAATATAGTTGCTTGTCAGACTAGATTGATGAAGCATTCTACAGCCAGAGACCTTGAATGCCAGCAACAGCCCATATTTCTGGCCACTTTTTTTTTAATCCTTAAATTGACTTGATTCATCCAACTCAAACAACTTGAACTGTACTATTTGAATCTAAGCTTTTTCAATTGTTTTGGGTGCAGGTGATACTTACCTTAGGGGTTTTTTGTAATCTACAAGGCCTACTTCCTATGTTGAAACAAATGACATGGATTTAAGCATCTCCCTAATTGATAAGCTTCAGGATGCTTTTGATTACCTATAGGTTCATTTAAAATTCTGGCTATGCAGAAGTGGTTTTGTGTAACGGCCATCATGGGAAGCAAGAAACCAAAACTTACAACTCCAGCATCCTTGTAAACTTCTGCCTCTTGACAAGCTTGATCAATGATCTGGGTCAATGGAAGAGAACTTCTTGGTGTCCCTGCAAGAATAATGCTGCTTACCCCAGGGCATGCACAAACCAAACCCATGGACAGTAACAGATTTGGCCAGGACATCCACAGGGATTGCACACTGAAACAGGGACATACAGGGCAAATTTGTTCAAAGGCTGCCCTATCTCCTTGTGACATACCTTAGTGACATCTCTCTCCTTAGCTGAACTTGGCAGAGCTGCTGTAACCATTCAGCTCCTAAATATAATTCATAAACTTGAGGGATGTCTGCTATAATCCCCTGTTGCACTAGGTGTGCTCTTAGCTTGCTATTTCACATACTTGTAATTTATCCTGCATTAGTGATGCTCCAGACAATACAACCCATGGGCAAGACTGACCTCTATGTCACCATAGAACGCCTATGCTAAACAACAATGAGTTTAAAGCCAGTTAAAGCTGTCCTTAATCTGCAAGGGTGATTGGATCTGATCTTCATGGCAGAAACACACACAGATTTTGTTGGAGTTCAATGAATTTGCCTTAAGACCAAAGTCTCTTCTGATATTTGGGCTCTAAGGTCAGGCAGTGGGAGTCTGAAACGGGGACTGCGCTGAGCCCCGTGTCAGCTCTTTTAGCTGGCCTGATTTCCCAGCCGTACTGCCTGGGGGCTGCTTCTGGGAAAACGTGGGCACCCTGAGCTCCGGGCATCAGCCACCGAGGGCAAGGTGGGCTCTCCTGAGCAGCTCTGCCCACCCTGAGCCCCTGGAAAGGCGGACAAGGAGGCCAGGCTGGAACAGATCCCGCCTGTTGCCTGAGCTTCCCACTGCCCCCGAGGGCACGAGAGAGCTCATCCAACCTCCATCCTACCCCAAAGCCCATCCGAGCAACTCCCCAACCCTCGCTTCCTCCAACACAGGGATCACCGAGCCCAAATCCTGGTTTCCTCAGCCCAGGTCCCCGTGTGGAACTGTTTCCCGCCGTTTTTACCTCTGAAACGGGGAGCGCCCGAACTGACGGCGCCTCATGAGGGGCCCGTGGTGGCGGGGAAGGTCCAGCCTTCCAGAGGGACGGCAGCCGGGCCAAGGAATGACGCCGGCTACCCACACCCGGTGCCCGCCGCTTACCTGGCAGCGCTCCCACGTGCACCATCCCGACCACCGCCGCCTTGACCCGCCCGAACAGCCCGGGCCGCTGCATGGCCTGCGGGGAGGGAAGGAGGGCGTGAGCCGAGCCGGGCCGGGCAGGTCATGGTCCGCGGCCGCCGCCGCGCGTTTAAATGTCCCGCCGGGCGCGGCCCGCGCCGCGCGCAGGGACGGGAGCGGCCGCGCCGTGAGGCAGCAGGCGCCTGGCGGAACCCTCCCGCCTCCCGCCCTGCCCCACCGGCCCGGCACCCGCCGACCACCCGCTCCCGGCCGGCAAGGGCCGGTGCGGCGGTGAGTGAGCGGCAGCGCGGGCGGGCAGGCAGGGGGCGGTGGGCGGCCGCGGGGCGGGGGGAGCCGGTGGGGCCGGTCCGGCCGCCCGTTGCGCGCCTCTGCCGGCCTTTGTCGGGGGGTCTGCTGCTTGGCCCGCTCGGCCCCGTTCCGCGCGGCGCTCGGCTCGCCCCGCTGGCCGCGGCGGGTGCCATGCGCCGGGAGAGGTGAGTGCGCCGGGCCCGCCCTGCGCGGGGCCCTGCAGGCCGAGCACCCGCCGGGCACCCCGGCAGGCTCCCGCGGCCGGCGCTCGCTCAGCTTCCCCTCTCTCCGCAGCGACTGCGCGGACGACAAGGGTCCTGCCAGGGGGGACGCGGGTGCGGAGTACGCCATGCGAGCCCGCAAGAGGAAAGCTGATGTGGCCACGGTGAGTGCGGGCCCGGCCCGGTGCCCGCGGGCCAGCGCCCGCCGGGCTGGGCCCCCGCGCCCTCGCCGCCTTTTGTTGGGGGTGCGGGCCCCACGCGGGGGCCGTGCAGGGTGGGCCTGCGGGGCTGTGCTCCTGCGGGAACAGGCGCGTGTCACAGCGGCCAACAGCTGCCTGTCCCGCGGTTTGTACTCCGGAAATCATGTGTCGCTTTTTGTAGTTCTTACAGGATCCTGATGAAGAAATTGCTAAAATGGAGATGACTAGAAAAAAGCCTTGTGAAAAACAGGTAATTGAATTGGCCTTACATGTAAATATTGTCGGTTTCCTTAACCCTGGCCTTACTTTGCAGTACCCCATTATTTATGGCAGCGTGGTGAAACAGGTATGCTGCTGCCACAGGCTGCATAGCAGTGGGCAAGGGGGACTGTTGGCCCTGGTTGATGATGGTGTGTGCAGAGCAATTCAGTTCATATATGTACTTTTGAAGCCTTTGTGAGATACAAGGCCTGTGTTGGTCTGAAGCATTAGTGTTAGTGCTGAAGTAAATTGAGCTGTCCTGGGGTTGCAAGGGTGCACCTGTCAAGCCTTTAGACCTACTCTGCATTCACTTCTATAGAGAGGTGCAAAAGTGCAGTCATGTGCTTATGCACCTTGTACATGTGCTCCTTAAGCATGCTGACAGGATCATCTCTTGAGGTGGTTCTCTTTGCAGTCATGTCTCTACTTCCCTGTCTTCTGGGAAAGAGGAAAGCTTCCCCTTTTCTCTTAGATAAGCTCTATTCCCATTGACAAGGGTAATTATCAGACAAAGTAAGGGGTTCCTGATTAGAACTTGGAAGTGTATATTTGATGCTCATAGTGCTATGGTAAAACAGACTTTATCTGCAGAACAAAGGAATATTTCTGTAAAGTCACTCTACCTATGAAACTCAGTCCTGCAGTGGAGGTTGATAGTGACCATTGCTGAATTTCTCAGCAAGGCATGTAGCATAAACCAACTTAAAAAGTCAAAACTAGTTTTACTGGTGTCCTCTAGTTCCATTTGTGTGCCTTTTCCATATTCTTGAAAAGGCAGATGCTTTTGGTATCTCTGTTGGATGCTGTGTGTGTTGAAAGCACGGTGCTTTTGTACCTTGAGTAGCCTGTGTTCTGGAATAGGTTCATTCCTGTTCCTTTTTCCCTGAGCACGTGCACTCCTGCTCAGTCCCTGTCACTGAGCCTTCAGCCTGTCACTGCACACGCAGGGTGATGCTGAAGGTGTAGAAGTCAACGGGCAGGGTGTGCAGCCTGTCCTCATTTGGTAGGCCAGGCTGTGCATAATGTGGCACATCTAACCCAAAGTGGCAGCTGGAAGTTCTAAGACTGAAGTGCTACCATAACAGATGGGCATCATTGTTTGGAATGGCCTCTGCTTGTTGCAACTGCGTACACTAGTTATCAGTCAACATATTAAGCAGGGCTCAAATGGTGAGCATTTAATGAGGGGATCTCTCCTTCCCTTCTGTCTTTCTTTTGCACAGTATATTAAACTAATTTCTCACTTCTGACAAGGAAGAGCTGCCTGTCCTTCACTGCAGCTTTCTCCTTCACCAGAAGATTCATTCTGTTTAAACTGAGCAAGGCCTTCCTGTGCATGTTTACTGCATAATAACAAGGTAGTTGTTAGAAAATCTCATTGGGGACCCAATTTTACTGTCTTCAGAAAGACAGTGGAAGGAAGCTTGAAATATCTTTTGCATATGTTGACCTTCAACTTTCAAAGCAGATAAAGACTTCCAATTTTGTCTTCTTGTTTGTGCTATTGGCCTGGTAGCCATTCAGCATTACTTCAGGAATTATAGGTAAACTAAAACTTAGATAATTTAGGCAGTAGGCATCAAAAATCTTTACTTGGTAGTTTGTCAAGGTAATTATAGGATACTGGTGGAATTTGACCCTTTCATTCTCTAAACAATGAATAATATGAAACCTATATATCTTTCCCTACATGGATCAGGTATTTTTGTTGTGACAAAGTAGCCAGATTGTTCCAGATCTGGTTAAAAAAGCTAACATTTGGCTGCACAGCAGCAGCTCTTCAGTCTATGGTGTGACACAAGCTATTCTGTGATATAAATTGCCATGGACCACTAATGAGAATATGTTTACGGTTCCAGCAGCAGTATAGCAGGCTGGAATGATAGCCAGGGCGACAGTTATTCTGTGGAGACACGACAGTTCTAAAATGCAAGCAGCTATAAATCCACTGCAGCCTATACCACATGACTTCTGCATTAAATAAATTGTTTACTGACACTAGTTTATCCACAAGGCAAAATATCAGAGTCACATCCCACTTTATGACATCTTCATAGTCAATTCATTAGTTTGCTTCTGTGGAACATAAGGCCTCAGTTCTTAATTAGGATGCCGTTACCCTTTATGTGATGAAAGGGTGGCTATATCATCAGGTTTGTGACAGCAGAATATTGCATAAATTCTGTGTTTGATTTTGGAGAACTGGCACTGCTGTAATTCTGCTAGCAATTCTCATACTAATTCTGGCTGCTTTGTGGGGATGAATACACTTCTGAGGCTCCATGTACAACAAAATTCATCTAACTAGATTAGAACAATCTATGTAATTGTGATGCAAGTTGCATGGGCACCTCCATATAAAGTGAAGAATTGAATCTGTGAGTTAGTTTCTTTAGCTGAAACTAGCTAATGTTTTCACATGTAAAGGTGGAGTAAACTCTCAGGAAGGAGTTTTGATCAGTTCCTTACTAGATGTTTTTCAGAATCTGATTTTAGCATTGTCAAAATGTTCCACCTAAGTCTTTTGAAAATATCCTCCAAAAAGTTTCTTTTACTAATCTGGATTAACTCTTGAAGATTCAATTAAAAAAACCAAACAAAATAAAGCCCACAAAAAAAGGAGTCTAAACTATACACAGGTTGAGAACGGACTTGGCTCTAATCTGTATCAGGACATTTAGACTCTTATTTCAAAGGAGTAGAAGCTCCTATGCTATCCCAAGGGATTGGAACAATTTAATAGTGTGAGTTGCTCTTTCCTGTTCTGTTTGACAAATCTGAAATTCCCTTCTGATGGCAAAGAAGAATTCAATGCTTCAAAGTAATGCATCCTATGAGTGAAAAGTGGCTAGAATTATAGGTCTTGCTATTTCTGATGGGTAAAGACTGTGGACTTGGAAGTGATGCCATTGTCTGTGGTATAAGGTGCTGCTTTAAGGGTGACAAACAGGCCTGTTCCCCTGCCATTGATTTCCATGCTGAAAAACCTCTGATGTTGCTGTTTGAATGCTGTTCTGTGTCATTCTCTTCCTCCTGCTGCACTCCTTGCTTGTCAGTGGAAGCTCATTCTGGTGGCTCCTAGCTCACATTGAGGTGCACAAGTGTTTCAGCAGTTTGTATTTTTAGATGTTTCTTCTTCACTGAAGGCCCTTCCTGGCCTATAACCAATAACCCCAGTGGTCAACCTGCTGTGTTTTGTGTCTGATCTATATCCTGAAGGTTGTTCAAAAAAGTTATTTTCTGTGAATATTTGATGTATCAGTGGATGGTGACATGCTGCAGGAAACTGAGGCCTGCTAATGTTTGAGCTTTATAAAGACTCCCACCTCTGAACTCCTGGGTTTTCTCTGTTTGGAGCTGTATGGGCTTGGATGCTCTAATGGGCTTATCACCCACCTTCTTCCCTCTGGGTACCTCTCTTCTTAATGAGTCTTCTCAGGTGCTTTTTTTTCTCCAGTCTGTCTCTTGTTCTTAGGTCTGAGATCGAGATCAGCATCTGATTAGTTGCTCCTGTACCTGGAACATTACTGTGGGAGTCACCAAGCTTTCTTGCTGGGCTCCACATAAATTTTAGGAGGTTGTTCTCCTGTTCTCCACCCTGATATTTTTGCTTGTGTGCTGTTTCAGCTTCTATTTGTCTCAGAAGTAAGCTCAGCACTGTAGTGTGTTAGGCTGCACAGATTCTGGGTAATATCTGTTGCTTTCTGACAGGTTTCCACTTTTGGGTTGGCTCTGTGCAAGCCCAAAGGAAGTTCTTCATGGTTTCCTCATACCCTCCCCACCTTAAACTGTTCCTTTTTTCAGTAGTGGCTCCTGTTTCCTTACAGTTGCAGTGTGAGGTAATGCAGTTTCCTGATAGCATTTCTTTCAATTGAGTGTCTTGCTAAATCTGTTTTAAAGACTCGAGCCTGATTGATATGCTCATTCTCTTCACCAAAATCTGTGCCAGAGTTATGGTGCTCCCTCACCCACACTAATTAATTCCTGTCTCCTTCCCCATAGGCTGCTTTCTTTTGAGGCCCTGCACATTAGTTTCATTCTTGTCTCTAGCTGAGCTGTGTACTTGTAGTGTTGCTCACATCTTTTCCCCAGTGTCTTGTTAAGTGACATTATATTGTCAAAAACTTTGTTTTCCCTTCTTTTCAAAACACCTAAGAGGCTCTTGAACTTTGATTTCTATTTCCTTATAAAAAATTGAGGGTGGTGAAATTCTTTAGTATTGTTGCATGTGATGTGTCTGCTTTGTGAGCAAGTCTCTTGTCCTTCAGAAGCTGCTGGTGTAGTAGGCACCTTTAAATAGATACTGTATAATCTACTGCTTTTCTGTTTGCTGATTAACTGATAAGGCAGCACTTCTCCAAAGGCTGTTGGCAGCTGGGCTTGCTGTGCAGTTTGGAGAACAAAGTGTGACTAAAGTCTAGTTTTGAGGGAGGACAAAAATTAACTTAAAGCAACGCCGATGCAACATTTTCATTTGAACTTTCAGTTTGTAAGGAGTCTGTAATTTTTAAGATAAGGATACTATTCCCTTGTTTTGCCTCCTCCCCACCCGAATTAAATCCTGGCATGGCTGGGTATGTTGCTATGCTGTATTTGCATGTAGAACTCCCAAGAAGAAAAAAGACTGATCTGTGTGTCAGTAACTCAAAGTGCAGAGCAGTCTTAGCTGTGAGAGAGCTGTGAAATGTGGTTTTTGTTTCATCAAGTCAGTGGTTTCTGTTTGTGAAACTGGTGCAGGAAGGAGCCATTTTGCTGGAAAGTGATGTCATATGTAAGAAAGATGGCAAAAATCAGCTGTGGAAGCTTTTTTGCAAGAGGCAAAGTTTCACATGGTGTTGTACTTGATAGTGCCTAATGATTCTTCTGAACTTGTTTTTAATTTTCTTTTTAGCACATTAGAAATCTGTTAGGAGTTCTGTCCTTTTAGTGATGCAGAACTGATCAATTTGCAGCAAGATGGCTGACTTCATTATTAAACAGAAATGCCAAATTTTAATTTGCTTAGGCATGATGACACGGTGCTGGCTCTGCATTCTACTGCAAATAAAGTAGTGTTTTCCTGGGGCACTGTGTGAAGTGTACAAAATCCTGTTTAAGAGTTAGATGGTAGAAGAGTAAACCTAGATTTAAGTTCTGGTCCAAATAAAAGTTGAAAGGACATGCCAGGCGAAGTTTTGAATATCTGATGTTTGCAGACCATGGCAGAATTCGACATATAAAGTTATCAGCTTGATAGTTTAGTAGCAATTGCTTAACATGTACTTGGCTGTATTCTGAAAATTGGGTCATATGTGCTTTGGGTTTTTATCTTAACTCTGCTAAATGAATGAGTACAAAATCCTACAAACTATTTTGCTGTGTTCACCATCTGAGATGCTTTGCATGAAAGCATGGTTTCAGGCATATTATCTACATATTCCGGACCAGAAATTCTGACCTCATGTTTGGGTCTTTGAATTCCATCTGATTGTTCTTTACCTGAGGGCAAGTATATTTTTGGTTAAAAACAAAACACAGCATTGAGAGTAGGAGGTTCTGACTTGGGTATCTTTCCATGAAACACTTGTGGTCCTTCAAAAGAGCAGGATGAATGTTCTTCAGCTTTAGTTCCAAACTTTCTCTACTGTGCTTACAAGCAACACCCCCTCTACTCAGCGCAGGTGAGGCCACATCTGCAGTGTTGTATCCAGTTGTGGGCTCCCCAGTAAAAAAGAGACTTGAGCATACAAGAAAGAGTCCAGAAAGATCCATTGAGGTATTCAGGAACCAGAGCATCTTGCTGATAAGGAGAGGCTGAGGAAGCTGGGGCTGTTTAGCCTGGAGAAAAGGTCTGTGGCAATTTGTGTCAATTGTTTATAACTGTTTGAAGGGAAGATGTAAAGAAGATGAAGCTAAGCTCTTCTTAGTGTGATGGGGCAAGAGGAGATGGACACAAACTGAAGCGAAGAGGTTCCCTCTGAATATTGTGGAACACTTTTTACTGTGAGGGCAGCCAAGCATGGCACAAGTTGTCCAAAATAGTTCTGGAGTCTCCATCCTTGAAGATACTCTAAAGCCTTCTGGTCGTGGTCCTGGGCAACTGGCTCTTGGTGGCCCTGTGTGAGCAGGGAGCTTGATGAAAAGAGCTAGAGGTGCCTTCCAGCCTCTGCCGTTCTGTGAATCTGTGTGGTTCAAGAAATTGTGACAGAAGTTATGAGCATTATCTATCTACAGCTAAAATGATTACTTTAAAAAGCAGAGTGTAAAATCTGGTGTTTGATTTGACAGAAGTCCTGGAATAGCATTCACGAGCATGCCCACATGCTGATTCCCACTCCGGATAAAGACGACGATCCCGTTCCTGTCGATTACTCGCGCTTTATCCATCTGAGCGTTGTTCCCACCAGAGCTACCCCGCTGCCAGCTCTAGGGTGAGTGTGCTGGGCTGCTGCTGCTCTGCCTTCCTCTTGCCTCATGATCCAAGACTAAACATTGATCTCTTTTAGCTGGGCAAACAAGGATGATGTATGGAAAAACATGATAAACAAAGAAGAGACCTACGTGAGGGATAAATTCTACATGCAAAGGCACCCCCAGCTGCAGCCTAAGATGAGAACCATCCTTCTAGACTGGCTAATGGAGGTAAGCTTTTCTGTGCTTGTGAGTGTTTCAAGTGTGCTTTTGTTGAAGTGCACTAATAACTGTCATGAGTGCACTTCAGGAGCATGTTTAGCTCCAGATACTTGTCTTCATCTTAAATTTTGTCAATGAATGACACCAAACTTAAAGAATATATGATGTACTGAGCTGATGATTTGCAGACTGTCAATACATTCTGTTACTCATTTAGATTGATAATGGGCAATAATCAATTTGTCCCTAATACACGGTAAGCTTTTAAGGTCACACTGCAGACAAAGGCTGAACAAGTAATTACAAAAGTCGCTGTAAGAAGGAAGGTGGTAGCTCTGAGATCAGATCCATCTCCCAGCCTTTTTACCTGTTTTTGTCATGCAGAATGTGCTACAGCTCCTCTTGTGTCTGAGTCTGTTTCGCTATGTGGATGATTTGGTGGCATAATCCCTGTTCTTAGTTTTAAAGTGCTTGTGAGAATTTTCTCTTTTGAGGTGTTGGAATGATGGATCTTCGCAAAAAATGAGGAACTGATGTTCTGACTTTGTTGGAACATGTGCTTGCATTTCCTAGAAGGGTTTTCACTCTGATCTGTTTTTCTTGAAGTTACTGTAATGACAATCATCTCGTGTCAAAGGAAACTGTTTAACTCTTACAGTTAGTTAACATGTTACTTCACAGTAGCAGTAAAGTAGAAAGCTAATATAAATTTTACATCTAGCTTATGCTTTTTTTTTTTTGGATACATATGTAGCATCTAGTTTTGACTTTTTAACACTGTTCTTGACCTCTGTAATTGGTGTTGTCTCTCCAGGTTTGTGAAGCCTACAAACTTCATAGAGAAACTTTTTATTTAGCACAAGATTTCTTTGATCGCTTTATGGCAACACAACAGGATGTTGTAAAAACACTATTGCAGCTTATTGGTGTCACTTCTCTATTCATAGCAGCAAAGCTTGAGGTAAGTGTCTCCAGCTCTACTTGCCATAAAAATGTGAATGGACACACAGCACACTTCTTGGATGCTGGACACTTTATGGAAAGCTTTATGGAGTTAATTGCTGTCATTTTTTTCAAACGGGAAACAAACCAGATTTTTTTGTTTGTTTATTTTCAACATTCCTGGTTTTTTTAGAAGTGGGTAAAATTATACTGTGATGTTATCTAGTTTTCTCATTAGACAATTCAGTGTTAGAATAAATCTAAAATTTTAGTCACAGTTGCTAAATGAATTTTTGGCTAGCTGCTGTATACAGAGGCCACTTGTTGCAATTTCATTGCAACAGAGTACCTACTGCATGATAGTCTGAGCTATTATTTACTGGAACAATTTGAACTACTAAAATACACTGCTTTTTAAGTTCTTAGTTGTTTAAAAGAGCTGATGTTCAATCTGTTCTTAAACAAAGAGATAAAAGGCCTTTTCTTTAGGATGCTTAAAAATAATCTTGATGTCAGTTGTGATACAGTCACAGTGGTGCTGTAGTCAAACAATGTAGGTTTGTGCTGATCCATCCAAAGTGAGAGTTGAAGGCTATGATGGGCAAGAAATCTGTGTCTATTAAAGGCAGAGAACACAGCATTTAGAATGGGAGGTTAAGGAACTATCCCCCCTCCCCTTTCTGTTTTGGCAGGCCAAAGCAGTGGTTGTTCTGTTTATTTCTTTACTTTTTATGAAAGTAACACATGAAACTAGTTGCAACCTATTCCACAAATTAAATACTTGATTTCCTATCTTTCAGGAAATTTATCCACCAAAGTTGCACCAGTTTGCCTATGTTACAGATGGAGCCTGTACAGAAGATGAAATCATCAGTATGGAATTGATCATTATGAAGGTAATATTTACAAGTGGAATTAGTTTCTAAAAATGTGTAGCATAATCAGACTAAAAGCAGAGCTTCTCAGTTAACCTTAGGTGCTGCTAAGAGGCACAATTTCTCTTACTAATTAGAAAGTAGTGTTTTCTTCAGGTAACAAGTGATCTAAAGCATCCACCAGTATGTGTGTACTAACAAAATTATTTGTTCCCTGACTGTATCAGCAGGAAGAGCTACAGGAGAGTATTTGATTTGCATGTTTTAAAGATGCCTTAACCAACTGGGATTAGAGCTTGTGATTGTTTAACCATCTTGCATGGTTTAAGTTAGGAACTTAAATTGGCACTGAAATCTTGTGTATGTCTGCTCTTTCAGGCTCTTAATTGGAACTTAAATCCACTGACAGTTGTATCGTGGCTAAACATTTACCTGCAAGTTGCATATTTAAATGATCTTTATGAGGTAATGCTGCCACAATATCCACAGCAGATATTTGTACAAATAACAGAGGTAAGACTGATTTCCTTCAAATGCTGTTTCACCTGGAAAAGTGTTTTTCTGTCAGGCTTACTCAACATCTATTGTCTTTTAGCTCTTGGATCTCTGTGTGCTGGATATTGGCTGCTTGGAATATACCTATGGGATACTTGCAGCTTCTGCTTTGTATCACTTCTCTTCATCTGAGTTGATGCAGAAAGTTTCAGGTATTGGCACTTACAGACTTAAATCTTGTGTGTTGACAAATATTATGTCTTGCTCAAATCTATGATATTGATTCAGGCAGCTAAGCATGTGTCTTGTGTTGCAGGTTATGAATTCTGTGAGATAGAGGACTGTGTGAAATGGATGGTCCCATTTGCCATGGCTCTGAGGGAAGTGGGAAGCTCCAAACTCAAACACTTTAGCGGGATAGCTCCTGAAGATTTGCACAATATACAGACGCACATAAACAGCTTTGATTTGCTGGTATGTATGTGCAAATGAAGACAAAAACCTGTCTCTGAAATCTCTGAAGTCTTGTTTCTTTGGTTTGAACACACAGTCAACTTAAGAGAAGGATGAACAGATTGAGACTGAGTGTATTTAGATTATAAAAGGTATAACGTTGTAGTCCAGATCCAAAATTCTTGAGACAAAGTATTTTCTTGGGACTGACTTGTTGTGTATTTTGTTTAAAAAGATGTGCCTTCAGCCTCTCATATCAAAAGCATATAATTGCCCTAGAAATCAGAAGCATTTCTCTACCCTTTGGGGTACTTCAAATAGCATGTGTTAGACCTTTCTCTCTAGGAAATACCACCAATACAGTCTTGTCTGATCTGGACAAAAATAAAGATAGATCACTTGAGACTGATCTGATGGGATTGATACGTGACAGTGGTCGTTGACAAGCAGTGGAGCAAGAGTGGTTTTTAGTGTGAGAAACTTGCAGAGGATCAAAATCTTGCTCAACAAATTGTGGTTTAAGCTATTGGGGTTAGTTTTTCTCTTTAGCTTATTGAATTCTAGGTAGAAGTTAAAGTTGTTCCTGCTCAATTTTTTCTGCATTTTGCTTTCTTGAAGGTACAGGAGTGCTTGTGTGTTAAGAATGCCTATTGCTAATCATCACATTCCAAAAACTAATACTGATCTCTTTGAGTTGTACTACAAGTAACTACTGTGTACTATGTGATTTATCCGTTACTGTTTGGAGGGTTAGATATGGATATGCATATGCTTTTGCAGATTAACAATCTATCAGATTATCAGACACTGAATTCTATTGATCAGTTGCATAGACACACTAAAGATTTTTTTCCCTCTTTTTCATGTGCTTTCAGGACAGAGCTCAAGCAAAACAAGCCATATTGGCTGAGCAAAATAGGACTTCACCTTTCCCCACTGGTGTCCTTACACCACCACAAAGTAGTAAGAAACTGTCTTCTGGACTGCAATCAATATGACTTTAGGAACTGTTGATGGACAGTTTTGCTCAAGTGCCTGTTCTGCTGGTTTTAGCTCCTGCTTCATTACAGAAATGCTGCCAGTGAAGTTCATAAGCTTTCACAGAATTTGAAAAGGAAACCTTACTTTCATCTGACAGAAGTTTTTCTATTTGAAATAGTTTTATTGAATGTTAAAATATTTTAAAGAAATGGATCAAGTACACCAGCCACTTGAAAGAACACTGAAGTGTGCTCCAGATGCTGCTACGGAGGGTGATGCTTGATCAACTGTTCAGAAAAAGGGCTTGAAGTTTAAATTAGTTACTGTGCCTCTTTGTCCTTTGGGTAATCTGCAGGTTTGTCCCTTGTTGGCAAATGGGCAAAAGGTGCTGTGGAAGACGACATTTCAAAGCCTCTTTTTTGAATGGTTGGCTAACAACTTGATGCCTTTTAAAAAACTCTTTATTGTAAAAGCTGCTATGTCTCTGTGTATTCATTTTTAATAAAAATGCTGTCTAAGACAGCTGGTTTTATGTATATTTCTATATTTCTTTTAACTATGATCAGTTAAGGTTTTTTCAGACTGTGACCATTAATAAGTGTGGGAGTTGGGGATGAATAGTGTAGTAACTATTGCTTTATTTATTTACCACTATTGGCTTATCCATGGAAATTTTATTTGGATACTAAGGTAAAGTTGTCATGTTGGGCTACTTGGATTTCCTCTAGCCAGGTACAGGAGGCTGGGGAGGGGATAATAGACATGGCAAGTACATGGAGAGTGCTTCCTTAACACTCTGTAATGATCAGCTTACTGGGAAATTCTTGAATCAGGTTGTCTGGATTGTTACCCTGAGGTGATCAGTAGGAAAAGTCTACCTCTTCCTAAAAAATCATTTAAACATTGGGAGTTTGTCACAGTATTTGACCAACAATCATGCGTGCAGAGTTAAATTCTGGAGAGGTATGTGCTTTGTTACAGGAAAATCTTTGACCTTTGCAATGTCTTGGAATCACAGAGGTCCTAGTGGGACATTTTCTGGAAACTCATGGTTCTGGAGACGAGGGGAACACCGAAATAAACTGTTCTTTGGTTTTTTGCATGTTTTTTGGTGCTTATTTTGAAGGACTGTTCAATAACACTGAAAACTTTAGTGAGACTACCAGGGTTCATCATGGCCTGCTGCAGATAACTTGAATGATACAACATTTAATATTTCAGGAAGCTCCTATTCTGTTGTTGGTTACTTTTTTTTTTTTTAAACAATAGTTCCCAGCAAGGCTGTTTTGTTTTTTTTTTTTTTAAGTTACTCTGCTATTTTCTCTTCCCTGACCCAGTGTTCTGATAAATGTTAAAGCTTTAATGTAATAAAAATGCCTATGGTAATTGATGGTAAGCAAGTTCTTTGGTGGTGCTGGCTTTTTTTCCTTGCAATGAATGGTTCTAAGTTCTGTGTTAACAAGTGCAAATGTGAGCTGAACGTGTTTGCTGGTGCCAGTTTAGAGAGGTTTTAATTTCTCAGAGAATTGCATGTCCCAGACAAAAGGAATGTAATTTTTGCTGATTATTGAAGGATTTGCCAAGACTTATTTTGGCGCTTTGTTCTTAAATGTAGAACACAAAATAGGGGTGGATGAGGGAAACTAATCCTCCTGAAAGGTAGTGTCTAGGCTTAATTCCTAAATCAGCAACTATGCTTCAGTGCTAGGCCTTTTGGTGTTTATTTTCAGATCTTAGTCCCTTTTAGATGTTTCACAGCAAAACCACAATTCCATTTTTTAATTTCTAACTGTCCTCTTAAAAATGGGGATTATATTTAACTGTTCAAGAAAATATCCTGTAGCAATATTAGAGATACGGTAAAGTCTTAACTTCCAGTTTAAGCTGAATATTTAACTATGTTTAATACCTATGCAAGAGTGAGTGTAGATGTTCCATGTGTCTCTGGGCTGTGTGGGAAACCAGGATCTGAGAGAGAGATACACCTGTGAATTAAACTTGTTCAGACAACAGGCCTCTCTCCAAATGTGATCTCTGCTTCAGATGGTGATCCTGTTAATTTGGCAATTCTTTCTTCCGTGAAAGGTCAGCCTCCTTTATTCTGATGGAAGGCAGAATGTTCAGAGCATGGAGATGGTGGCTTTGCAGCTCCCCAGGTAGGAATGCAGTCACATCTCAGCTGGGGGGACTTACACTGAGAGCTATTTTCTTACTTTCTCTCCTTTTGTAAGAATTGTTTCTGGTTGTCTATTGCAACACATGGATGCTGTGTCTGTTTGTCTGGTGCTGCCTTTCTAGGGTAGCTTAAAAAAAAATTGCATTGGTTACCACAAGCTGAGAAGATGATTTTTAGAGAAGAAGAGTGCAGGTCATTTTAAGGAAGATAGTTGTCCCTGTTAGAAAAAAGTCAACCACCTCAAAGAGGGAGTTTCCTCCCTTTTTCTTTGCTTGTGGATCCTATTCTCCTAAATTTTGATCCTGGCCCAGTCTGGTGGGGGGAAGTAAGCTCTGCCTGGCTAGGTAAGAAAAAAATGTTTGGGGTGTTTGGGCTGAAGATTGTGCAAAGAAGATAGGCTGATACCAAATATTATATTCCTGCAGGCTCTGACCTCAGATGTGTTGCCCCAAGAGGTGGGGAGAGGCCTCCAGGGGGAACAGCCCCAGGGTGATGCAGGAGGGGCAGCCCTGGGCAATCCTGAGAAAGCAATTTAGCTGTGCAGTGCTGCACACTCCTCAGCTGGAAACTGTCTCTCCTTAATGGCTCCAGACCAGCATAAAGCATTCTGCAAAGTAAATTGAATTTGCAGTAACCCAGGTGGTGCATGATTATCTTCTCCTCCTGAAAGGTTTGTCATAACAATGCATCAAGCCTTCACCTTGGTCTGAAAGCTGGGGGCATCAGAGAAAGAACTGATTCAGAAATGAATCCAGTGCTAATTTTGCATTACTGCTACTATAAAATTGGAAGTTGGGGGTTGCTGTGGGTGAATTGAAGGAAATAGCCCCAAATGAGGGAGCTGAGGCTGCAGTTGTGAGCTGGAGTGGAGGGGAAGCAGGGCTGGTGAGCAGAAAGCATGGAGGCATGGTGGTTCCCACTGAGTCAGCCAGATGCTCAGCCCTTGTAAATGCTGTAGGTACCTAACAGAAATAGTTATTGGTATAAATAGTTCCTAGAAATAGTCGTGCATAGCTTGTCTGCCCTAAAGCAGGAGGGCGGTTTCTCTGGTTCTATTTCTAGGTCTCAGGTCAGCATCTCCTCTTGGTTCTCAGGAATTACAACACAAGGGGTTTATTGCATCCCTGCTTGCACAAGGTGGAGGCAAGAGGCAGCCCCCAGGCCTGGCCCAGGGTTCTCTCCACTCCTGGGTGCTCACAGCACAGCCCAGCACAGCAGGCTGACCCCAGACTGGCTGGGTGGGACACTTCAGCCAGGCTGCCAGGCCAGACCTCACTGCTGGTGTTCAAGGCTCACAGCAGCATCTGCGCTGGGGGAAGTGTCAGGGAACCTGAACTCTGGGAGTTGCCACAGCCTGCAATGGGCTTTTTTCCAGGCGTTATTTGGAGTAACACCTGCAAGGTAAAGCCTTGTGCAGCAGGTGGGGGTCAGTGTGCAGTGCAGCAGGGGGCTGGTGAGCCTGCAGGTTGACACTGGATGTACCCACTTCCCCTTGTTTGTTGGCATGAACCTTCTGTTCCGGGGATTCAGGGAACTGCTGGCTCTGGGTATTTATCAACAAGCATTTAAAGCACCAGATTATTCATACCCCATCTTCCACAAGCCTCTACCATCAAAAAGAGACACTGGCATATGCTGTGAATAACACAGGTTAGCTTTGTCTAGCCTTGAATTTGTTGGGATTAAGAACAGCTCTGCCTTGCTGGCAAGGCCGGGGCAGCTTGGCCTGGACTCTTGTGATCTCTGTTCAGGTTTGGCATTTAAATAGGGGATGCAGCTCTGTCATGTGCTGCCTGTGGCAGGAAGCAGCAGGGCTCTTCCCCTTCTGGTCGTCCTGCCCTCGCCCCAGCCGTGGGGTGGCCAGTCAAGGTGGAGAAACAGAGAGGTTTGGGGGTTGTATTTTAATTATTGTGTGTCTGTGAGATGGCAGAATAAAATTATGTACAAATATGAGCAGACTTTAATGTCCATTTCTTGTTGTTATAGCTATTTGTGAAACTTCTCTGCTTTGAAGTTAAAACTACAGCAGAGCACCCACTTGGCTTGAGTTGATGAACAGTAAGTATTTTGATGATGATCCTTTCAGCCACACTATCTGCAAACCAGCTTTAAAGTACAAAATGTGTTTCTCTCAAATTTTGAGTAGTCCGCTATTGCCACAACTTTTACATAATCAAACATTAAGACTGCAGAACATTGCAATGCTGTATGAGCTATCTCCTTTCAATCTCTTGAAATAATAAGTTTATGTTGAGCAGAAAGGGTAGGTTTGTATATGAAGCTTTTTCTTTCTGTTAAAGGTGAGTTTCACATTAGAAAAAGAAAGGAAGTATTCTTTGTAGGCAGAATAAAACCAGGGATTTCAAAACTCCACAGACTGGTGTGTTTGAGGGCAAATTAAATGAGATGGCTATCAAGGAAGGAAGGAAAACCTTTCTGATCCCAGGGGCTCTGGTCCTACAGATGCTGCCAGTTCAGGGGAGCAGATTGTATACTGGAGGTGCAAATCTACTTGAAAACTGGGTTTGTTTTACCAAGCCAAACTCTTCTCGTGTAACTCACATTGTAAGAAAGCATATGTTTTTATAATGCACTGATTTTTTGATTTTTAGCATGATGGCAATAATAGTCGAGGAAGAAAAATATGAAATCCTGAATGTTTGCCTCAGCATATGTGTTTGCCTGGGATATGAGGAAAAATTATGTGTGGAGCTTCTCCCACCTGGTGCCTGTTCTGTCAGATGTGCCCCAGCCGTGCTCCTGGGGTGGAGGAGAGCAGGTGCCTGACAAGAACTGTCTTTATTTGAGGGGAACATATTTCCTTTATCAGCCTGTGCTCTGTTATGAGTCTCAAATGTTAACTTCTGCCTTGGCTTGAAAGAAGTGAGAGTTTTGTTGCTTTCTTAAATTCCCATGACTACTGAAAAAAGAGAAGTTACTTTGTTTATAGACAGTGGCTGGGGAAGGGAAATGCTTCTGTAAATCTAAGTGTACTTAATGTCTTTCTGGCAATACTACAATTGGTCACTCTTCATCTAAAAATCAGTACTTGGTCACATATATTATACTTTTATACTATAAAGGCAACATCAAAGCATCAGTTGTTTGGCTCTCTCACAAGCTGTATACAGTAGCATTCCTTGAAAATGAAATAAGGGGTTTAATCAAGAGCTAAATAATTTTCCTGACAGAGAAAAGCAGCAAGCCTAAACATTTTCTGGAAAATCATGCAGTTACCACATATGTGGGGTGGCTGTTTTTCCTGGTGCTAAAAGCACAGCTGGGTCTATTTTCTTCCTTTGGGGGGGCAGATTCTTTCATTTTCAGCAGGGTCAGGAGCCCAAAGTAACTTATGTGCAGATGTGTTTCCAAAAAGAAGCTGTTGGTGACACAAGGATGGGAGGCCCACTAAAGCTGACAGGGTGAGACTGACTGGTCTGCTGAGCACGGAGCAGACACTACTCTGGATCTAGGATTGCTGCTTTTTTCTTAAATATGGATGGAAGAGGCCTCACATACAACTAAAAATAAGTGGCTTGGCTGGAAAGAGGAGAGTAAAAATGTAATGAAACTGTGTAGGAATGTGTTTAGGCTCCTCCCAAGGCAAAAGGAGAAGTAGGGACAGCTGTGACTTGCTCAGGTTATCGTGTTCAGACTCCAGTTACACGAACTTACCTATGGAGTGCTCTGTGTGAAGCCAGGATAAATGGTTTGAGCTTTCTTGGACTGGATCCCAGAGCAGCAGCATCAGATGGAGAAGAGTAATATGGTGCTTTGTTTTGCAGTTCTGTGCAAGGTGTTTGAATTTTTTTGAGGGGGAGCACTGTATCAGGACACCAGCCTCTGCACCTCAGCCCAGTTTTTCTATGTGTCAAGAGTTATTGACCATGACAAGACTTAAAAGATAACCTTTATCTTTTCACCCCATTATCCATCTTCCAGTTCTTACCAGATGCCAATGTCATTTTTGGACTGTGCAGCTCACAGTGAGGTTTGGTTGTTACACTTGGGTTTAAGATCAGTCTGAGAATAAACAAGTTGCTTTCCCACCTCAGCCAGACCTGCCAAATGCTGCTGTCTGATGTGGGTAAAGCTGATGTTTCTGGGCTTGCAGGAGGCACCCCTCTTACCTCTGCCAGAATGATGATGATGACGATGTTATTTGAGCACAGGAGAGGGCAAATGAAAACCTTTTTACATCTCTGATTGGGAAGTCTGATTGTCAGCCTTGTGAGAGCAGAGAAAAATGTTTTCATTTTGGCCAAAATCTTGCAGAATGAAGAATGCTCTGAGGAAAGGTTAGCTGATCCTGCATGGTGTTATTAGTATTCTGGGCTTCAGTCAGGAGATTAATAATAGCCACAGACAGTGTCTCTTCATATTAAAGTGTCTTCACATGAGTAGTTTGGGTGAGTGCAAAAGGACTGCAAGGCACAAGCAAGCTGTCTTGTCTCGCCCCAACTGACAATGAGTCAACACTTTAATATAAAGAACAGACAGTTGGTAACAGTCATTAACATAACAAAGTGCCCTATAGATCACTCCAAATTCATCTGACTGTTTTTAAGCAAATGTTTTCCCCTGAGAAGTGGCAACGGAACAATTTGTTGAATGTTTTGCTGCCTGGGCCACCCTGTTCTGCTGGGAGTGGGAGAGGTGCTGCTTGTGGGATGGCTGGTCTAGAAACCCCTAAACAGGGGGTGGTATTTGCCTCCAGTGACTGGGTTGGTTGGGTTTCTTAACCTGATTTCCTATCAAATCTCGACTCATGGGGTTTTTTTGTGGTTCCTCTCCCCACTTCCCTGTCTCTTGGCTTCCTCCATTGGACAACTTAAAGAAGATCTGACTTCTGCTAATGCAGGTAAGAAGCAAAAGGAGTCAGACAAGGTACAGATCCTCTGTGAAGGAGCAGCACAGGCTCAGCCACTGTGCTCTGCGCTTGGCCACAGCCTGGAGGAGTGATGGTGGAGGCTCTGTGCTGGCAGGATCAAAGGTGGGAAGAGAGGAGGAAGGAACTGGGGCTGTAGCACTGGCAGGTGTGATGCACATCGGGCATTGAAGTGGGCTGGGCCTAAGAGTAGCCCCAAGAAGGGAGGAAATGCCATACACAAAGGCAGGTCTGTTGCTGGTCCTCATGGAGAAATTTGCATGACTTCCTTGCATACCATTGTGCTGGGAGGATGCAGGGAACGCACTGGTGCAACACACCAGGTGGCATCCTGCATCTGCCCAGAGCAACCCAGTGGTGCTATCGCTGTAACTTCCACGTGCTCTTGGACTGTGGTAGGACCCCAGGCTTCTCCTGCCATTTCCAAGGACTGTCTGCCACTGGCAAAAGCTCTGGAAGTGCCAGCAGCTGCAGTGGGTTTGGATCCTGCTGCTGCCCAGTGGGCTTTCTCCCCAGCTGCCTGCCTAAAGACAAACCACCTTTCCAGGGACTGCTCTCACGGAAAGAGTTGACTCTGGAGATGTAAATCGTGGGAGTCTGGGGCACTCTGTGCTGGCTGAGTGGCACCACAGGAGAAGTTACTACAGCAGCCCAGGCAGGGCTGGTTTGAGGGGAATCACTTCCCTGCTGTAACTGTGTACCCGACTTTGCCGAGTGCCTGTGGGTGGTGGCACCTCGGGGGCAGCTGCAGGCACGTGGTATGGCTGGGCTCTTTGGCATGACTGGTATTTTTTTGGGATGGCTGGTATTTTTTGGGATGGCTGAGCTCTTTGGGATGGCTGGGCTCTTTGGCTTGGCTGGGCTCTTCGGCATGGCTGAGCTCTTTGGGATGGCTGGTATTTTTTGGGATGGCTGAGCTCTTTGGGTTGGTGGGTTTTTTTGGGATGGCTGGGTTTTTTTTGGGATGGCTGAGCTCTTTAGGATGGCTGGGTTTTTTGGGATGGCTGGGGTTTTTTGAGATGGCTGGGCTTTTTGGGATGGCTGTGGGACCTGCTGCTCACCCGCATGAGACAGAAATCCCGGATTCCCCCCGGCCGTGGTGCCAGGGGAGCCAGAGGATCCTGCTCCAGCCCCGCCTCTGCCACCACGGCAGGGCGGCCGTGGTGCTGGCCGTCATTCCTGGGGGTGCGTGAATGTCCCTTTGTGCGGGGGGCTGCGCTGGGGGCTGTGCTCCCTCAGGGCTGCCAGGAGAGGGCTGGAAGGCGGCGGGGGCGCTCAGCGGCCCCACGCTCATCGGCTTAATTGGGGCTGCGGAGCGCGGGCTGCGGGACGCGGGGCGGCCGCGATTCTCACGGCGCGGGGCGGCTCCCGGCCGGCCCAGTCATTAGCGGCAATTAAGTACAGAATGTGTACATTACTGACATGTTATTGTTAGGGCTCCGAAGGAAATATAATTAATAAAAGTCCCCCCAGCCCCCAGCAAGAGGCAGCCCTTTGTGCTCCCTGCCGGCACCGTCTCTCTCCTGCCCGCGCTCCCCTCAGCAGCCCCGGACAGCGTTAACATTTGAATTAACATAAAACCACTTTCTGAAATCTGTTAACGTTTATAATGTTGCTGTACTTTGCCTGATCGTTGCATTTTTTTTTTCTGCCAGTTTGAGCTCGGTGAGGGGTTTCTTCTTTTTTCAAGTGATACCAAACACAGACCCATTATGCCGCAAAAAATCTCATATTTGTTTAATGATTTCCCATTGGTATCTTTGTTGCTATGAACCAAAGCATTAAATAGAAGCCAGCACGTTAATGCCATGTTGTTCTACATAATAAATTTGAATATCCCCCAATGAATATTTTTAACAGGAATTTTCTGAATAAAATGCATAGTGCCAGGGTATTACTAATTACTTAAAATCAGTTTTTGACATTTAATGTTGACATCTAAAATATTTCCTTTAATTTTTGGTTGCTTCTGCAAACAGAAATGATGGCATTCGTCCTAAGGAAGGCTGGGTGGACAAATAATGCTTTTACTCACAATGAAATGAAAAGCAATAAAGAAAATGTGTTAAATGTCAACAGTAAAGCATATCTTCTCTCCACGTATTATGAGGAGAATATACCCCAAAATGTGCATATACACAAAAAAAAAATCCTTCAAGTGACTTAATATGTTTGAATATTAATGGTTTGAGTGTTAATCCATTGCAATGGCTCAGTTTTTTTCAAAACTGGCTATTTAAATACATTATTACCTCCATAAATTCTCTATGGTCACTGTGGTAGCCATAGCATGAAAAATAATCATCATAAATCTGAATTTACAAAATATCTCCAAAAATTGCACAGTTTTGCTGAGAGAAACAGAAGATGAAGTGTGTATTATTTAACTCGATATATTTTGTCCTTGCAGGAGCTGCCTGTCTGAAAAACCAGCAGATGGAGTCTGTTGGAGGACACAGGGCCTGGCAGAGCAGGGGGAGCAGCTCGGTTTTGTGAGAGAGGGAAGGCTGACAGCCTTTACCCCGAGAGGTGAGGTCTGGGCACCTCTGCTGAAGAAGGAGGTGGATGCTGCAGCAAGCAGCCTCTGCAGAGAGCAGATTTTAAACTCTGATTTTGTTAAAGTAACCATGAGGAAAACCATGAACCACTTCTGCATCCCTCTTTCTCTCATTACACGTGTTTGTCCCTGAACGTCCTGGGGCTGTTGTTTGCCATCAGCAGTTGCTGGGATGCTCCTTGCATGGAGTTAGCCATTCCACAGCAGGGTGGAAAAGCAGAGGGAGAGGAAAGGTGGTTTCTCAGTGCTCCCCTTGACGCTTCACAGTGACAGAAGGAGGGTTGTGATCAGGGTATTTCCAAAAAGTTGTGGCCAGCAGGATCTGCAGGGGAACCATGGGCATCCCTCGTGCCCCAGAACAGTGGCATTTGGGGAGTTGCATGGAAATAGCAGCATTTTTAACAGAATGGGGGAAGACTGCTCCACCTCTGACTTTCTCCATTGCCAAGATACCTATTCCTCATAATTTTCAGCTTGTGTCCCCTGAAGACTGCTCTCCCCCACACCTCAAGGTCCTTGTGCAGGTATCTGGGGATGTTACCTGCTTTTGGATTTCTTTGGCTGCATTGTCACTCAGCTAATAGTGGACCTCTGTGAACCAAAATTTGCACAGGCTGGGGAAATGCTGACCCATGTAAATCAATGAGAAGTTTTGCTGTTACTCTTCTCTTTCACTGGAGCTCTTACAAGTGGAGTAACCTGTGCACGCTGTCTCAGACAGATGATGTACCCAGTTTGTACAGCCACACGTGTGGTACAAGGGCAAGGAAAGAAGCCAAAGGTCTATTGATTCCTTCCCAAGCCCTGAGAATGGGGACATTGCAGCAGCTTGTGAAGGAATGTGCCCAGGCAGCAAGCAGAGCATGGACACCTCCTTTCACAGGGGGCAGAGTCCAGACAGACCTGTGTGTGCAGGGACTGATCCTTCCTGGCTTGGAGGCATCTCTATAGGTTTAGGAATATAGCAATGTGATTAACTTTGCTGCTAAACCCTCAAAAAGCTGAGCACCCTATGAATTACAGCCTCTCCTTTCATATCTGCAGCTGAGTTTGACATATGTAGCTGCAGCTGGCCCTACCTCAACAGTTTTATTTGATAAATCTGATTGATGAGGGTTTTTTAATTCCTCTCAATCTATTTAAATTAAAGAAAAAAGGAGAGAGAGAAGCTGAAAAGTGCTGTAATTGCGAGGGAGCACAAGAGAAGCCTACAGCCAGCAGGCATGCTTCAAAGGGAATGGGGCCAGCCAGAACCCTTTCAATTGCTGGCTACTGAGGGCTTCCAGTGTGCCCGCAAGGTAGCTGTGCTTTCATTCTGACCCACACCAAAAGAGCTTAATTGGAAGCCCCTGGGGGGCTGATGCTTGTGTCTCCTCAGTCTGCTGAGCAGAGGCTGCGGCTGGAGCAGAGGTGCCCTGGCACGCTGGGGTGGCTGTGAGGCCACCAGGAGCACAGCCCTGCCTCTGCTGCCCTCGGGACCAGCAGAGCTCTGCTCCTCAAAGAGCCAGGGACTGCTGGGTGCCCAGAAAGCCCCGATGCTACAGAGCAGCCTGCCTGTGCCAGTGGCGTGGGGAGCCCTTCTCCCTGGGCTCCCGGGGCACCTGGGCAGCAGCAGGAGCATCCTAACACTGCTCTGTGCTCTGTGCCCACCCACACAGCGATGTGGCCCTGTATGGGCTCCTGGGCAAGCTTGGCCAGCTGTCTGCACACCCTTCTGCTGCCTGGCTGCATCAGCCCCTTCCCATCCATCCCTCTGTTCCATCCCCTTCCCATCCACCCCTCTGTCCCATCCCCTTTTTATTCCATCCCCCTGTTCCTCTGTGCCATCCCCTTCCCATCCATCCCTCTGTACCCCAGGAATGGAGCAGCAGCCTTGCCTGGCTTTCCCACCGCCTTCCCCAGCATGCTCCCTGGTGTCACTGGCAAATTAAGCAACTAATTTTCATTAGTGTCAATGCACCTTGCACCTAACTCTAAACTACCAATTAAAGTTATCGATTCTGATCAGCAGAGGTACTAAATTCCCGCTGGAACTGAAAAAGCAGGTACTAAATGTACAGAGACAATCTGTTTAATGCAGCCACGGATTAAAGCAACTCATTCATCATCTTTGTACCTTTGCAAGCACTAATCCCGGGGATGTGTGTCTGGACACACTCCTGTGTGCTTGGAGTCTTCTCATCTGACTGGGACAGGTTTGAGCTGCGAATCTCCAGCTGCTGCCCCAACAGCTCCTCAGAAACAGGTTGCTATTTTTTGGTTCAGCTGATTCATTCTACAGGATGATTAATTATTGTGTAAAGATAATTTTGTGTTTATTGGTTTGGGACATGAGAATTTATCCCTCTATTTCCTGATCCTGCAAACACAGGCAGCAGCGAGGGGCTACTTTTTTTCACTGACTTCTGCTGTGGATTCTCATGTTGCATTTCTCACTCTGCTCACTGAATCTGGTCCTTAGCTTGCATTCCACAAGGCATCAGTCCATATATCTGCATTCTGGAGAAGGTATTTAATATTTTTATGTTCTAATTACATCTGACTGAAGGTTGCATCCAAGCAGTCATTGATTGTTAGGGTAATTTGTCCTGGAATATATGAAAAAAAAAAAAAAAGGTGTTTCAGCTTCATCCTCTTATTTGGTCTGAGCTGATTCTGGAGGCAGGACCATCAGCATTCCTGTGCAGCAGGAGTGACCTGTGTCTGCCTGATGCATAGCAGCAGTTTAAGTAGCTAATAGTGTGTTCGAGCTAAGAGCGAGGGAGAATATGAAAGAATATTATAATTGTGCATAACAGAAATTTCTATAATTAAAAATGGAATTCTCTGGCATTGGAGCAGAAATAGCAATTTTCTACCCAGTGAAGCTCCAAATTATTTTAAAGGGAATTAGATGTATGCTCCTGGACTGTGATCACTCTGAAAGATTTTTTTGATGCTAAACTGTCTTTGAATATTGGAAAGACCAAACTGTGTTGTCCTCACCTCTGCTAGCTTGGAAGTGAAATCATCACAGTCAGAAGTGTCATGGCTTTTGGATTTGTTGCACAGTTCTGTTCTCTCTGAAGAACAGTCACATGATTACAGCGTGGGAAGTACCCTCAATTGTGTATTTTCACACAGTTTTTTGCTGTGTTTGAAGCAAGATTAATATTGGCTTTGTATGCAGTTGCATCCCAAGAAGCTACTTTTATGAATTAGTAGCTGAAAGGTGCAGGAGGTTCCATGTTCAGGCCAGAGAGCTCTGTGTGAGCAGAGACCTGCAGAGCAGGCTGAGGTACCAGAGTGTCCAGGAGCTTTGTGGCCCAGGGACTCCCAGATGTGCCACCCCACGGTCCCTGCAGTGCACAACTGAACAACACCTTTGTTTTTCTTGTGGGTTTTTTTGTTTGTTTGTTTGATTGTTTGTTTTCCATGGGTTTGATTTCTTCCCCCTCCATGTGTTCAGAACTGTCTGATGTTCTAATCAACCATCTCAGCACAACCCCCAGAACCATTCTGGATTTTTTTGGCTCTCCCAAACCTGATTTTCCACATACCAGAAAGCTGCCTAGATGGGCTCTGGAGATACTGGTAATGAAATGTTTGGGATGTGTGTTTGAGCACCGTCACTAGGTTGCCCTCTAGTTTCATTTCCACTGCAGTTCACTCAAGCTGTTGCCATCTAGCCCAGGTTTGTCCAAGCAGGGTTTTCCAGGCTGGGAGGCCCATGTGGTCTCACATAAAGTGCCAGCCCTGGGGTAAGCGTGTTTGTGTGACTCATTTATTTGCCAAGTGAGTGCTTGCTCCCATGAGAAAATGCCCTGCAGGCTGGCCCCAGCCCTGTCCCATTGGTTGGGGTGCTGCTTTTGGAAAGGTGGTGGAAGGATGGGCTCCTCTGGCTCGGCTCGGCTGTGGTGTGTTGGGTGTAAATCACAGGAAGGCGATGGATGTTCGCCTCCATTAGCTCTGATATAAATATTGCTGCTCTGCCCTGGGTGTTGACAGCCAGTGTTTCCTGCTCAGCAGCCCAGTGCCAGGCTCTGACAGCCTGTCCCAGTGCAGGGAGCGCCTGACCTGGCCTCTCACCCACTACTGAGGACAAGAGGGCTCAGTTTGTTCTTAATGTACTGGATGGGCACCCAGGGGAGCCTCTGCAATTCCCAGTTCTGCCACTAACTTCTACTGTGACCTAGGATAAATCATTTAATCTCTTTCTACAGCAGCTCTCCCTTGGGGGGAGAGAGGTGGGAGCAGCAACAACAGGCGCTTCGTTATTGTCTGCTTTAGGACTGTATTTTTAATAAAGTGTGGCACCAGATCTCTGCTTCAAGAGTTGCCTTCTGAAAACAGGTCTGTTTTTACTTGCTGCTGGAGACTTAAACTCACACCTGACCAGGGCTTTTACCTCTGTTGGGGTACTAGGGCTTGCAGCAAGTGATAACACTCATTGCTGCAGGGTCCTGTTGGTGCTGCTGGTCCTGCCACTGCTCCCCTCGCTGGCTGTGCCCTTCTCCTCTCAGGGAAAATCTCCAGCTGTCCCCTGATGTCTGTGTTAAAGCAAGAGCCAGCCAAATGCTGCCCTACCTAGCAGCATGGGGAGGTCAGGCAAGAGAACATATTTTACTTGCAGAGCTGACATAATTGTTTAAAGCAAACAGACAGCTCAACATTTTTGCTAACTTACAAAATCTGGCATCTTGGGAGAACGTGTTTGGACTCAGCAAGGCCATTTTCACAGGCAAAGCATTGTCATTAATCTGCATGTTTGGCATTGCTGCTGGAGAGCCTCCTTTTTGCTCTGAACGAGATGTATATTCATGGCCTGAAAGTTGCCTGGTTTTGTTCCCGTGCCGGCCGCGTGGGCTTGCTGGGCTGGGATGTCCATGAGCAGGCACCCGGCTCTCCCAGCTGCACCAGCACAAAAGCTCTGGTCACTGCTGCTGGATTGTCAGGCAAAGTGTGAGCTGTGATTGTATTGAGGCCAATGCAATCATATCACCTGCCAGTCTGGGGAAAAATAGGGTCTAAATAAGATGACGAGTGAATGATGTGGTCAGAATTAAAAGGATAAACAGCATCTTTCCCTTAATGAGCTCTGTTTAACATGTGAGAAGCCCCACACATGCTTTATCAGTATTCTGACCAGCGAGGAGCCTTGCCCAGACTTCATACAACAATTCATCACGGCCGATTTGTGCAAGGCATATTTGAGATGTAAGATGTGTGACTCAACCTCTTTTATTCCCTCATTAATTTTCTATTCTGCCTGAAATGGGTTCTTAGAGTGCTCATCACCAGGGTTTAAGCTGGTGAAAATGGGGCGTTGGGATTTCTGCTCTTACTTTTGTCCCCGAGGTTGGATAAAGGGGCAGATGTACAAACACCTGGGCTGGGCAGGCCGGGTGTCCTGTGCCACCAGCACCTGCCTCCACCTGCGACTGCTCCCATGCACGGGCAAGTCTGGGAACAAGGCTGATAATTGCTGCTGTCATTGACAGTCTTGCCAAGAAAATTGGTGGCTGAACAAAAGAAGTTCGAAGCTTTTAGCTTATGTTGATATTTCTGAAGGCTTCACCTGAAAGTACTTGAAGATCTGGGATTTTTGGTGAAGTTTGTGTGTACATCTGTGTATCATGCAGATTTGCTCTCCTGCTCCTGTTCCTGTCTCCCTCTCAGCACTCCTGCAGGTGCTTCTCCCTGTGTCTTTGTGCTGCATGCTTTATGTGTCCCGTTGCTGTGATGTGTATTAGCTTCTCAGACCCCCAAGGGCCGCAGAAGATGAATGGCTTTATCCATAGGATTGCAGTAATAATCCATGTGAGTATGGAACATGCTCCCCAGCATTAGTGCAGTGCAGAGGCTGGCATTATCTGATAGCTGCAGAGGGGGCTGCAGGCAGCGAGTGTGATCTGAGCTGCACCTCGGGCTCTCCCTTAACTCCTGACAAGTCACTTAAATCCTGTCTAGTGCCCCGATCCAGAGGCACACATGGCTCAGCTCCACAGATACCCGGGGTGCTGCGTGGCTTCCAGAGCTCATTGACACCCGTGGAACGCCTCAGCCTCCAGGAAAGGGCAGCTGGTGAGCGCTACACCCACAGCAGTGAATTCGGGCACCCTCCTGGCAGGTACCTGGTGCTGTAGGAGGGCTTGGTGACCTAAGCACGCTCCGTGGGGGTGTTAGAGAAGAGCCAGCTCCTGCCAATGCCCACCTCTGGTGGAATTGGGCTTTTCCAGTCATTTCACTCACTCCAGCATGCAGGGGTGTTGTCCACTGGCTCCTGATTTAATTTCAGTCTAGGCAAAAAAATGTCGCCGGTGCCAATCAAGAAGCACAAAGCACACAGTAAGCACAGTTCAAAAGCTGCATTACCCTTATCTATTAGTAATGATCAATTAGCATGAAGGTCAGTGGGCAGCCTGGAAATGAGTCAGATAAGAAGGGCAGAAGGAGGACTTGAATGGAGAGGAAATTCTTGATTCATATTTGGCGTTTAAAGTCATAACTCTGTAACAGTGGGGGCGGAGGGTAGCGTTAAGTAGTCCTGCTGTCACACTGACTCAACCAGAGTGTAAATCATGCTGGGAGAGTGCTGTGGCTTTTTCCTGGTGCTAAAGCATTATATTGTACCACAGAAGGTATTGCAAGCTGCAGGAAGTCCTCCTTGCCCTCCGGCCCACCCTAAAAATCCTTGGACACTTTAACCCACCTGGCATGGCACAGCACCACGGGGCTTAAAATTCTGGTTGCTGGCTTTCATCAAAATGAGCAGAATTGACAGCGAAAGGTAGTGCAGGACAGACGGGGCTTCAGTGGTCACCTGGGCGTCATCCAGCTAGGAGGCACCATTCAGGGCACTGGTAATGGTTGTGGGGGAGAAGAAGGAATGGCTTGTAAGCCTGACAGAGGTCGAGAGGCATTTGGACAATACTCCTGGGCACATGGTGTAACTCCTGGGGGTGGTGCTGGGCAGACCAGGAGCTGCACTCGATGATCCTTGTGGGACCCTTCCAACTCAGCTCATTCTGTGATTTTGGTGCCTCAGGAAGGGACCTGGCCCCATCCAATCCTCCCAGGCCAGGGAAAGGGCATCTTCCTCATAAGATACATCAAAGCTGTTCCTGAGTATAAGAGCTGGTGTCTGAAGCAGCTTCTCAGCATTAAACCAGACCAGTGAACAGTGGCTCTTGCCACAAATTTCAGACAGAATGATACAACCTTTCTTATTTTCTCATGTTTACATGTCCCAGGTTTTCTCTGTTGCTGTGGGGCAGGTTGGTGGATGGGTGGGAATCAATCTGTCACTTCCCAGTGTGTGGAGTTTATTTCTATGTATTTCTCCCACACATATGTACACATGCATGAGTGCCAAGGCTTAACAAAACACTGCACGTCCTTTCACGCTGGGTGAGTGCAGGGACGCACGAGCGCTGTGCCTCCAGCCTCTGCCCCTGAAATTCCATATGATCTGGCTAAAATATCCTGGTGAAGTGATGTTTTAAAGCAGGAGACCACTACACACAGGGTCTCTTCTGTTTTTTAGAGGTTAATTAACCCCCTTAAAGAGAGGGGGGTAGTGAAATAGGTGCTCCTGATACCAAGCAACTGCACTGCCTTGTTGAAGATGATGAAACATAAGTACAAAAGAGAATAGGTAGGGGTAGGTTAAACCCAGAGTTCCTGCCTCTGACAGTTTACTTTGATGAATGCACTCATTCACTCAGCTTCACCATTTGGATCCTGCATAATCAGAGATAACAGGCGGATGGTTTGCATGAATAACTAAGTTTGTCATGTTTAATTTTCTTTAAAAAAAGAAACAGCAGTTGCTCTACCCTCATCCTTCAGGCCCAATACATATTTATAAATTGTCAGGAAATGAAAAGCCTTTTAACAGCACGCAACAAGCATGCAAAACTACCAGGAGAAATAACTAGGAGAGCAGAGAGTGCGGGGAGCAGCACAGCCCACCTGCAGCTCGTGTGGGCTCACCTCGTGTCACCTGGGGAGGTGGAGTGGGCAGAGGATGCTGAGCAGGCTGTCTGAACTGTTAGGCAGCACAGCAGTGATATTTGTTTTGTGCTCTGCAGACAGAGTCTTCTGACAGCTTGACATTGTGCAACAAGAAGTGTTAAAACTGAAAAAGAACCCTGCGTTTGGCAGTTAGCTGGTAATTCAGCGACTGACTGTGCTGCTTAATATTTGATAGGGTGCTCGCTTTGGAGTGCCCATCCTATCACTGACACTTTCTTAAAAACTACAAAAGGTCCAGCTGGAGTTTGCGTGGAGCAAAATGGGGGAGGAACATCTTGTGCAGAGCACTGCTCCCAGCAGCCACACCATCCCCTCCAAAGGCAGTCCCAGCTGCCCTGGGAGCTGTGCATGGTGGAAATGGGAAGGGGAAAGCACTGACTCACTGCTGGGATGGCTCTGGCCCAGGACCAGCCCTTTCCAGCCCGTGCCAGGCATAGGTGTGGGCATCGTGGCTGCTCTTGAACACTGCTAATATTACAATTAAAAAATATCCAGTCTCTTTATTAAGCAAATGACTTCTGCAGAGAATAGTGTGATATATTAAAATGTCTGTGTAGAAAGCTCCCAAGGGAGAAATTCAGGAGAAGAAAGATTGGATCACTAAAACTGAGAGAGAAACCAGGATCCGCTAATGTGACGCTGAAAGAAGATGGCCAAATCTAGTTAGAGGGTCTTCGAGCCAGCATGGCTTTTTTCATAATCATCCTATCAAGATGATCTGTGCAATAAGTGACCTCTGACTTCGGTACCAATATATATGTCACCAGACACAAATCCCTCAAGAGCTAACTCAATGATATTTCAAGTAAGAACTACTAGGCAGAAGCACAATCTGATTACCAGTGTGTTTGCAGCCTGGGAGGCACAGGAGATCTATGGACGCTGAATCCACAGAGAAGCACCAAGGTAGGAGCACACCAGGCTCCTTGCAGGGTCCCTGCTGGCTGCCCACCCCTGGCCCTCCACAAGTCCCACTGATGGCACGTGGCTTGTTACCACAGTTCCCCAAAGAAATAGAACCTTGAGTTAATTAGGGATCCCCCTGCTGGATTATAATTTGACTTTAGCATTGATTAAAACAATCTCAGAGTTGCTTCAAGTTGCAATCTGTTCATCCCAGCCTGAAAAGCCCCAGATCACTGGCAGGGTGGGTGCCAGGGTCTCTTGTTGTCCCCAGGGATGTAGTGTGGGCTACACAACCCCTGCTGAGCAGCGTGGTGCTGAAAGGCAGTGTCAGTGTGTGTTAGAGTGCAGCCCTGGATCTAATGGTAAAACCAATAAATCTTACCAAAAATACCACGGAGGTGAAAAGTATGAAGTGTTTGCCACTAGTGGTTGTCTGGGGAATAGAGAATAATAAATTAGCAAATTCAAAACCACACGGGCCTGTAAAATGTTGTTTCCCTGCTGAAATTATATTACAGAAAAAATCTTTAAAACATCAGTCCCCTTCACTTTTATAGACCCCACTTCAGCAGGCACTTCTGCCTGTGCTCAGCTTTCAGCGAGTGAGCTGCTGTGCCGGTGCTGTGGGGAGAGTGCAGGCTGAGAGTGCTGGCACGTGGGAATGTTTGGCTGGATCAGCCTGTGGCCAGCTCTCGTGGGAATGTGGCCAAGGGTGGGTGTGAGGAGCCCGACTCTCATTTACCTCGAGGTGCTGCACAGGGCTCCCTGGGCGAGCAGGGCTCGTGCTGAGAGCCCAAGTGTGTGCGAACTCTAAACCGGTTAATGAATTTAAAATCCCCCAAAGTTAACCCAAAACAGTCCCACAGAGGCATCGTGGTGCTGGTAGACCACAGGCACGGGCAGGCTGCACCCCTGTCCTTGCCAGGGAAGGTGCTGTGCTGGCAGGCACCCCACAGCCACGGTGGGGATCTCCTTGCTGTCGCTGCCCTCCTGCCCTGGGCACGGCCCCGTGCCCGCCCCAGGAGCCCCGTCCCACCCCTGTGCCCCCAGCAGCTCATCTGCCGTCTGGACTGAGAGCCTGGTCTCAAACAGAGACATTAATGTTTCCATTAATAGGGATCTCTGTGTTGCTACATAGTCTGAATTGGCCTCTATTACTTATTAATGAAGATCCAAAAGTGCATGTACTTAAGACCTTGCTTAGCTAAGGGGAGTCTTCTAGGGCCAATTTGAGTCCTATTTAATGACTAATGGCTATTGAGACATAATGTCCACTAAGCAGACATCACATCCTATTTAGTATTTAATGTTTAAATATTTAATTAATTAAACACTGCCAAATATTTAATTAAACACCATCAGAGCCATCCTGACACTTCCACTATGCATAATGCAAAGGAAATCAGGGCTTTCCTTACCAGCCCCACAAGTAATGCAGACTCAGCCTTATTCAGGAATAGCTGGGGTCTGCATAGCCAAAATACCTGCAAACACACAAAACAGAGAAGGTGGGTTATTAAAAACCTCCTTTTTTTCCTTTTTCCCTCCAAATGAGCTGAACTAAATGCTTTGTTAGTAAATCAGGCTCTGAAGTGACATGTAGGCAGAGCAGTGGCACCGTGTGCCGCACTGCAACAAGAATGCTATGCTTGTATATTGACTTTTAATTATTTAAAAGTAAATGATTGCTACTTAGCATGGCATACCTGCCAGCAGTTTACACTAGTTTTGCTTAAATATTTACTCTGCTATTCAATAAAAAATGAGTCTACTGAAGCAAAAAATGAGAACATACCATATCACATGATCCCTCTCCTACCTGTGGCATGCCAACTTCACAAAGATTAATTCACAAAGAGATGCTAGATTTTGATAGTTTTCCTGGACTAACCCAAAATACATGTTTAAATTAACTAGACAGATATTCAGGCACTACCAGGTTGTAATTACCAGCTTCCGACTTTCAGTTTCATATTTACTTACAGAAACTTGGCACTTCAAAATATGAAGCTTTTTAAACCCCAGTCTCAAAATCTGGACAGTGAGCATCATTTGGGGCTGAATTGGTTATCTGAATATTTTATTACCAAGCTCCATCCTCTGATGCATGCTGAAGCTGCTAGGTCATGTTTCATCACTCCCAGCCTGTGTGGGGTTGTCTCACTTTAATGTTCCCACATGGGATCTCTCTCTAACAAGGAATGTGGCTACCAGTTGGAAAAACCATCAAAGTCACATCATTTTTATGCTTGGATTCAAGCCATTTATTAATGAAATGAGGATACATATTTTGGGCTTTCTTTAGAGGATCTTACACTATCTTATTGGCTGCTCCAGACAAATTATCTTTCACTGTAAAGAGCTGATGCTTCAGTTGCTCAAATTGGGTTTTACTTATACAAACAGGAAAAAAAAAATTGGACTCAATGCTGTAAAAAGCCTCTATTGTTAGGGGACCTTTATCTCTCAAGTTCAGTGATGCTTTGCTTTGTCCATTTGCATTTATTGAACAATCAGTTGCCTGAACAGCCAGGAGTTTGCCTACATCTATAGGCTGCTGGGATGTTTTGAATTTTCATGTTCTTCTGCCCACTCAAGCAATAACCTCAAACTACATTCATTCCTTTCACTTCTCTGCTCCTTACAGTCTTTTAAACAAAGGTATATTGCCACCCAAAGCGTGGAGGGGTAGCTAAAATGCCATTGTGCTGATGCTTTGCCCAAAAATAAATGCTAAAACTGGGCAGGATGGAGGACTCACCCACCTCATTTAATGTAAGAGGCGCTTGATGGTCTTGTTTGATGTAGGCCATGTCTTTTAATTACCTTTTCCTTTATTCTCCCGTGTACACAGGCTTCCTCCGCAGCTCGCTTACAGCGGTCTGCGCACCAGAGCCGCGAAGGGAACCTGTGAGCAGAGAGGGGACCCGTGGGGACAGCGACTGCGTGTTGGGGGCTTGGTGCCCGTGCTGGGCGAGGAGGAGCAGGGGATGGAGAGGCACTGGCCTGGTGAGAACGCCGCTCTCTTCAGAGGGAGCTTCCCTGGCTCGGCCGCGGCTGGGAGCGCTCTGCCAGCGCGGCGTGTGCCTGCTGCGCCTGTCGCACGAACGGGACTCGGTCCCAGCTGCAGCACAGGCCTTGCTGTGCTCATTTATTATTCAGCACGTCTTGACCGCTTAATTGCGGAGATGTGTAGCAGCCTCTAACAGCGAGTGAGCTCTTTTGCGGGGGAAATCAGTGTGGACAGCAATTCCACGTCTGCATTCTCAGTTTATAAAGAAACTCCTTCCGCCATCTGCCATCGCCCCGCAGGTCCCCAGACGCGGCTGGCAGCCGCTGAATTTTGACGGTGCCCTGTCTGGGTTTGCCGTGTAGCTGTGGTTAAACCCAGCCCCGGCGGTCCCAGCCGGCAGCGGGGTCCCAGCCCTGTCCCAGCCCCGCTCCCCACGGCAGCGGGCAGGACACGGCTCCCGGAGCAGGGGGACAGCGCAGGGCTGCTTGGTCTCAATTTTGCTCTGGCAGGCAGACGAAGTAGAAAAAGAGGAAAAGAGGAGCCTGTTTCTGCCTGTGACACACGGGGTGGGCGAGGGGCGTGTGAGCCGCAGCACTGCCCCGAGAGCCGGGCAGGCTGCCCCCCACTCGCCCCGAGGGGCTCCTCCCGGGAACCACAGATATTCCAGGAGCAATTTCCTCCTGCCGTGACGTTTAAAAGAGCTCGACACCATTAAATTCCTTCTGGTTCCGGCAGCCCCGCAGCAGCTGCGCTGGCAGCGGGAAGGGGCGTCCCGGGGCGGGCGGCAGAGGGGGCTGGAGACCGGGCAGCGCTTCCTGGGGCTGAGCCCTCTGCCCTGGGGCCGCATCCCCCGCTCGGGAATCCCCGGTACGGCCTGGGGATGCTGTCCCTCCTTCCCAGTACCGCCTGGGGATGCTCCCGCACCGCCCAGCCCTGGCAGAGCCCGGCGGGGCGGGCCGGGGCCGCTGCTCCGTGACACCCCTCTGGAGGCGGCTCGTCCCGCGGCGCGGCGGGGCCGGGCAGTCCCGGCGGAGCCCCCGCCCGCCGCCGCATTCCAAAGGGTCTGCTGCCACCTCGTGGGCCGGCCGCGCCCGGCCCCGCCGAGCCGAGCCCCGCACGGCCCCGCGGTACCGCATCCTCCCACGGCACCGCATCCCCCCGCGGTACCGCATCCTCCCACGGCACCGCATCCCCCCGCGGTACCGCATCCTCCCACGGCACCGCATCCCCCCGCGGTACCGCATCCTCCCACGGCACCGCATCCTCCCGCGGTACCGCATCCCCCCACAGCACCCACAGACTCCCGTCTATCCTCCCGCCGCTCCGTCCCTCCCACCCCAAAAGAACAAGATTCTCGTGCAGGGAATTTCTGGCGGAGCAGCCCGGCCCTGAGAGCCTCACGCAGGGCCAGTGCACAGACACACGGGAACTCTTGAGCCCTTAGAGGATTTTGTTCTCCACATAAATAAAGTTTGGTGCGGAAGAAATTCATTCAAGCGTGACCACTGTGTCCTGTAATACTGCTGGTGCAGGAGTGGATTAGTATTCTCCCCATTACAGTGACTAAACGAAACCAGCTCACTGCCTCCAGTGTCAAAATACAAAGTTCAAAAGTACTCTATTAATTTGGGGTTAATATTTTTTTTTTCCCTCCCAGGAAAAAAAACTCCCAGGTATGTGAAACACTACTGGAAACACAATGGGTTTGGCTGTATTTGTTTATGGTCAGTGATTTTGTGCTTACGTAAGGACTTGAATCAATATGTAGATGAAAAAGACCTTTTTTTTCTCTACAGCCTTAAAATGTACATATTACTATTCATTGTCTCACATAAGATTTTATCAGGCATGTTGTTTCCACTGCACATCCTGACTTAATGCAATGTGGCCTTCAAAAATTAGTCATCAGCCAGGAAGAGACAAACATTTCCATAAACTGCATGTTCCATCAGTGTTTCCTCGCAACCTATAGGCAGATGGTTTCTTCCAAATTCAGTGGAATTGCGTGTGTTCCAGATGGCTCCATATTCACAAATAATGTATTCCCATACAGCTCTGACCGGGACATGGGTCAGACTCAGTCTTGAAGCAAAGGTATATTAGTAACAAATGTGCCACTCTTCCTCCCTGCCCCATTTCTGAGTGAGCACACTACAAACCGTTGTTATCCTAAAGACAGGCTCTAGGGCAGTTGAAGATCCAGCAGCTTGCATGCGGATTTGTTGGTTCCTGGCTCCTGTGATTGTGCACAGGGAAGATCATGTGCTGCAGGGGCCATGGTTGCCCCAGGCTGCCACGGCCCCTCCAGCTCCAAGGACAGGAGCTCTTGCTGGGATCTCTGTCCTTGGGAAGCCCACCTGGTCACAGGTTCCTCTTTGCCCTGGGGCAGTGCTTTCCATGCATGGAGCTCAGCTCCTGGGAGGTGTCTCTGGGCACTCCCCACTCTCCATTTGTGTCTCCATTTTACAGCCCCTGTGAGCCGCTCCGGCCAGCACGCAGCGCTGCATCCCCCGTTTCCCAAGGAAGCTGCCCTGGCCGGGCCAGCAGGATGTGTGGGTGATGCAGAGAGGGAATTTGGGAGCAGCTGTGGCCCCCGTGCCCGGACCCCCTGTGCTGTGTTCAGCGGGTCAGCTCGGCTCCTCACCACGGAAATGATTGTCAGTTGATCCTTCACTACTTCAGCGATGCTGATCAGCTTTTGAACTGCTGCAAATGAGGCCAATCAGCATTACTTTCGTTTCATTACTTCAAGAGCTTACTCATAAATTTCCTCTTATCCTGCTTCCCCTTTGGTCTGGAATTAGCCACAGCACTTGCTACGAGCTGCTGTACCCAGTTCTCCTCCAGTGGAGCCGTTTGATCTTTCCTAGGTTTAGTAATCAACTAGCAAACACGCCTTATCTTGTTTGACTTAAAGCAGTGCACCTTCTTGCCCATTTTTCTCCACATGGCACGTGTGGTGCTGCAGCTTTCCTGCTTCCCCAGCAGCACCTCACTATACACCTCACTAAATGACCTCACTGTAACACAGCAGAGAATGAATTGGCAGCGAGTCCATAAAATAATTAACAACAGCTTTCATTTAGCTGTGTGAATTTTATTACTTGGATTGTTAAAAATGAGGAGGATGGGTTTCACTGCAGATGAAAGGGTGGTTCCTCCTGTTACTACCAAGCAGACCACAGCTCACTGCACTGCAGGGATGAGCTTGATAGAAACACACTTCTGGGGCAAAGGTTAGCATGTTCCTGAAAAGGTACAACTGTAATGTAAAAGATTTCCATTTTCACACCATTTCATTGGTGCTGGGGTAAGCTGAAATGAGGTGATGGATGGTTCCAACCACATTGTTGCCAAAAGTGTACCAAAGAGGACTTGGATGGTTGGTCCAGGGAGCTCCAAAAGCTCTTCCAGACTGCAGCAGATGATTAAAAAGAGTGCAGACATAAAAGAGTTCTAACAATTCAGAAGGTCTTCATGTGTTTCCCTGTCAGAAGAGAGCAAAATAGAATCATTTTCAGAGATACTTTGCCTCAATGTTCCCGATACGCAAAATAACCCAGCCTGCTTTCCACAGAGAGCAAGCAGCAACTCTCTTTCTTTTAAACAATTAATTTTTCATAAAATGCAAGCTAAAATATTATTTGCTTGCATGTTAGGATATCTTCTAAAGGTTTATGTAAAAGGTGAGCACTGAAACTGCTGAGACATGTGAAAGGCAGCAGGGTGGATTATCTGTGTAGCTGGGGCTGAGCCCAAGCCTCCCTGGCTGCCACAGGCAAGAGGGTGAGAAGCCCTTGGGCAGCACCACTCCCTCCACCCACCTGTGCTCTTGGGATGGACCATTTCCTGATGAAACATAAATGCTCCACCTGGCATAAATTACAGAGTTTTCAGGGGATGCTGAAATTCATAGCACCTGAAGGAAACTAAAGGCAGGAAAGAGTCCTGTGATCCCTTTTGGGGTTTGAGCTCTTTCTCAGCACTTCTTTGTTTTGCAGGCCTGGCCTTGGAGTAGACCCAAGGCAAATAATTGTTGCTTCATGCTGTGCTGATGGTTGGAGAGGTAAGGTGTGACCTCATGTTCCCCTGGTGTGGCTCTGCAGGGATCCTCCGGGGCAGGAAGGCAGCAGGCAGGAGCCTGGCGCTCGGCTGTGCGTGAGGGCTGGCTCTGGCTGTATCCTCTAATGGCTGGGGAGCTTCCCATCTTTCTGCTGTTGCAGTGTGATGGTCTTTACCAAAAGCAACCCTTTTCAGAGTGATGTGATGTGATGTGTGGTGCTGGAGCACAGCCCACAGGCTCTGGCCGTGCTGCTCTGAACACGTGCTCAAGGGAAGCGGAATTCTGGTGACTCCCGTTTGTCATATACAAAGTGGGGATAATAATAACCTATGTCACAGGGGTGTTGCAAGACTTAATTAATTAGTATTTGCAAAGAGCTTTCAGATAATTGGATTAGAGGTGCTATATTAACACAAACTTATTGTTATTATTTATTTATTATGTACTTGTGGAGTTCATCTGTGCAGGGTGTTTTTGCTGATGTAGCTTGCAGATGTAAACAGAGGAATTGCATTGAGTTAAAGGGAGAAAAAGACACAAATTTCTATTCCAGTTCTGGCTTGTGACCTCCTGAAGGCTAACCCACACCCAGAGGCTAAGAAACAGTTACAGGGAAGTTTTGAGAGGTGCTTCCTGCACTGGGGGGATATCCATATTTCTGGAAAATGTCCCCAAAATAGGTGGGACCAAGTTCCACCATCTGGGAAGCTGTTGTACAACATGTTCAGCTTTCCTTCCTAAGTGCCTTGAGGCCCTGTTTCAGGCAGGGGATGACATGGAAGGAATATTCTGTGTGGGAATAAAAGACCTGTGTCCCCATCCCCATGTGAGATTCACAGCCCAGCAGCAGCAGGGGGTTGAAATTGTGGCACTGCAACGTGTGCAGGTTACTGAGGTTGGGTACATTTTTATTTTGGAATGTATTTTTAGGGCTCATCTAAAATGTGAAGACATGAGAAGAGCAGACATGGTCAGAAGGGGCAGCAGTGTGGGGATCTGGTGCTATGGGAAGGGTTCCTGCCACGTTGGCTCGTGGCACAACACGCACCAAATCTGCACTTGTTTCCACAAAACGAAGCTATTGGTGAGTATGTAAAATAAGCTTCCTAAAGCTGCAAATGCTTTTCCATCTGACTCCAGCTTCTTTAGGTAATTCACCCCTGAGGTGAATACTTGGGTCAGAGTTAAATAGAGCTGCTTTGGGATTTTGTGGATATGAAAACAGACTAATTTGGTGCGTAAGTCATTTTTAGTGCACTAATTTCCTGTTTTACATGCAGAAATGGTCCATAAATGGCACAAAAGTCTTGAGGAAACTAAGCCTAAAGCATCTTGTTCAGATAGACTGAATGCAGGAGTCTTCCTATTATATGAAAACACTTGGTGCTTCACTTCTTACTAAAGACCAGCAAATCTTTATCAGTTTATAGCTCTGCATAGGTTATTAGTTGTCTCAGGCTTGCACAGCTCTGTTTTTCTTCATTAATATTAGGCTTTTAGCCTTTGAATTGTTTCTTTTTTGAAGAGCTCCAAGTCCATGGCTGAAGATCTGAAGTCTTTGTTAAAAAGAGCAACAACTACAGTGTGCAAATGAGATGTTTAGGGAACAGAGCAGAAGCTGCCCTGTCCGGGTTGGGTGGCTCTTCTGCAGTGTCCCCACGTGCTGCAGCATTTCCCCCTGGGCCCCACAGCTGGGTGGCCCCAGCTCTGCAGCAAGGCAAGACGCTGCCCTGCAGTGCACCAAAGCTCCAGGCCCTGGCTGGAAATGCACCAGCCTAGGTTCAAATCTGCCAAATGGCCTTCAAAGGAGGGCTCAGTCTCAATCCTGTGGCTCAGGATTCCCATTGACTGTGGACACCTCTTGGCTTGAATTAAAACCAAAGATTTTGAGGGAGAGGGATCCTGGGGAGGATCCTCAGGAGGAGGGGGAGGCTGTCCTGGGGAAGGTGCTGAAGTCTGAAAAACTCATGAAAATTCTGAAGTGCAACCAAGCCTGTATGAAAAACTTCGGGGTAAAATTTGTTTCTAGCTGCTGGTGAGTTACCAGCATGGACAAGCCCTTGGCAGAAGCCTGGGGGAGGATTTCATGAGGCGAGAGGAGCAGCCTCCTTGGAGAGGCTCTGGCGCAGTTTCTGGGTGGCTGCCCCTGCTGCCTGCCCTGCTCTGCTCTGTGCTTTGCCCAGCCCAAACCTGACCTCCAGCCAGTTCCCAGCAATACTGACCGAGCTGTGCAGATGGATCCTGGGGGCAGCAGCACCAGCAAGATGCAGGTGTAGAGAGCTCAGGGGCTGGCTCGAGTGGCAGTGAGTCCACAGCAGGCTCGGCGTGCCCAATTTATGGCCATTTACATGTGAAATTGCGCTGATCTAATTTGCATATGCAGTCATAGTAATCGTGGGCCAATTAAACTTGTAGTTCACAAAATCTGGGCCTGAAACCTTTACAATTCTTACAAACATACTAATCTGAGTGTATATATCACTTCATCAAATTCATGAAACCATAAATTGTGCCTGTCTGGCATCACCAGCTGCATGCCGGAGTCGCTGGGGCTGGGCTGAAGGAGCCATCGGCCCCATGCAGCGGCTGGGGAAGATATTTTTAATGAGCTCTTCCCTATTCAAGGATTGAATCAGAGCTGTTAGGATGTCAGGGTAAGATTCATTGCAATATCTATGGGAGATTTATCTTTATTCTTCCATTTTTAAAAAATTGTAGTTGTCCTGAAGGAGTTGTTACAATGTCAATAAATGTGTCATCTACATTTGTTAGTGCAAATGCAGTTATAAAATGTCAGAGATTTGTTTCAAGTTTTCCATTTCTACCTTAACATTGAGGAACAGAAGTGGCTTCCAAATGGGCTGGTGGCTGGATGGGGAGCAAGCCTCCGGCCACCCCAGGCCTGGAAATCCTGCTTCCCTGACGGGGAGTTGGGTGGTTTGGGTCCCCAGGCCAAGGATGGGGACAGGGACAGAGTGTGGAGGTGGCCACCTTGGGCAAGTGGAGCTGGGTTCTGCATTGTCACCCTCCCTGGCATGGCACCACCCCTCTGGCTGCTCCCAGGAGCTGCCTCCTCCCCAGCTGGAAATATCTGTGAGCGCCCAGACAGCAACCGAGCCCTGTGAGAGCAGATTTAAAAAATTGAAGCTGAGGAGACAGACTCAATCATCCTCTTCCTGCCTCAGCGAGGCACATGCTCAGCACCTTCTGCAGCCTTCCCAGAGGACACCTACTGTGTCTCCACTTACCCCTTTGTGCAGTTCAGCTTCTCAGGCGCATCCTGCTAATTTAGCAGAGCATCTCTGAATAGTTGGTGCTGGAGCAGGGCTTTATCATAGCCAGATGCTGTTGATGACTTGAGGTTTGGCTTTTGTTCAGTGAGAAGAGCTCTAGCTATTGAAGCACTAAGTCTGGGGCTGGCTATTGCGGAGCCAGATGGTTTCGTTCCAAATGTTTAAATTCTATAAATCTATTAATCTATAAATTCTGTTGTCACTATGGAAATGATAGGTTAAATTTTGCAATCCTTGTAGATAGTTACCCTCTGAGTAGATATCATCAAAGATTAAAAAGTCATTATTTCTTGGCTTTTTATATATTTTTCCTTCTTTGTCATTTTTGTATAAGTTCCTACGGGGGGGAAAAAATGATTCCAAGTTCTGAGTTAAAGAACATCAGAAATCAGCTTCTCTGAACTGAATTTGAAAGATATTTTTTCCAACACATTGCTCCTCTTTGGTCTAGATGCAATGTTGAAGGCCTTGGTGTATTTGTGAATTTTTTTATTCTTCATATTCCAGCCAACTGCAGATTTTATTCTCTTGATGATATTTTCCACATTTTGCAGAAAAGCCATTACTCATTTCATTTTTACCCTTGTATTTTTGGTATTAGGCCTGTAAGCAGCACTATTTTTCCTCCCCTTAAATCTTGGTAGGCTCTGGTGGTGCTGCTCGTGGCCTGGGGCTGACTGCTGAGCTTGAGGGGCACCACGCTGTGCCTGTGTGCCACCAGCATCACTTCTGCAGAGCAGCGTGGCTTGAAAGCCTTGGAGAAGCCCTGTCTGTGCTCAGCCTCTGTGCTGGGGGCTGCTGGGGTGGGCTGTGTGCCCTGCTGAAGGACTGAGCAGCACGGTGCCAATTTGGGCAGTGGATATGGGGGCTTGTGGCTCTCCCTGCCAGTGCTGCCCTGCCCTGCCTGCCTGGTTTTACCTGGGCTATGCCAGGAGGTGCCTGGTGCCTGGCAAGGCACGGGACAGTCCCTCTGTGTAGAGGTTGTACCACAGGCTGAGGGGATGCTGCTCTGGCTGAACTCAACTGAGAGCCAGCAGATCTGATGCTTTTAAAGCAATCCCATAGTCTTGCAACAAATTTTATACCTGATCAGCTATGGATTTGGGAAATGAAACACACCTTCTTGGAAAGAAACAGTTGCTGGTGGAGCTAGTTGAATTCACAGATCTGACCTAGAAGTTCAGCCAAGGGAAGAAAGATTTTTAGCTCACTCCAGCCTCAGTGTCCCAGTGTGGAACCACATTTCTGTGTGTCCCTGAACTATCTCCTGCTCAGTGACTGCTGCAGGTAGTGTGAGCCTGATCAGCTCCTCAGGGACCTAACACTGTGCTCCAAAACGTGGGAGTGAAACAAAACAGACTGCTCAGAGTCTGAGCCTGAGAACTTACCTGCAGTCACAAAACCAGTCTGGGCTCACCTAATGGTTGCCTTGCTGTAAGCAGGGACGTGCCCATCCCTCCCAAGCGTGCTGCCAGGACAGAGCCCAGCCCTGCTCCTTGCCCACGCTGCCTGCCCAGGTGGAACTGAGCAGGGAGAGGAAAACCTGCCCACTTTAACCACCCCCCAAGGCAGCAGCTTGCAATGAGCTCTCTGTGCTGGTGTTTTGCTCCAGCATAACTTTAAAGTTGTTGGGGACAAAGCTTTCAATGTATTTGCCTGAGTTTATGCAAATGTATTAAAATGAATGCAAATTGCAATCTATTGATTTTTTAAAAATGATATTGGCAGGCATGAATGAGGCAGAAACACACCGCACTGATTTTTCACTATCTTGCATCTTTTCAAGCACTTTACTCTTATGCACAGTGAACAGAAGTGTCTGAAACTCTGTTTTATGCTCGCTTTGTAGAGGCCAGAAAGCTGAACACACAGTGGAGAGAAGCTGAGCCCAAAACCATTAACCATTTTGAAACTAGAGAGGATTACTGCCACCAGATCTGCGTATCGATGAACAGAAAGCACACGCAGAGGGGAGCAGTTTGTGCTTGATGTGTGACAGAAGCAGAAGAGCTGTAACTTGGGTGTGCTGGGGAAAAACCCCAGCAAGGGAAAGGCCAGGGGAGGCCTCAGCAGAGGTGCATGGAAACCACACTGGGCAGCCCTTGAGGGAGTAGAGGTAGGGAGAGCTGTGCTGGGAGCCCCAGGAGCGAGCTGCGAGGGAGCGGTGGTGACAGCCCTGCTGTGGAGAAGAGCAGGTGAGTGATGGCAGCCTGCCTGGCCTGGGGGCACGGCATGGACCTGCAGCTGAGCTGCCCAAAACCAGGGCTGGGCACCTGAGCCACACAGACACTGGTGGGGGAGCTCTGGGATGCAGGGTCTGTGCCCCCCAAAGCTCTGCTGCTCCTCGGCTCAAGCAGTGGGAGAGACGTGGCCCCAGCTGCAGCTTGTACTGAGTGACTTAGTGGTTTATTTTTGAATTCCTTTTCAGTTTATAATAACTGGCCTGAACCTTTGGGTTCTGCATCTCCTATCCACGTTGTTTTTTTGAAGTCTTTGTTATAGAGTAATGGTGTCTATCAATACCACATGGTTTTTATTTACGTGAGTTTGTTAAAGGATACACAAAAAAGGTGACTCTTGATCTAGAGCACAGGACAGGCAGGTTGGGAAGGTGCTGGTGGGGGAGTAATTGCTGCCATGACTTAGCTGTGTGCTGAAGAACATCAGCCCTGTGCTCTGCTGGTGGAACAGGACACGGGAACACACTTAAAGACTCTTATAATTTAATTTATGTTTCTTTGTTTGTTTGAAGAATGGTCTCCTGTGTTTTCTTTACAAGATGGAAGGGGTTTTCCTTGCAGATGGTTTGAAGATGAGGGTTGGAAGGCTTGGGGAGGTAAAGAGTAACCCAGCCTCTTGTCAGAACTTTCTCAGCAGCTGCACTGAGAGGTCAGGCAAGTCTGGGGGGTGGCTGACAGAGGCTGTGCAGCAAAACACAGCTGAAGTGACTTTGGGGCTAATGCTGTGCCCAGAGACAGAGCTTGACATTGGAGGGACTCAGCTCTTTGTGACCTTCCTCTTGTTTTGTGGTGCCCCTCACCTTGACACTTGTCCAGCTTCCACCTGGTGTGGCTGGGTCAGATGCCAAGTGATGGCTGTGTGGTGGTGACCTGTGCAAGTGTTGCAATTCCAAAGCATTCCTGGAACTGTGGATAAATATCTCCAATATCTCCAACTACAACTTGAATTTGTTGTGGTGTTTTTCGTTTTTTTTTTTTTTGTTTTGTTTTTGGTTTATTTTGGGGTTCTTTTTTGGTTTTGGTTTTTTTGTTTTTTTTTCCTTTTTGGAAGTCCTCATTGCAGCCCTGCAGAGGGAATGGGTACAGAAGTCAAACCTCTTTCATCAGAATAATTTCCTTTCAACATCAGGGCACTACAGCATGGGTTTCACCCTGCACAGGCTCCTGTCCAAGAGTTTTCATCATCACTAAACTTTTGTGAGAAGCTGAACTCAAACATTGGTGGGGGGAAAAAAGCATAGGAGATGTTTGGTGTCATTGGTATTGTAAATAATTGCTGGACAAGATGGAAGTAATGTGATGAAGAAGAATTGATGACTTCTATCAGAAACACTAATGAAACATTTCTGTTAGAAGGGAATTACATGGCCATGTTTGTATGGCTTTTCATTGGAAAATATTTCATATTAATTGGCTACAGTGCAAACCTCAGGATGGAAAATGGCTCCTTGTGCCTGGTTCTATATGGAAATCAACGAGGTAGAGCAAATTCGTTGCTAACCTGCAGCTTATAGAATATTGCATTTATTGGGAAGTCTTAAATCCTAAACCTGCTGTTATATACCCATTTATGGAGCAAACACCTAATGCTCTTCTATTGGTTTAATGTACTATTTGCTTAATGGACCATTGACATAATCATTTGATATAGATTCCAGTCATACTATGTTACCAAGCCATGATATATTAATATAGCCCCATATTAATGGTGGAGGGCAAGCATGTTATATTATTATCCATGACCAATTAGCTTCTGGCTATCTTAGGGACACACTTCTCTAGGTGTTAGTCTTTATGGGCCTGATTTTAAGAAGTCTGAGCATTCCTAGCTTCCACTGAAGTGAGTTGTGTTTCCTGATGGATCCATATTTCCAGGTTACTCAAAGCCCCCTGATACAACCTGTGGGCAAGTCACTGTAACTGTACATTTCCACTTGCAGCTGGAGATTTTAAAGTTCTTTTACTGTTAATGGTTTTCTTCTGTTTTTACTCAATGGATAATCAAATAATGCTTTTCTTTCCCTTTTTATCTTTCTTCTCAATCAATCAAAAGATTCTATAAGGTCAGAAGGAATTGTTTATGCCAGGAAAGCATGTGCTGCTCCAGGCTGAGGGCAAAGTGGCTGGAAAGCTGCCTGTGGAAAACGACCTTGGGGTGCTGGAAAAAGACCTTGGGGTGCTGGTTGGCAGCAGCTGAGCATGAGCCAGGTGGCACCCAGGCCAATGGCACCTGGCCAGCAGGACAGGGCAGTGATGGTCCCCCTGAGCACAGGCATTACGAGGAGCAGCTGGGGGGCTCAGCCTGGGGAAAAGGAACCTTGGGGGGACCTGATTGCTCTCCACAGCTCCCTGACAGCAGGGTGCAGCCAGGTGGGCTCTGCTCCCGGGAAACAAGTGAAACAGCAAGAGGAAAGGGCCTCAAGCTGTGCCAGGATAGCGTTCAGTTGGATATCGGGAAAGATTTCTTCACTGCAAGGGCGGTCAGGCACTGGAGCAGGCTGCCCGGGGCAGTGGGGCAGTGCCAGCCCTGCGTGGGTTTAAGGGATGTGTGGATGTGGCACTAAGGGCCATGGTTTAGTGTGGGCTCGTTAGCACTGGGCTAACGGTTGGACTCAATATTAAAGGTCCTTTCTAACTTCAATAATTGTGTGGCTCAGTGATTAATACAGATACATTTAGTTGCTCACAAATAGGATTATTGTGCTGCAGTTAAGATAGCTAGTGCAGAGCTGTACAGCAGCAAATATGATCTCTTCTGTCTTTCACCCCCCTCATGCTCAGATTATTAATAACAATATGAAAATACGAGGGACCAGCATGCAGATTCTGCTCTTTGTGGGGTGCCTGCAAAATTAAGTGATCATTATAAATAGGAGGCAAAATTGGCATTTTATCTGTCTCATACGCTGTAATTAAGTAGCTGATTTCTTCCTGATGTGGCAGCAACAGTGGCTATGGAGAGAAGGAGAAAGGGTAACAGTTTTTCCAGTCATTTCTGTGAGGCTGCCTTATACAGGAAAATAAAGATATAAAGCACAGGTGACAAGGGAACAGAAGAGTTAGTGATAAAAGGACTAAAATAAGAGGTTTGATTTACACAGATTGAAAAGGATGTAGAAATGTTTGAGTGGAGGAAAACAGGGTGGAACAGCCTGGGTTCCTGGAGCACTGGAGGCAGTGTGTGTGAGCCAGAGGAAGGACAGTGCTGGAGGGGAGAAGCAATGAACTTGAATGCATGAGTTCATCCAACTGTTTAGGAATAAGTAGTTTTAATATTCTGGACTGGTTTTAACATTAACATCCAACTTAAAAAAAAAAAAAAAAAGGAACAGGCTTCTTAAAGAAAAGCAGGCAAATTAATTTTCTTGGTTATTGCTGAAGAGTTACCAGAGAAACCACCATCCTGCCCATCTCACCTGCTCTGATGGTGATGCTTAGAGGGAGCACAGGCTGCTCTGCATAGCAGTCCCACCCTTAGAGTGATGAGAGGCACCTCCTGGGAGTGTTTCCTGCAGTGTGAAGGCTGTGCTATGTTCCCTGCTAAAATCCTGGCTGTTTTCCTTAGGGTATCACGGGGACTTGTAGGAGCATCTTTACGATAGACTCTGCTAAGCATCTTGGATTGTGCACTTGAGTCATGTGTAGATGTACATATTTCACGCTTGCTAACTCAGAGTGCTATTCATGCTGTGCACTGGATAATGTAAAATCATGTAGAAAGTGTAATGTGGGAGAATATAATTAAAACTATATGATGTGGTTGCACCAAATAACTTAATTGAGTTCTTGAAGGAAACCAGTTTTCTGTTTTCCCAGTTTTTAGCTTTTCATATTTGTTTCTTTTTGTAGCACTGCCATTTTCTTCATGTTGGTGTTTGTAAACAACTTTAAAGCTCCTTAGATGGAGGAAGTTTCCCCTCCCTTCCTTTCCAAGCTGTTCTGTGTGCATAACATTGGAGGAAAATGTGTCAGGCAGGATCTGAGGGCCTGAAAGGTGAAGCTGCTGCAGCTTCATGCTCATGTCCAACCAGCAGCAAGGCTGAAGATATATTTACAGTAGGCAAATACATGTAGCACAAAGAGATATACAGCTAGCTAGATATGTGTGTATATACGCAGAGAGCTGGGGATACAGAGTAGGCAAGAACAGAGTGCTCACACAAATGCACACACCACTGAGAGCTCCATCCTGCTCTCCTCTCTGGTTGTATGATATTCTTTATTCTGCACATAATCAAATAAGACATAGACACACATATGGTGCAACCTACAGCAGCAGTGCTCAGACAGCCAGCCTGGCTGGAGCCCTGCCTGCCACCCTCCTCCTGTGCCCCTGTGGGCTCATGATGGGCTGCTGGGTTTGGGATGGGCTGATGCTGGCTAACAGGAGTCACGAGGGCTGCCCATGGCTGTGGTGCTCCCCTCCCAGGGCTGGCTGGGGCTGCCTGTCCCCTGCTGTTGTCCCTTTTACTCCCCAGCATGGCTGGAATCTCCTCTCTTCTCCCTGACCCCTTGGTGGGTCTCACCTGGACTGCTCACTCGCAGAGTCCCCCTGGACCTGCTGTAGAGTGCAGCGAAGACAGTTCAAGGCTCTCTCCAGAAAGTCCCTGCAGAGTCTGGGGGAGGAATAAGCGTGTACAAGAATAATCCTGCTGGAACTTGGACAACTGGCAGCCATATGTGTAAGCAAACAAAGTTTTACTGCTTCTCTAAAAGAGATAGTTTTAAAAGCTTTATTTTCTTGCCAGTTGGCTAAGAAGCGAGCAAGGAACAATAGATTCAAGCTGAAATAATTTGCATTTATGATGAAGACAAGGAATATCTACCTTGCATTTTCCTAAAAAAGAAAAATTAAACCCCATTTTTAATTAACTGATAAACTATTAATCAAATTTTTGCAATGTTAGGTGACACATTATTCATTTAGATAGAATGACTGTGAACTTAAACTAATCAAATCTGATTTGCCCACATATGCTTGATTGAAATACATTTTAACTAGCATATACAAAGAGAAAATCTTGGATTTCTTACCTAATCTTCAGAGTATACTGCTGAGTTAATAAGGGCAGTTTTTTTTAAATGAGACCACCATTTCTTAATCTGCATATCAAAATCAAGAGCAACTTAATTGCAAAACACATATTCCTGAAATCTAATCATTATACTGCTTTAGGGTATTTTATTGAAGCATGTTAAATTATGGACAGAATATTAATGATGAAGCTAATCAAACCCAATTAGTCACTTCTAACAATAGTCACATAAATATACAAGTCAGGTACTAAAGTACTGTAGGTATGGTTTTAAGGTTTTTTTTTAATATAAAATTTATGTGGTATATATGAATTATATACTCGTTATTTTTAATCTAAGAATCTAGGACAAGCCATTTCAAAGAAAATGTGACATGCCAGAAGACAATGGGACTTGTCCCTCAGCATTAGAAGTGACAGTGCTGGTCTGTGAGCGTCTGAAGCTGCTGTGGCAGGAGGCTGACGGGCACAGGGCGCAGAGCAGGGGTGGCTCCGCGGCAGCCGGACGCACACGTGCAGGATTCTCTGTGCCCGGGCTGCGACTGCCCCGCTGCACAGCCTCGGCTCTGGGCTCAGCCTGAGCACTGCAGCATTTGCATGTGCTGCTGCAATAATTGTAGTATATAATAATTACGGATGTATTGTGTCTGCGTTAAAAATCAGCCTCTTCCTTTAAGCCCAGCATCTCATAGAGATTTAAGCATAGTGCTTATCTTCATGCTGATTCTTTTATGTGCACTTTGATGTTGATATTTTGGGTGGCTTTCAGTTTGTTTCAGCCTCCTCCTTGCTAATTATGAGAGGGCAGTTGTCATCTTACTTTAGGTCTATCTATTCCATCAGAAAATTCACACAATGCAGGGGTCACGGATGACCTTCTACTGATGTATCTTTTGAAAGATGATGTGTTTTCAAAATCCTTTTAAATTGTAACTCTTACAGTTTCCATAATTATTCGGGTCACATAAAAGAATGACTTAGCATATTTATAACCCCTCTTTGCACTTTCAGATTTAAGGACATGTATTTTCTAATTTGTAATCATCTAATTTTAAAAAGGGGTATCCATAAATAATAGGTATGGTTTTAGTGCCAGACAGGGAAGCCCTGACAGGATTTGTGATACCGTGGGTGCCAGTGGCTGTGCTGTGTCAGGGAACTGAGCAGCTTTTTCCTCCTACAAGCCATGATTACCAATGTTCAGGCACATCCCTGCAGGGCTGGCCAGGGCACTGGGAAGCCTCCTCTGCCAGATTTCATGGAAATGGGTCCCCAATGATGAGCAAGGAGAGCTGCTGCCACAGGCAGGGAAGCAGGAAGGGGACAGCAAGGCTTTCACAGGGAGCTGCTGGCTATAGCTCCAGAGGCTGGGCCACCACTGGGCACCAGCAAGGGCAGGGATGGATTTGTGGAACCATCACAGGAGCACCTCAGGTGGCTGTGGAGGGGCCACCTGGCACACAGCTGGCTGCGCCACCCTGAGCTCCCAGAGGGGGGCTGAGGCACAGCTCTTGGGGGGTGCTACATGGGCCACCAGAGGTGAAACTCGCTTTTCTGCACTGACTCCTTCTTTAATGATGAGATCATACACAGGTGCTTATGCTAGAAACCAACCAAAGCATGCTGGTTCTTGTGTTCAGAAAATAGCTGTGTGTCAGAGGTCTGAGCAGGCCCTCCAGAAGGTGCTGGGAGGGGAGCAGCTCCTGCCCATCCATGACTGCTGGCAGCAATCAAGGGCCAGCCCTTGCAAACAGTCTGTAATGACAGTGGGATCTGCAAAGGGTTTCCTCAAATCAGTGCAAGATTAGTTGAAATCTACTTCTATGAAAAGAAAATTTCACTTCAGTGAAATAAAAACTGCTGTTAAAAGTAGTGCTGGAGCTTTGGCTTTAGATAAGATTTACATTTTTACCTGCCATGCAAGTCCAAATTGATTTGTCATAAATAGAGCTCATGTCCACAAAAACAGGCTAAGGGACCAAGGGCTATCTGATCTGATACATGCTTATGTGCCTTTTAACGTGAGTATACAGCTTTTTCCAAAAGGAATCAAAAGCTTCTGGCAAGTTTGAAAAGGGAGATGACTGATACTGTATTGTAAATAGGGAAATTAAGACTTCCTCTACTCCTTCATAAACTCTTCTGGAAAGCTGCCTATGCTCTAAAGGCCGCAGGCTGTTTTATTCTATCTTTCATTATAAAAAGAAGATTGAGAAGTGACTCAATTATAATGTATAAGCACCTTCCTGGGAAAAAAATACAGGGTACCAGGGAGCTTTTTCAGCTAGCAGGGAAATGTGTCAGAACATTGCAGACTGAAGTGGAAACTGGAAATAAAGCTGCTGTTTCCAAGTACCTGCTGGAACTCTGCTGGGTTTCATGATGGGCTCTGCCTGTCCTGGTGGTCTTCAGAATATCACAAGGCGTCTCTGAACTGTTAGTTAATGTAGAAGAACATAATTTGATGATGGCTAAACATCATTTAGTCATGTAGAAGCTGCTAGTAAAAAGTCTATAGTATTAAACTTAATGCAAACGTATTTTGGTGGTCTAGGAGCTTTTGCTATGCAAGTTGAGGTAGCTGATCTAATATTCCTGTCTTGCCTTGATATAACCAGACCTAGCCACTATACTTCCTTGTCCATCATAATTGAGCTTCAGGAGATACTCGGTGTTGTCTTGTGAGAGCAAGAGGAAATTACTAGTTCCTTGTTTTTTCCCACATTTCAGTTGCATAACAAACCATCATCCCAACCAAAAGAACACTTGCAAGTAAAGAATCCAGTATTTATTTCCTCTCATTCACATATCTGGTTGCTCCTGTTGCTGCATTAGGAGTTAGTTCTCTCCAAAGTCTGAGTTGGTGCAACACTCCAAATGCACTGCAGCTGTGTGTACTTGGCTGTGGCTGCCTTCAGCCTGGCCCGTGCCCAGGGGACAGTGACTGTCTGTGCAAGCCCTTGGACAAGGGCATGCCTGTCTCACACAGGCAGCTGAGTGTCTGGGGGTGCTGAACATGTGGCAGGGAGAAAATCGGGTCACAGTGTATGGAATCTGGGGGAAGGCCCACTCCAAACATAGCTTACTGTAGTGTTTTATAAGAATAAATGGGAAACTGCAAATTAGTTAAAGCTTATCAGCTGGGTGGTTATTGCATCATGCCTCCAGTGAAAAAACAAAAATCCTCTGCTCCAGCTAAACTGCTTCAGCATGGCTTGAGTACAGCTTCACTCCCACTGTGTGACTCTTTGGACCCAGCAAGCCGCATATAGTGGTATTTGAATTCATCAGTGTTCCAAAAGAACATTAAAATTTAACAAGTACATTTAACTAAAAAATCTATATCTAAAGAGCATGGAGGTAGTGATAAAAAGGAGGTAATTCAGGCCAAGATATTGTATTAACTTCCTTGTGAAAGGACCTTTCAGACAGTGTGGAGCCGGGTGGAAGTCACTGAACTAATGCCAGTTTCTTTACTCAGAGCCCAAGGAGCCTGTGCCTCAGTTCAGAGGGGTGTCACTTTTTGGTTTTTTTGAGAGATGTTTAAAAATACCCACACAAAAAAACAAAAAACCCTCAAAAAAACAAAAAAAAAAACAAAAAAAAACCAAAAAAAAACAAAAAAAAAACAACCCGAAACCAAACTCGCAAAGAAAAAAACCCCTAATTTCTAGGGGGTTTTCTTTGCTAGTTCTACAAAGCTATTTTGCTTATCAGAATCATCTTTCTGGAAAGCTTTCCTCCCAAACAGATTTGCAGAAACAGGGCAGGAGCATGGCCAACCCCTGTATTACTCCAAACTTACCAGTGACTTTAAGGTTAGTATCTATCTCTGTAATAACTGAATTTTATCTCTCTTAGGTGAGGTGAAAGTTCTGATATAGTAGAAGAAATGTGAATTCCATATGACTTTGCATGATTCCTGAAACTGTCTACTGCAACAACATGGACAAAGTCTGTCCTTTGCTACCTTCTTCCCACATCATGCTGAAACACCTTCAAAGTGCTAAAGGAACAAAGCCCAGACCCCTTGAATTCATTCAATCATGGATAAAATTAAAGTGCTTACACAATATGGTAGAGTACTCTGCAAATACTGAGTCACCACAGTGAGTTGTCAGCTCTCCTATAAAAATTACTGAAAATCATTATTGTGTGATTTATTTCCCTGGCAGTTTATCTAAAAATAAAAATCGGACCCAGATTTCCTCAAAGCCTCTAAGTCTCAGCTGTTTCAAAACTGAAAGTTAACAGTGAAAGCTGTTGCCTGACAGTTCTAAATCCCTTTTCCTATGTGAGCTGGGGGTATGGCATTAGGAGCTCCCAGGGTTGCAGGAGGGGTGGGAGCTGTGAGCATGGCCATGTGCACAGACCATTCCTCCCCAGCAGTTCTACACTGTGTGCTTCCCCCTTCATCTCAGAAAATTGTGGCAGAATTGCAGGGTGAGGTATTGCGGAGGAAGTCTTCTTCTGTGCGAGTCTCCTACTTGATCTCTGGATGACAGGAGGTTAATTAGGAGGCTTGGCCATAAAGAAAGGCTGGAGAGGGTTTGTTGATGCTTGGCATGCTGCTGTTTATTACAGACGTGTGATGACTGACACTTCCCCTTTCTGAGAGCTGGGAGTTGCCAGATGTTTGCACCCCAGTTCCCAGGCTCTGTTGGTCAGAGCAGAGCTGGTTGGGCTGTAAAGGTTTGTGTGTGCTCTCTTTTGGGGACATATGGGTTAAAGCAGAGTCTCAGAATAAAAGCCTGACTCCACTGAAATGAGTGGCAAAACTCCCATTCACTCTGGATTGTCAAAATGATCTGTAGAGCCCCCTAAGATTTGTGTTCTGTTAATAATTATTACTTGTACATAAAAGTAAACTTCTATATTTAAAACTTATAACTTGGCAACCACGGAATGCACATGTCTATAATGAATAACCATGTGAGCTTATTACTTCAGCTCCCTTCCATTCTCATCCTTTTCTATATTTTACCTGCTATTCATCTGTCCAAATTTCAGACTGTAAGGTCTTCTGGGCAGAGACCATTTTTTCTCTGCTGGCAAAGTGGCTCTGTGTCAAACAAGGCAAGTATTTTAAATCAGGGGAAACAAATGTTCCTGCATTTGACAGTTTCTGAACATGAATGCAAGTGATCAGGCATGCGTGTCTAGAGATGTGCTTTCTACATACACATATTGTTTCCTTTTAAAGACATCTGCATCTGCTGAATTCAGTCCAGAATTTGGCCTATAAGTTTACCATTATTATGCCTCAATTCAGCAAAGCGTGACTGTAGGGAGACTTAAAATTAAGTATACATGTAAGTGCTTTGTTGGATGGAGGCCTCTAAGACTTTGTGCATTTATGCTCTTGTAATTTTAAAATGAAACATATTATTCAAAGTCTTCAGTTCTTTATGCTGTCACTTCCTCACTTATTTTGATTTATTATATATGTATACGTCTCCTAAATTCTAGATGATTTTGAAAACAAATAAATTCAAAATACATTGAAATCAAATATAAAAGTAGTACCTGCTCTTAACTGAGCCACACTAACGTCTTCGGTTCACCAGCATCACTTTTATGCCTTAGCAGCAACTTCCCTATCACGGCTGTCTCATGTCAGAAACTTGGTTTTTAGCCAAGAGCAAACATGTCTGGCCCAAAGTTCAGGGCTTTTTATGGACAAGCAGCCCTAACATCTTTGTTCCCAAGAATGGCAAATATTGCTGCATCTTCTCTTTGCTGAGCTGCCACCCTCTTGTTGAGGGGATGTTCAGAAGTGCTGCCCTTCCGGTCCTGCCACCATGGGTGATGATGTTTTGGACTTGCTTTTGGGCCGCTATAATTTTCCATGCAAATGTTAAACCACAGGGATGCCACTCAAGCTTGCTAGCTGTTGCTGTGGCAGAATGGACCAGGTTTGCATGGAGATGAAAACAGAACTGAGGTGGGATGGGCAGGCAGGACCTTCCTTGCAATGGAGCCCAACAAATGCCAGTAAACAGACACCAGTTAAGGCTCTTCATGTAAATTGATATGGAGCCCAGTTCAGGTAATTAAAACACTTTGAATGTCTCTCCTCTCAATGAGGTCAATCACGTTTGATATGCCAAAGGATATGGAAAAACCCACTTGTCTTTAGCATAGGAGTCTAATAAATCCTAATTTGTTGTGTTTTATAAAATTGGTATTGTACATGTGTCCTGAAAACACAGACTGCATCTTTTGGAAGCATTCTCCTCTTCGGGGCTCGTTGTTTCTTGCCTTAAATGTTGGGGTCATCTTACTGATGTTTGCTAAAATATTTGTAGTTTACATCACTCCACAGAAAATATGTACTTCAAGTCTTTTATTCTTTTTTCTTTCTCTCAATAAATATCATAAACATCTTGTGGAAATCTTCAGGGGTTAGAAAATATGAAGTCAACTGACTTTTTTGCATTTCCTTTGCTAAAAATGCAAAGGAGTGAGTTCAACAAGAAGTGGAGTTACACTGCTGAGCCTGCAGACCCCCATTTGAAGTGCCACCTGCAGTGGTGGTTTATGAGATGAGGCTTGCTCTCCTAGAAGTTATAATGAGACCACCCAGCCCCAATTGCATATGCCATGGATTAGAATTCAGATGGTAATAATTTCTCACTATTACCAAGGCCAGATTTGATCTGGTTATGCAAAAAGAGTTCCAGTCATGCTCTGACTCTCCTCAGTCTACAGCTTCCAGAGAAACTCCTTCTTAGGCAAGTTGATGAATTTTTCTCTCTTGAGGAGAGTCCTGGATCATGAAGTTACTTTCCCTGAAGCCACAAGGACTGTGTCCATAGTTGGGATTACATGCTTAAGAAAGGACTTGCAGGAATGAATTGTAATATGCATTTGGTTTGTAGCAGCAGAAGTAGAGGACCGTAGTTTCTGGCTTCCTTCGGTTTGTCATATTCCCATCCCAGTTGTTTTGTTAAAAATCAATATAATGCTCAATATCATTTGCAATGTTACTGAGAAGAATTAAACAAAATTGGAAGGATATCTGGAAACCAAAGGTGCCTTTAGCAACAAATTGCAGTGGTTTAAAGTAGAAAAAATGCCAAGAAACAAAACAAAAGGTGAAATGAAAGGGAAGTTGAATGATAGGGAAACAGGTTTAAGCTTGTCAGGGAAATGCCCTGTTTTAATATGAGTACATTTGTTAAAGTGTATAAATAAGTATATGTAAATATATGTAAATAGTTCCCTGAAGTGAATAAGAAATTACAATTAAAAGGATAGACAAAGTTATTAATTGAAAGTAATGATAAACCAAACCTTTGTAGTTACAAGCTTTACTTCAGTCACAGAAACTCAGGCAAAAAATTTGAGAAGCAGTTTAGGGCTTCTGTGCTGGCTTGCTGCACTGTAGAGACAAGACCACAATTATTTGGATATGCCCCTTGATCACTTGGAAAGAAGGCAGCGGGAATGCCCACTTAGCAGGTACCCCTCCTACAAACTGGAAACCAGAGGAAGGGTTTTCTGAGACATTAACAGCATCAAACTGGCTACCTGTGCTACAGCAAAAAATAATGGTGTATAACCTGCCCTTGATCAATAATGGGCAGAAAAACAAACCCAGTAAAGAGTATTTAACAAGGCCACTTCTGGTTGAGAATTCTCTCTGGCTCTGGCCCAGCTGGCTCATGCTGGACCTGATGCAAGACCTGTATTAAACACACTGTCATGGGCCAAGGTTTTAGTTTGCAAAAGTGCAGGCTTTGCTTTCACACACACTTTGTGCTACCAGCTTTGGTTTGTGTGTTCTTGTTTGACAGTTGCTGTATTGAAGAGAGTTAGTGACCCAAACATCAGAAAATAAGTTGTGCATTTGTGGTGTGGGAGACCTCTGAATCTGCCCCTTGAGTCTGCACAAGGGCTGCTCTCATGCTGCCACCCTCATCACCATCTTAGCACAAGGGAGTAAATAGCTTGTGAGAAAGACAGACATCCTTAATGTCACAATCTTCCTGTTAATGGAAATGTGTCTTTGGTACTGTCTGTTTAACAAGCTAAAAGAATAAATTTCACAGTATCCCTCATACAAACCTCAGAACTTGATTCTCCTTTTACTAGTGCAGGTATAAATCACCACTGAAGTCAACAGAGTTATTTCAGCTTTAATTCTGGGACATATGAGAGGAGATTGAGGCCCTTAAGGTATTTGGTATCTAGGCTATCTTTACTGATACACTGCCATGATCAGAAAGCTCTCCTCCTTTACAGGGAAAAGATGAGGGGAAAAAGCAAAGTGACACTAATCTTTTCCGAGTCAGGCTTTCCTCTTGGGTGTGACTACACACAGAAAAGCAGGGATTTCCAGGTGATACTAATCAAAGATGGCAGAAGCAACTACAAAGCATACAAATAAAGCATCCAAGTTTCATGTACCAAACCAACCATGACAGTACTCACAGAACAGCAGCTAGACTACAGTCAGCTGTGTCGCTGCGAGGGGCCCAGAACTTTACTGTGTGACAGTAACACAAAAAAAAGCTATGCTGTTATTATTAGCAAACACATAATAAGGTTAAAGCATAATGCATGCTAATAGTTGGTTATCCTGCCTTATCTATATTTTACATAGATGCCTTTTTTATCAGGAAAAATGAAATTTCTACAGATGGTCTCACCAGACAGCTTACAGTTTTTTTTTTAACTTTTTTTTTTTAACTAGCTGCTCATAGATGTGTGTGGTAATGTGTGTGTCTGCATAGGTATGGGCTATTTCTGACAATTTGCTGTGTCCTGACTGAATCCAATACACAGATCCAGACTCCTCTTCATCACTACCAATGTGGAAACAAAACATACTATATTGATGGACTTTAAGATCCAGTGGCTTCAACAAGAAAATCAGGCCCCTTCTTTTCCCCACAGAGACAAATGAACATCAACCTACTTAATACTTAACCCTGTCCAAAAACTGAACCTGAGGGGAATATCAGTTTGATGGTTCTCAGATATCAGAATGTTAAACATAGGATAGTTGTGTGGATGGATAGCAAGGATGAGGCTAAGTTGGTGACACAGAGAACATAAACATTTAGCTGTCATCTAGTGCCCCATAATTTACATTTCAAGCATGAGTTAAGGTATTTAATATGTAACCAAAAAAAGAGTAGCATGTTGGTGTCATCCCTGAAGCCTCCTACCTTTCTCTAATGAGAAAAGACAGGAGAAAGGAACATGCTAATGTCAGCGCCATGATGCTTCAGAACAACAACCAAATAAGAACCTTACTTGTTCTATGTATGGACAATGAAAGGTGTCTTGTAGTTTGACTCCACTGTCATTATCTGAACAAAAAACACTGGCTGTTTCAGGCTGATTAAATTGAGGGAGGTGCAGGCTTTGACCATGGTTCTGCAAGCATTGCAGAGCTTCACTCCTCTAAGTAGCTCCAGTGGAATTGGGTTGCCTTCCTGATTTACCAAAGGAGGGGGACTCATGGCCATATTTTTTTTTCAACAGGAAGGCCCAAAAGGACTTATCTGCAACATAAAAAACATTAATTAGAAAAGTTAATAGTGATTTTGAAGAATAAAACTTTTGGATAGAAAAAAGATTCAATTATTGCTGGCAGAGTGGAGACAGTTATTCTTAAATATTTGCTGGGGCACTTATCCTCCTGGCAAATCACAGCAACAAGGAAAGGCTTTTAATCTTTCACAGGAATTTAAGAATCACTAAAAGTTCATAATAAGCATGCAGGGTGGGTGTTGCAGCCAGAATTATATATACAATCCGAAGATGGACTTGGTCTTATGGCACTTTGATTATGAGTTAGCTTTAACAAAAGGACACTAGTCTGGGTTTTTTTCCAACAGTTCTAGAACGTGCTTTTCATTACATAAGACTGAGTATGAAATTTCCCTTCAGCAGATCAGGGAGCCTGCTCATGGCCTGGGGAGTTCATTCACTATTCCAGTTCTCACACTGTCTCCATGTGCTGACAACAGAGGTGGTCACATCTCTGACCACATGGGTCACATCTTGTTTTCCAAAGATGCATTCCTCTCATGGGAGCTCTGCCTCAGGATAACTTTTTCTCCCACTTGATAACAATGAGCTCCTTCTTGTTGCTTTTCCCCTGTACTCAGTTTCCAGCCAATCCCCACACAACTGTTGTTCTTAGCATAGCTCTGCATGTATTTGCACACACACTGTGAGCTCCAAGATTCTTAGTCCTCCTGTCTTCATCCACAATTTTTTGTTGCAATCCATGTTTTTAGATCTAAGGCTCTGGTTTTGTAAAACAGAGGGGTCATGGATTCAGCTTTTTTTCTCTCTGCAGAAAGACTGGCTGGGGCATTTTCTCCTGTGCCTCCTTTTTGTCCTCTCCTTGTTTTCCTCCTCCCTGGTGACTGCTGTCTTTGCAGAGTGGTGGTGAATGACTTTGAATGAATATGGGAGAAGGCACAGACTTCTTTGACAAAGGAGAATGTCTTTAAGCAAGAGCCCTGGTGTAAGGTTTTCTGCTGCCAACTTAACTTGACCTCTCTAAGACTTTGCTTCTAATCCACTGCTCTCACAGGTACAGCTGACCTGTTCTTATCAGAACTGAAAACATGACACTGATTTCTCATTTTAAAAGTTCATCCAATCTGACCAGCTTGGTGTTTGGAAGAAGCTCTGCCAACAGCCCTGTCTTCAGCTCCAGTACGGGCATGTCTGCTGAGCACTAAGCCAGACACTTGGAAGAGAACATGTAAGCTTTGCTTATTTGCCTTTCCCTCACTTAATTACAGAGAGTCCTCCAGAGTTTTCTCCAAGGTTTTATGAAAATCATCTGGTAGGGCATCTAAAGATTTAATGTTGTAAACAAGTAAACAAAAATCTGCAGCTTAGAAGGTCAAATTTCAATTTGATTTATTTTATAATCTATAGAGTTTCACTGGTGACAGTGGTTTTGTACAGGTTATAAGTGCAAAAGAATGTGTGAAAGGCTTCATTGCTCTTTGGCAAATGCTGTATCCCATCTGTTTGTCACTATTAGAATATTTCTTCATTGGCAGATGAAAAACAAAATGTACAAACGGATGCCATAAACTATTCCATACTATCATCAGTACAACCCAATGCAAGCAGTCATTACTCTGATAATGATGTAGCCTCTCACTTTGGAACTGTCACAGGCCTTCAACCCAACACATTCACTGACTAAATGGTCTACTCAATGGCACAGGACACGGTGAGGTCTTTGGAAGAGGAACCAAGAGAAACGATTGCATGTCGTTACAATCTATTTAGAATATAGTGTCTTGTGATACAGAATTCCTACTTTGTGGCTCCTCTTGTTACTTAAGGGTTTTTTATGTCAGGCAAAAAATTAAAATCTCAAATAAGATACTGTATCTTTATATTGTACATCTGTTTTATTTTCTGATCTAGTTGAGTTGAAATGAAATCAGCCAGAACATTTAAAAATTACCTGTATTTATACTATCTCCTCTGTGAACTCCGAAATGAAGTTCCAAAGAGGTTCTGAGCAAGCTTAAAAGGAATTGCCTACAATGGGCATTTAGAAGGGCTGTGAGATTTGTATAACCTGTTTAAACCTGAGATATCCTTTTGCTGGTGAGCTGTTTTCTGACAACAATAAATAGATGTCTCTTGTCCGTTTAAAGGATCCAGAATCCCTCCCTCAGTGACAAACACATGCCAGAGATTTTAGCTAACTTTCAATTATTCTTGAAGATTATGGATGTAGTTATTTCAAAAACCAAACTACCCAGCTGCAGTTGCAAATTTTTATTTGCAATATTGGAAGCTGTCTTAAAGTCTGGCTAAAAGCTAACTTCCAGCTTGAGTAATCATGCTTTGAAAATTGTTTCTAAATTCCTCATCTGTAGAGCTTTAGCAAGCTCTTCAAGGGGGATGGGAACATGGATTTACAAAAGTGCACAGCAAATACTGTGTCATGTGTATAACACAAACAGTTGTTTTGTGGTGTGCACAGGGTTAGTTCTACTCATGGAAAGGAAATGTTGATTCTTTGGCAGGAGAAGGAAATCCTTGACCTAAATGTAGGCATGGTACCATCCTTTGTAGCCCCATCTTATGACATACTCAGTAACCTTGTGGGGAAGACAATATGAGCCCCTCAATTCTACCAGCAAACATAACACATAACCTCATTCACTCAAGGGAAAGGTTGAGCACTAAACACAAGGTCTATGACTGAACATGGCTCTGTGGTGTTTGGAGTGTACAAGTTGAAATAGACCTGCTAGGGTGGCATCAAGCACCACGAGAAGCTGCTCAGGCCTTCAGCAGTGCTGCCATCCAGCACGGTTAAAGCATGGCTCCCTTCCAGCACCAACGTGTTATGCCAGAAGTGTCTGATGGCATTCTCAGAGCTGGCTGGTGACTTTACTGCACATAAATTACCTGTGGTATTCCAAGGGTGGCTGTACACCACTTGCTCCACTCGCAGGGAGTTTTCCATGTAGGCAAGTCTGAGTGCTGCTCTAAGTGATTTTAATGAGTATTTTGCAATCTGCCAAGTCATGGTAGCCCACTGTAGAAAAGGACAAGGCGTAATGGGTAAAAATTGAAAGAGGGGAAATTTAGATATTGGGAAGAAATTCTTTCATGTGAGGGTGGTGAGGTCATGGCACAGGCTGCCCATAGATGTTGTGGATGCCCCATAAGTGTTCAAGGCCAGGTTAGATGGGGCTTGGAGCAACCTGGTCTAGCAGTGTCCTCGCTCAGGCAGGGGGGATGTGGGGATTTGGATTTGAGAGTAACAAAGTTTTTTCACTGTTTGGGTGTCAGGCATCAGAGTGGGCTGCCCAGGGATGTGATGGAGTGACCACCTCTGGAGGTGTTTAAGAGGTGTGTGGCACAAGTGCTGGGCAATGTGGTTTAGGAGTTACAGGGGTAGTGCTGAGCAGATGGTTGGACTCGATGATCTTGAAAGTCTCTTCTAATCGTGATTATTCTTTTCTCTCTTTAAGGTTCTTTCTCTGATTCTGGGATTGTTCAGCGCCAGCCGCCCTGCCAGTGCACACACACACTCTCCAGAGCCGGCATCCCGAGGGCACTGCCTGTGACAGCACCTCGCAGTTACAAAGGACACACCGCTCCGTCTCTGCGTGGATCCGGCATTAGTGCAGGCCCACCTGAGCGCCTTGCAGCCGCGGCTCCGCTTTCTGACGCGGGGCCTTGGCGCCCGGGGCCTGCGGGGGAGGGCACGTGGCCGCGTGACGTCACGGGCGGCGGGCGAGGCGGGCCGGGACACCCGGAGACCCCCGGGCCGGGGACACAGCTCTCGGGACACAGCACCGGGAACACAGCCCCTCGGCACATAGTACCGGGGGGACAGCCCCCTGGAGACCCCCGGGCTGGGGACACAGCCCCCCAGCACATAGTACCGGGGACACAGCCCCCTGGAGACCCCCGGGCTGGGGCGCCCGCCTCTCGCGGCTCGCAGCCGGGTGCCTCCCGCGGGCCGCGGGCGCGTACCCAGAGTGCAGCAGGCGGGCGGGCGGCGGCGCGGCCGGACCCACCGCCGGCACCCACGGCCGGCTCTCCCCGGCGCAGCGGGAGCCGGGCCCAGGCGGCGGCGGCGCGGCCCAGAATGCGACACTGAGATGCTTCTTCCCCCGGCAGCGGCGGCGCCCCGGGCCCAGGCGGCGGCGGCCCCCGCGTGGATGCGGCTCTGGAGCCGGCGCTTCGCCCTGCACAAACATTTCTATAGGACTCATTCGCCTTGCTGAGGAGATCGGCCCAGACCGGCCGCTTTCCCTCCCCTCCCTTTCCCGCTCCCCCGGAGACCGCCGGCGCGGCCCGGCCCGCATGGAGGCCCCCGGCGGCGGCGCCTCGCCGCTGAGCGCCGCGCTGGTGGGGCGGCTCCGCCAGGAGCACGAGAAGGTAAAGAGGGCACCGGGGCCGGGCCGGGCCGGGGGGCGCGGGGGGCACGGGCCGGGCCCGGGGGCCCCGGGCTGGGGACACAGCCCCCGGGCCGCCGCGGGGAGCGAGGTCGGGAGGCGGCAGGAGGGAAGGCCCTGCCCGCACCCCGTGCCCCGCTGCTGCCCCAGCCTGCCGCGGTTAGCAGCGCCCATGAACGCGTGTTTGTATCCTCTACACGCCGCTCCGGGATTTTTCCGGCCTCCGGGACAGTCACGCCTTCGAATCTGCCCGGCCGTGTCTGTGACCCGCGTCATGCCGGGGGCCGGCGTGCTCCTGGGCCAGCCTGAGGAGACCGTGTGTCAAAACTTAGTTGTTCATGACTTACCTTAGGTTATATTTGATAATATTAGGTAATATTGGTTATATTTGAAATTGGTTTCAAAGAACCAGATTTTTCCGCAGGAATTATTCCCAAGAGTTCAGAGCTGGTTCCACCTGCGGCCATAGCACAAAACTCGGGATACTTTTTCGTGCAGATTACACTCGTGATCTGACTGAAGTGGGTCCTGAAAACCTGAGGAGTGCGATTTGGGGCTTGTTGATTCCAGCCTCTCAGTGAGCTCTGTGTGGGTGCAGGAGTCACTGGAAATAGCTCGTGGTCATGTGCAGGGTGTTGTTGACACAAATACAGTCTGCAGACCTTTCACTTTTTCTGCTCACGTGATTAAATTTTTTTTTAAGCAGATGGTAAGATGCATATTAAGAGTTTCTCAGTTATAATGGAAGATTTTATCTCCAGCCTGTATTTTGTCACATGCTGGTTTAGTTGAGAAAAAGTGAGTAACACCTATGGGGTATAAAAATGTGCCTTGTCTAGAATATTGTGTGCACAAATGTGTCTACTTTTGAATACCCTTTAGATCAATACTAAAAGACCTGTGTAGCCAGCTGACCATTAGTGTGGATGAACAGTGAGAGGGACTGCTGGAATCCTCTGCAACATCTGCCCTGCACGGATTGAAACCCATCATGCCAATAACTGCTGATAGGAACTCGCCTGCTTGGGCTCCTTCCGTTAATTTTCAGGGTGGTGGAATCTGGTGAAGAATAATTTCCCTGGTACATTAGTGTCAGGCCTAATGTGTAAGCACACGTCTGCCATAGCCACAGAGAATTATTCCCAGTTCATGGTAAGACCCCTCTGTAAGCAAGTTTAAGACTCTTCTTAAACAGATCTGCTCCAGTGGAAAAGAGGCCCAGGAGACCATTAATTAAGCCTCTGTTAGGCTGATGTACCAAAGTTATATTTTATCATAGGGAAACTTTACATAATTTCTGCAAATTGGCTGAAAAAAATGGAACACTTCAGCTTCAATATGAAATTATACTAAAGAACTACATATCTTGGTTACAATGGAGTGTCGTGATGAAGACATAGTAGACTTTTTCCTCTATGCAATGAATATATATAATTGGATTACAACGGTATTTTCAGTTACAAAAATATTGTATTTTAAGATGGAGGAGGTCTTTTCATTTCAGCTGCTTCTTCTCGGAGATCTGTATTTTTCCCGCAGAATCACTGAAGTTGAAGGCTCCTGTTTTGTCTCAGCACAAAGATGAAGGAGAATTAGTTACCCAGTACCTCAGTAAACTAGTAATTGTAGTGTCAGGATCATGGAAAATAGTAAAGTTACTTAGCCAGAACAATATCTCTATATACTGGCAGGCAGATACATTTCTTTTAATTACTGGGGTGTTGTGCTGTCCCAGTGACGCTTGATTAAGTACAAGGAAACCTATTTATTCGCATTAATCTGAGGGCAACCTTGAGTAAAATTGTGGAATACAGCAGTACCTATTTGCAGCATTAAAGATAATATTTGATTTGTGGTTGGTTATTTTAACACCCAGGCCATTGTGCAGCCCTGGTTCAGCTGTGGGTTTGAGCTTTTAAGTGCTAAAGAGCTGCCCTGGAGAACTTGTGAACTGAAGCTGCCTTCCTGCTTAAAAATACTGAAAGAAAAGGATGTCCATGAATTTCTGTCTTTAATCGGATGGAGGCTGCAACTTCTAGGTTTAGGACCCCTGGTGAAAAGTAATTTTAATTCGTGTTTAGGACTGCTTGCCTGTTGGACAGATTTCATCTTGTTAATTTGTGGTGATAGTAAGACCAAACTGTTAAAAGCAATTTTCACTGCTCCTACTAAAGGCACTTTGTATAAAAACATGACTTAGAATGTGTATCTTGGGGATAAATTATAGAAGAATATCTAGTAATTTTCATGATAAAGACCATCATTGGAAGCACAATGCCTGCATAAAGTTTTGAATATTTCTGTAAGAAGAGTATAATGTATGTGTCATGGATTACTTGTAAAAGCAATATATGTTAGCTGAAAATACTGCAGTAAATCTATTGCAAGTTAGTAGAGGAATTATAAAATGAATATTTAAATAGGAGCTTTCTCATGCTATAGGGCCTGCGTTTAAACATAATATTTGATATACATTTATTCCTGCAATCAAGTGGGTTGGGATTACTAACTGATGGGAAGTTGACAAGTCAGATGTGTATGATTTGGAAAGACTTGTGTAGACAGTGAATTTACAGTGGGATGATATGTTCTATAGTTCCTGAGCAATGCAATGACAATACGTGTAATGGGAGACATTACAGAGCCAATTAGACCCAAGAGACGTTTGCAGAGTGCAGACACGGGCATGGAGAATCTAAAGGATTCCAGTATTGGATGGCAATATGATTTTTTTTTTTTTTTATTGCACAGACAAACACACTTTTTTATTTTTCTTGTAGAAAAATTAGGACAAGGAAGTGACTGTCCTGTCACTCACCATGACAGCAAAGCACAATTAGATTGAGTGCAGCTCTTACTGTAACTCATTGGCCATTGTGCATTGTGACATATTCTTAATTTTTATGAATTTAAATGGTAGAGCTGTATAATATTTAATTTCCAAATGATTTTCCAGATCCTGGGTACTTAAAAGTTCCTTGACAGTTAAAAAACTTGTAGGTGGGTTATGGAGAAACAAGTCACAGAATCCTAAGCTTACACTTTTTAAAATTGTTTCCTCTTCTACACAATTTGCTTCTGGGGCTGACTGTTTCTGTTTGTCTTTTTCAAGTAATATCTGTGCTATGAAATCAGCAGCTAGGCAGTTTTAGAGCTGTTCTTGCAGTCTGAAAAGGAGCAGTGAAGAGAGTGGGGTCTTGTGCACTTGATGCTGCTGCAGGAGCCACTGGAGATCTGGAGGTGCTTGCCTGCGGACTCACAGATGAGACTCAGATGTGCTTTCCAGTGCAGTGTCTGCTATGGTTTGCACTTTTTCCAACCCATGTCCAAGTTCACAGAATCCAGAGAATGCCTGGGTATGAGCCACCAGTGCAGCAGGACTTCATTTTGCACAATAACTGTTTGAGAAAAGAGAACAGTGTCTAAAGCTTGGTTTGATGTGCTCCTTTTTAAAAGAAGCTGTGTGAAGCTTTTTTTGCCCTATTCCTTTTTAAAAGGTACCTGGACAATTACCTTTTTGGAAATTGTGGTAACATACGCTCCACCCTGTCCACTGGTTCCAGTAATGTTTTTTCAGGTGGTGCATTCAAGTAAAAGGGCTAATTCAGTCATGATCTGGAAGCTTTTTATGGAATACTTGTTGTTCTTCCAGTGTTAATTGATCATCACTTTTAGTTTTTTAGTCAATATTTGTCCATGTTCTTATTAGTATGAGTTAAATACTCACAAGTTTATATAGTGCCAAGAGCTGTGAAATAAATTAACAGATCTTCAGTAGGCTTTTTAATGGTAATTGGAGGAGACTTGACAAAAGAGTTTAAAGAGCATTGCCTTTATTCTGGAGAGGGCAAGCCTGTGTATTTTCAACCTCATTGGTAACTAAAATGTGTAGATGAGATTATATGCACAAAATTGAAGTGTTACTCAATCGTGCTGCTCTTACAGCTGTCTGCAGAGGCTGTGAGTAGATGCAGTGACCAGGGTACCATTTGGGAATGGTCTTCAGTATCTTTGCAGATCTCCATTCCACAGGTTCAGCTCGTAACCTGTCAGGTCTGTTTGAATGCTTCTTGTCTCAAGTACTTCTTTCATCCTTTGAAGTTGTGAAATAATACTTTGTTTTAGTCTGAGCCTCCAGTGTTGCAGGTGGATTTGCATCAGAGCTTTCCTCTTGATGCCCTCAAGAGCAGCAGGTATGCTAAGGCTTCATGTTTGTGTGGTTGCACTGGGACACTGCTGCACTGTGCAGATGCTGCTTTTGTAGTTCCTCTTGTCTGTTAGCATAGGCTGCAGCACAGGAGCCACAGTCTCAGACCCTTGCTCAAATGATCTTTTGAGTTGTCCAGCTGATTTAAATTTGAACAACTTTTTAATCTTTTTGTGTGTACTTCTTTCAGTTCTTCAGCAGTTTTAAGGTGGACCATTTGTGACAGTGCTTAGTGAACTGGGCTGGGATCCAGCTTAAAAACAAACTTTATTGTTGACCTTTTTGCCCCTTTTTTTTTTTTCCCTCCTTCCTGGACTATTTTTCATCTACTGTGGATCCCTAATGTGGTTACAAATGGCTGTCAGCAGATCATGTCAGCTTTGGGAGGATGAGTAGCAGGAGCCAGGGAGGGATGATGCTGAGTTTACTCAGGACTGTGGCTGAAAGCTGAACCACAGCCTGCAGCTATGTCTGTGAGGCAGGTGTCACAGCTCATGGCAATTTTAAGCCAGTTAAGCTTAGGTTTTGCTAGCAGCATAGTTTTTTGCACCATAAACTCCATCGAAGCTTGCAAAACCTGCTTGAGATGTTGGGCTGCTTAGATCATAGGAGTTCTGTGCCTGTGCTGGTCTGCTGCTCTCTGGGTACCTGGGCAGGCCTGGCTATGGTGTAGCCACACAAACGTGTTTACCTGACCTCAGCTGAAATACCAAGTTTTAAGTTCTTACCTCTGTCTCAAGATGAAGTTCCAGGACATGCACACTGGCTTGCTGCCAGTGAAGGATGAGATCTTACTCTGTGTTCCTTGCATGCCCCACTTCAGTTGGTTTGGAGTTGTGGAACTCACTCAGCAGAAGTCATCCTGTTGCCTGTGGAGTTTTTTGATGTGTAGAATTTTCGAGCTCCCCAAACTAATTTTGGTCAGAATTTAGTATTTATTTATTGATAAATAATAGTTATCTACTACTTTTTTTGCAAAACTGCAAGACCCACAGGTGTGTACACAATTAATAGAAAAATAGTAGATCTTCACTTGTTTTCTTGTAAAGAGAAGTAAAAGTCGTGGCTATATTTTTAAGTAACATTTTTTATTTCAGGAAAAAATGTTTGCCATGATTCAGATTTCTTTCTCTCTTTTCCTGCAGTATTCTTCCCAAACACATTTCTTCAAAAGGCAAAAGTTTCAACCCAAAGGGGGTTTTATGTTAATAATTTGTTGGAATGTAGCATTTTTGAATAATACGATTTAATAAATGAATATGAGAACTCAGAAGTGCTTTCTTCCTTTTGCATTAGATCATACAGTGTGCCAACAGACTGAAGAATTTTTAATAGTTTTATTTCATTTTTTGATTGAAAATGGGGCTTTAGGAAAAACAATTGTACAAATGTTAATTCTGTCTTTCTCCATCAGTGATTGCTGTGTTCTAGGCAAGTACTGTGTAGTTTCCTAGAGGAAAAAATGAAAATTCATTTTAAATGTTTATTTTTTTTTCTGTGGCTTGTTACATCCTTTTTACCAAGAGATGATTAAATATTTGACCACCCATTAGTGTTCTGTAATGTAAAGTGGTATGTGAACTGGTAATTTCATGGGTGAAATTTTAGTGTTTGGCGGTACAAGAGGGAAATCTCATGCATGAGTTGCATGGCAGAGAGGGTTTTGATACTGCAAACATTTCCAGATGGAGTCAGCTCATGTGCATGTATGAACCACAGTAAATACTTGAATGTGGAATATTTAACATTTAGAGCTATGCAGAGTTGGAGTCACCTGAAGGAGGTCAGTAATGGAAATGATGTTGGATTTATCATGAGCCTTGCAAACATGGATCTGCATTTCAGGAAACCAGCATACACTGGTGGGAGGTTCTGAACGACAGGATCTAGATTGAAACAGAGAGATTTTTACAATCCCAAATGGCAGGGACAGTCTCCTGAAGGCAAGTCATTGGGTTTAGACTTTATTAGACCCTTACTTTAATTACCACCTCATTACTTGCTTTGCTTCCACAAAAAGTATTCCATACTGTCATTTTTCCCTAAGTAACTGGAAATGTGATTGAAAGGGATGTTTAAAGTGAGACTAATTCAAGATTAAATAGTCACAAATTATATTATTGCTACATGTAAACAAATTACTTGCATATCTGATTTTATTCAGATTACTTTTCAAGTGGTAAATAATGCTTTATCACTTATATAGTGCTCTTACATCTTTAGAGTGCTTTTCTCACATTAATTAATCATCATTAAACACTCTGAGGTGGGTAGGTTAATACTATTATCCCCATTTTGCAGATGAAGAAATGTAGACTGAGAGGTTGTGATTTGCTCAAGGCCATATAGAAGAGACGGAATCAGAGCTGGGATTAAATCTGTGTCCCTAGCTTCTAATTTCAGAAGACCAGCCAGATTGTGAGTCAGAGTTTTGAAGCAAAGTGCTCAAGTGTGCATGTAGAAGCAGCAGACATTTGCTTGGCCTCTTAGGTGCTTAACTTGCAAGTTGTTTAAAGGGAAGCTTTGCTTTTGTGCCATGCTTCCCATTTCCACCTTCACACTTGCAAGTGTGGAAATGGCCTCTCATTAATTTAGGACCTCTTCCTAATCTGATGCAACATTTTTATTTGCATCGTTTTCATTGAATTTAACTTCCATCTTGGAAACTTAAAACTTTCTTCTTCTCTGGACTTGAACATAACTGCATGAGCCACATAGAGCAGGTTCAGCATTGGTGCCCCAAACTGCCTGCAGGTGATACCAGCACCAGCTCTGTTACTTAGAATTTTTCACAAGCTGAGACATAAATAAGTTTCTGACTTGGCAGCTTGTCTTACTGCTGTTCAGAAGGGATGAGAGAGAATTGCCCTCTGTGTGCTAAACCCAGCACCCTTGTAGGCAATGCCCAGCTGCTCAGTAGGAAGAAACATTCACTTGCATGCCCCCCACCTTGGAGAAGTACCTGAATAAAACAATGTAGTCTGGGAATGGAGAGGAGAAGAGACCTCTATGTGCCACACTTTGTTAATCAGAAGCACCAGAGACAATTATATTCAGCTGTTAGTAATGGAAGCACCTGCAGAAGTCACAGATCAGGAAAAATAAGATTCAGGAAGGAAGTGCCCTTGTACAGGAGGGTGAAAACCTGCTGGGGTGATGTGGGATAGGTCAGAGACCTATGGCACATACAGGTAAGGATCTGCTTTGTGCTACAGCATCCTTCTCACCTGTGATCATTGCCAGGGAAATGTTGGAAGTGACTGTAGAGCCTGGCTGCTGAGTTAGGAGCTCTGGCTTCCCTTCCCAGCCCTGAGCACAGTCAGTGGTTGTAACTCAGCCTGGAGAATCAGAGCACTGCTTTTTCAAAGTGCTGCTTGCTTGAATTCATGGAGGAGATTTTGAACTCTTTGAATGCAAGGTGATGGAGAAAGTAGCATATAAATAGATAGGGAAGGGAGAATGTGTTGCAGAGAGAAGGAGTTCTTTGTCTTTGGTCAGCTAATGAAGTCCTTGGCTGGATGATAGAAGTTGCCTGGGGGTGATTTGGAGTCATTAGCCTGCAATCTGCCCTGGGATCACACTGGTGAGGTGGAACTGGGACACCTGGGACGAGATCACAGGTCTAAAGCTGATCCTCGTGCTCTGCTTGTGACACCTACAAACGAGGGATTCCCTAAAAGCAGCAGCACAGGCATCCCTAGAAATAGCTCAGGCACGTAGCAGTGAGAGCAGAACAAGCACATAATCTGCTGGAAGGGTTTGGGTTTAATCCAGCAGGAATTTGTGCAGGTGGCCTCTCCCCTGTCCCAAGGAGGTTGTGGAGCTCACAGGTGTGGTTCTGGAGGGTCAGGGGCTGGAGAAGCACTGCATTTTAACAACTTGCTGTTGGTGAAAAGGAAGGAAACAAGATATTTGCCTATTTGTTTTCTTTTAAGACTATGGAATATGTTTTCTGACAGTGGATCCTGTTTTAATAACCAGACCCATGATTAGGTAATGTTAAGTCTGCTGCAAATGTAGTTTAATAAATATTTTAGTATGCAGATAAGCCACTGATAACCATGTGCATTCACAAACTCATACATTTTTATGCCTAAAAGGGGAGAATTCAGAGTTTGTTGATACCACTTCACTATGATGCCTTAAAAGTAAGGCATACATGGTGGCACTAGCTGTCCAGGTAAATTGAACTCAATGAATAAACAGGCAGGTCATTTATTTTATTTACCCTAAAAGGGTTTTTCATTCTTCAATTGTAACTCTGGATATAAATTATGTGTAGAAGATAGGCTAATGATTTTCCTGTGTTTGATTAAAGGCAAAGAATCAAAGATTTGTTTATATATTTATCTATTTGTTTCTTTGCTTTGATAAGACCAGTTGTTATCCAAACAGTGGGACTGACCTAATAAAGGTCATATGCATAATTGATCTCCATCTGTTTTTCAATATTTATTCTCTCTATTCTTTAATAGACTTCAGTTCCAGAAGTGCAGCCTGCAACATTTTTAAGGTGGTATATTTTAGCACTTCTGTAAAAGGTCTCATTTTATGCTGGCACTGAAATGAAAAGGTTTGTTGTTGGTTCCACCCTTTGGTATCCCTTCAAGAGAGATTATATCAAAGAAGAAGAATTAAATTAAAATTGATTGGTGTTATTGATTTTTCTCTCTCTCTTTTTTTTTTTTTTTTTTTTAAGGGCGATAAAGGGTGATGGATACAGCATATGCCCCTCTGCTGTTTTGCTGATGGACTGTTTCTTAAAAACATAAAAAGCATATGTGCCCAATTTACATATTTACTAATTAAAAAAGCTTCCTGGAAACATTAAGTAGACTATCTTCTGCAACCTTTAACATTGTGGCTAATGGATATAGCCTGAAAATTTTCATAGAAGGTCCTCTAAATAATGTAAATGATTATGAATATGTAACTAGTTAATATGCAGCTACGAAAGGATTATCATGTAGAGGTTAATGAACATGCTGCTCTTAGGGTTTGCAGGGCTTTTCTTTTTGTGCTTTCAGCTCACTTCATGCATGGAAAGTCATGTATTGGGAATGGAAAGCTTCCTGTCTTTTCCATCTTCATCTGTAATGGGGCAATTAAATTGAAACTTTCTTAAAGGATTTCATAAACATTTTTGTATGCTAAATTGTGTTGTGTACTTCACAATCACTGCCAAATGTGAAAGGATGAAGGATGTGGATAGAATAGGCTTGGACTCCTCAACTTGTTAGTGAGGGGCTCCAGCGTGCCTTAGCTTTGTTACCAGACAATTTATGTCTCCTGCAGAAACTTTACTCTTAAAATGAGCTTCATATTAATGGTATGAATTAGATTTCTGGCTTGATGTACTGTACAAGTCTGTGTATTTACTCTCAAGCTTAAAAATAGTTGCCTTGCACATTAAGGAAGATATTTTGCTAGGCATTTGATTTGTAGGAGTTTAAAGCAAATGATAAATTTAAACTTGGCTTATGTGGGATGAGCTACCTCGCTGACTTTCCTGATGGATTATGAAATAACATAACCACAAATGTAAAGCTGATCCTTTTCATTTAAGAACTTTGCTCTGTTTAAAGAATTATTAGCTCACAAAGTAGTCTCATTTTTTTACTCCTCCATGAGTAGGAAGTGCAGGGTCTGAGATCTGTTGTGCAAAAGCTGCACATATGCTAACTGAAAAAAAAAAATGTCTTTCATTCTGTTGTTTGGGAAAAAAAAAAAGAATTATCTGCTCCAGTGATTTCAGTGGTACTTGAATGTATGTTATTGTTTTCTCTGCAAATTTTCTCATTAATTGCTTTCGAATGTTAGCATTATTTTGGCTATAGGAAAAACGAAATTTGTAAAAAAAAATCTAGAAAATGCTTATATTGAGAAACTGTCTAGACATATTTAACTGCTTCATGGCTTCATTGCATTTCATATAATTGAATGAAATTGTTTTTGTTGTATTTTTGGTAACTATTATTCAGAGATCAGAATATGTTTTGAAAGACAAAATCTGCATGTAATTGTGGCAGAGAAGGTCACAGGTTTCAGCATCCTGCCTGTTTGCTATATGTAGTCGAAGGAATTGCAGTTAAAAAAGATAAAAGTATTAATTTTAACAGTGCTTTATTTTGTAAATTCTTTTGTATCTCTTGGGAAAGCCTGTGGCATAAGGAAGTAAGTGAAATACCTTTTTTGACACCCAGAAAGAAGAGAAGCCAGCAGCCCATCCTGATGTCAAATACCCATGTATTTATACAGCACAAAGTTGATTTGGGCTTTTTCAAGTTAAAGTGGCCAGTGGAGACATTTGTTGATGTACTGATAGAGGAAAAATGTTTTTGGTGCTGTGGTATTCATTTGTTTTGCTTTTTAATGACTGAGTATGGGAGTTACATTGATGTCTCGTTATAATTTATGTTGTTTTCTTATTCTGCAAACATGTAACACTGAAAATAGATCAGCAGATTGCACAGACTGCTACTTATTTCAGATCCCGTGTCACATAATAGTTATGGAGCAGGTATTGTACCAAAATAAGAAGTGAAAAGCTGTAATTTTTTTCTGTGGTTATCACTCTGCATTAGCCTTTGATAAAGTGTGCTGCTTAAGAACGACCATTCACACGCCTTTGCCCTGACAAATAAAAATGTGGATAGAGGCAGCACCAAATCTGTAAAGCTCCTGTTCTGGTTTCTGATGCATTGACATTGCAGCTGTGTGCTTAGCTTTGTTTTTTTCACAAGTAGTTATCTGTTTTGATGACAGGTGGTCACTGGCTGCCAAGAAAAAATCCAGCACTGGTAAGTAAAAAAAGTCTACATGTCTAAAATACTGATGAGTTATGTTTTAGTAAAGTATTGCTGTTTATTCTGGTGGGAGTCAAATCCTGCTAGCATGTTTTGGGGATTATAGTTAGTGATAGCTCAGAATTGTTGCAATGTACTCTCCTTAAAATATATTTATTTCTCACTGATACAATTAAATTACAAATACAGTGAGCCTCAGTGTTTATACTTCTGCCTTAAAAACCTATCTCATCTGTCATTTTTGCCCAAGTAACCTTGTTGGATGCATGCTTAATCTGCCTGAATGGTGAAAAGGTGCTCCCAGGGTAGAATTATTGTTGTTTTCTGACTATGGAGCAAGGAGGGAAATTCCACTTGCTCCCCTCTATGTGCTGAAACAATGTGGAAAGTAATGTTTCACTGATACCTCCCCCCCGCCCCAAGTAAAGTACATGCTAAAGCTTCATTTTTAATACTTAAAATAAATGGCTTGTTATATAAAAAAATTATCTCTGGGCATTTTTTTCCCTGTTGGCAATCTGTGGTTAATAGAAAACATACCTAGTAAATAATAGTTTTGTATGGCATCTGAGGAAAATGTACATTTAATGGTGAATGAAATCTTATATTATGAGTTACTGTGAGATATAACAGTTGATCTTACAGATATCAAATTACAATATATCCATGCTGTGTTTACCATGATTTTACTGAGAGAACAACAGGAGCTGTCTTGATTATTGTCTGCAGGGTTATTGCAACATCACAGCAACTGCCCCTTTAGTGGTGAGATTAAACCTTTGGTTATACACCATCAAGCATATAATATTTTAAATTTATTTTAAGAGGCTTTTTCTTCATGCCTGAAAGATCTCCAAGCAAATAATTTATATTTAGTGTGTATCAAATGTTTTTAGTTTAAATGCACATAGGCTGCAAGCACTGGATAAGAGGAAAAAAAATCAAGGCAATCTATACACATCATCATATTAAATTCTGACTATTGGCTCGCAAAAATAATCTAAAACTAATATGTTTCATTTATGCTTAAAATTCAGAGGCTGCATTAATTTTCAATAAGGGAAATATTGAAGTGCCTGTTGGTGCTGCTGTGGTGAAGGCAGGCAGAATATCTCTAGCTCATGCCCTTTCTCAGGAGCTTTGCAGTGTCTGTGCCTGCTGGCTCCCTTGTGAAATTCTGCATGTGCATTCTTCCACTCAGAGACAGGACTTTTCAGAAATAAGCTATTTGGCAGAAAGCTGCAAAATTTGAACAGATTTTTGAGCGTTTGGAAAATTGTGACAATTATTTTCCTTTTTATAATGGCTGAGGTTTGTGGAGTGGCCTGGGAGTGTTGGCTGTGGAAGGAGGAGTTGCTCCTGTGTTTGCTTTTATGTAAACTTTGGCAGTGACCCCATGAACTTGGGGGTGTTTGCCACAGAACCTCTAATGAAAAAAATATCTTACTGATTTCTTTTATATAGAAAAGCAGTTTGTATAGCATCCATACAATCTTTATTAAATTTTTTTTAAAATTTAGTACTCTTACTTAGATCATGATTGTGCAAGAGCTGAGTGCTCTTGTTTCAGCTGAATAATGTGTTCATATAAGACCTTTTAAGTAGTCAGTGACACAGAAGGATGTGAAATAGAATTGGGTGAATAACAATAGGGTCTTAAAATGCTCAGCTTCAGTATATTTCCATTAAATTATTTTCTTTTCCATTTTTCAGTGCACTTTTTGAAGTATATTTCTAAAGCCATGAATCCAATAATGGGTTGGGTATGGGATTAGTAGCTAGACATGCATTTCCCCTTCTAGGGACATGTTCAGAGCTGGTGTCCCAGTATTCCTCCTCCCTGTTCCCTTTGGTTCTTCATTGCCTGTTGTGGCAGACTGTAGCACTGGCCCACCCCAGTGCTTGTGAAAGCATCAGCTATGCGTGAAGAGAGAGCTTCCTGCCTTAAGGAATGCTGTTTGAGGCCAATTATTTAAAATGATCAGTTTAAATTTTCTTTATCTGCATGACCCCAGTTCAGGATGTGACCCCACTTTTAGAGCTTGCCATGGTGAAGGTTTGCTCAGCAAAGGGCAGCTGTCCCAGTACAAAAATGAGGATGTTTTGCTTCTAAAGTAGCACAGATACTGTGGCAAGTGATTTCTCCTGGACCCTGATCAGATTATTCACTAACACACGGCAGTCAGACCTTACTGTCTTCAGGTTAATGAAGAAATGTTGAGTGACTTTCAGCCATGAAATGATGGAAATGTTTAATCCTGCTGTGTATGGGGGATTTTCATGCTGGGCTCTTCCCATGGAGTCCTCTCCTGCATTTGAGACATGTGCCAGGCCTTGTTTTTCAGTGGCTGCTTGGAGTCCGTTTCTCAAATCCAGATCTCTCCAGGCGAAGGCTGGGTTCTGTAAATAGCATTAAGTAATTGATTGTTATTGTTGACACCAAGTTTTCATTATATTCCTTCCTCCCCCAAAACATCTCGGTACATTTTGCTAAGATTCATGAGTTTGTCCTTCTTTGAAGGAAGTGAATTATGTTTTCACTCTTATGTGGGCAATGGACAGAAGGGCTTGCCTAAAATGTCTGGGAGAAATGTGCTGTCAGAGCAAAGCAGCAGCAGGCATCTTTTGTAATTCAGTTCTGTGGAATATGGTTTTAATGTCCAAGTGGCATAAAAACCTAAATTCTTTTTCTCAGGATAAGTTCAACAACTTAAAATAGGTATAATGTAGGGTGGTTACACCTGAGTTCGACTGTGAAGCAAATGAGTCAAATATAAGAGTATGAGATAATTTTTCAAAATGAATGCTGAAAAAGATTTCACTCTGCTTATGAATCTAAGAAAATCAATGGTAATATTTTGAGAGTTGTGTTATCAACTATGACATTCATTTTTCAGCACATTTATAGATTGCTTTCCTGAATCATCCTCAGAAAACCTGTAATTTGCATCTTGGGTCAGCATTGTTCAGTGTGCTGCTCTATGCTTTCAGTTGCCTTTTATTGCAGAATTTACTACCATATATATGTTTATTGTTTTGAAGTACAAGTAAACAATATCATCAAACCTGACATTTATATGCCAGCTACTTCATGGAGGAGCTGATTTCTGATCATCTTTAGAATGGCAGGCATCTATTAAAAGACTTTTTCCAGACAAATTTAAGTATTTAAGAATGCCTTTACAAAAAAAAAGGCTTTTTTAGAGGGACTGTAGTTGCTTGTTTTGCACACAGTAAAACCCCTGCAGCCACTGAACCACTGTTTCTTGTAAAGTCCTATGAAAAGCAAGGTGTCTGCCATGGGAATGAATTCCTTGTCCCAGTTCACCAAACCATTTCTCTCCTGGGTAGCAATACGTAGCATGAGCCTTATTTACAATTTAGATAAGTATCAGAAGGGATGCTTGAAGATGTGACAGAATCCTGGTGGTTGAGCCATCTTTCAGGAGCGTTGACTCTTGATAGGAATACAAAGTTCATGGGAAAATCAGAATTAATTAAAATTTAGCTCATTTATGTCAGTTCAAACCAAGGTCAATATATGAGCTCTGTATTACAAATGAGTATTTGAAGAATTTGCCTCTTACAAAGCATAAACTGGATTTTAAGTTCTTTTTCTAAATATTGGTGGTGTTATAACTTGGGCTTGAACATGGAGTGAGATACTCCAAATTGTAGTGAGAACTGCTTCTTTGCACCATGAAAAATTCTAATTCTGAACAAGACATGCACAGTCTAAAATAATCATTTACCTATCCTAATACACATTATTAGAAAATAATCTAGCTATTATGTTTGTCATCCCATGTCTCTTAGAAATGAGTTATTAATCTGTCAGCTGTATGTGTTAGAGTAAAACAGTTCATTTTTCTGTATTTTTGGTGTGTTTTTGATTTACTAGCAGAAAACCATTAACTCTTTACTTTAGCTGTGAAATTGAACCAACTTGAATTTGTCAACAGGAAGAAGGTGGAGAGTGATTATGAGGCTCTTCAGGAGCGACTCCAGACATTGCCTGACAAGTTGTCCTACGATGTCATGGTATGTACGTGGCAGAGGTCACACAGGAAAATGGGCTAAAACTGTCAAAACCTGGGCTGCCTCCACTGGGGGTGAGGTGTTAGTCAGGTTGCCAGTACTTAGTAATGTTACCTTTATTATGATAATAGTTAAACCTTTGCTTTTGTTTCTTTCTCTTTTCTTTGAAATCCATTATAAATTACAGTGTTACTGACAACTGAAAGCTGATGACATAAATGCTTAACACAAAACCTGACATGTTTGATATGTAAATCTATTGTATAGAAAACGATAATTATGACTGAATTATGGTACTTAGTCGTTTCCTGAGAAGCAAGTGGCTGTAGTATTTCCTGATTCATGGAAATAAACCCTAGAACATTGATTTTTACATAAAAAGGTGCTGCTAACTTTTGTTCCACCGATCTTCCCATTGACATAGCAATCTTTTGTGGTGCTCTGAATCTTCCCTAACAACTGCACAACTCCCTGTGTAAAATTTGCCCTGTTGGCTTGCACTCACTAAAATTTTGAACAAATTGGCTTCTCTTTCTCTTTTTTCCTCTTCCTTTCTCAGGTTCAACTCAAGATAAATCCTTGAAGGCAGGGCAGTTGTACTGCACATAACTGAGTGGCTGATTTCAGCACTCAGTGCCTGACTGCTGCCTTCCTTGGAGCCTGGCTTAGATACAGAGTTGGGTTTTTAGTAAGACAGTGTTAGAGTACACTTCACCATGTGGGAAAAGGGGGGGTTTCCCTTTGCTGTGCTGGTGATACACCTCTGGATTTTCGGTGTAGTCCATTTCTCGTGTGTGTATGTGTGGCCATGTGATGCAAAACATAAATATTGTGTTGTTTCGAAGCATAGAAACTCTCCTATTTTTAAAGACAGCTAGTTAGTGCTTATTCTTAGTTGAAGCAACAATGTTAACTCACATCTGTTATTTTAAATGTATAGAAACAGTTCCTATCCTGTTAGCCAAATATTATCATATGCTTTTAATTTTGCTTGATTTTGCTTTCATCATTTTGGGGGAAGAGTGAACAGGCAACTCGTGCTGTCTGCTACTTTAACACCAAGTCAGGGAGGGCACACGTGTAGGAAAAGCACATTCTGCATGGTCTTAGTGTCAGGGTCCTGCCTGCTGGAGAGCTGTTTCCAGCACTGGGACCCTCCTGGATATGGAAGAGAGGGAAGATTGCTTTCCAAGGAAACAGATCCACTAGGCCAAGTGCTCTGCTTCAGCACAAACAATGAGAAAGCAAGTGGCTGTGCTGAGGAGCTGAAGAGGAAGGAGTAAAGTAGAGGGAGCTGATACAAACCATCTGAGATAGATCTCTTTTTACCCCAAAAAGAGAGAGACTTGATGTGGATGTGGACTTTATGCCACCTCCATTTTAGATCAGTTTGATTTTGGATTCTGAATTTCTTCACGATTGAAGCCCGCAGGCAGCCAGGCAGGTGGCAGTGGGCCTGGGGGTCAGAGTGCCAGGGCAGGTTCAGGGGTAGGGGTGGCCAAGGCTCCTCCTCACCCAGAGGACTTGCCCAAGTACTGCCTGTAAAATTTGGGTAGTAGAAGTTGTCTTAAGTTATAAAACCAGTGTCCTGGATGTTGCAATGTATGTTAAAACAGGGGATTCACATTTTAGAAAGCCGATGTAAAGTTCTGAAATGTGATTGTCACCTATGTACTCCTGCCTGAAGTGTCCTTCTTTTATCTGTTGTGCCTGGAGAGCAGTTAGAGAGTGAGAGTTGTTTGTGGAGCATCCCTGGGAGGTTGAGGTTTGCAGCGTGGTGAGTGACCCAGCAGAGTGAGATTAAACACGACATGTCTGTGGTCCTGCTGGGAGCCTCAGTGTTTCACACTGGAGTTTCTGGGTACTTACTATTAGCTGGACAGATTCTGAGAAGACCAGCTCATCTTTGAGTTGATCATACCTATTTAAATATTCTTAAAAATTTTAGCAAAGCTAATCTGGCTTTTATTAGGAAATGAATGTAGTCTGCATATAACTCAAATAATTTGTATTATCAAGGTTTGTATGTTCAGATGAAGTGAATTGGTTTTGCAAGTGAGCATTCAGCTGTACTATAGTTCTGTGTCACAAAACAAGTTGTCTGGTGAAATTCAAGTTTTCATAGTTTCTAAATACAGAACTAAATTCAAATGGGTCTGATAATTTGAATATTTTTGATGGGTTATTCACTAAATAGCTGCTGTAGAATTTTTATTTTTCTAAAATCTGTGTTTTGCTTTTTAAAAGAACTTAAGACGTGTATGACTGCCAGAGTTTTATTTTCATTAGTGGTGTCTATGTCTTTGACAGGTACCTTTTGGTCCTCTTGCCTTCATGCCAGGAAAGCTTGTCCGCACCAATGAGATCACTGTTCTTCTGGGGGACAACTGGTTTTCCAAATGCTCAGCAAAGCAGGCCATTGAGCTGGTTGAGCACAGAAAAAAACGTATGTATGTTTCTGAACATAATTTAGTAGTTGAAATTATCTACCTTGTATTAATATATAAAATTAGTGGTATCTACGCTGTTCTTTTTTTTCTTTTTATGAGGTCACAAACAGAAGTTCCATTCAGGTGTAATATTAGCTTAGCACCTTATCTTCCATCCTTGCTTGAGACATGATTGGATATGTCTAATTAGGAAAAGAAATCTAACTAATAACCCCCTTTCACTTTTTTTTTTTTTTATGTAAAAAATGCTGTGTTCTCTTCCAGAAAGAGAAGAAATGGACACTGCCTTGTGCTTGTGCTCTTAGTTACCTTGTTCCCTCCCTATATTTTGTTCCCTTGTCTTGTTTCTTATTTCTTTGCTGCCTTGTCCTGTGTTTTGATTGTTGTTGTTTTTTCTTTTGAGGGTTTGGGTTTTTTTGGCCATGTAGTTTTCCATTTTTTTCCCCTCTCTCTACACATACTTTGCTTCTGCTTGTTGGTTTTTATGCTTGCTGCTCAGCTGCCTTTCTGCCTCTTTTCCTTGATGTTCCTCTGGTGTGGAGTGATCTCCTGGATCTCCCCATATCCAGTGCAGTTGATCACCACCAAATTCAGTTACACAGAAACCCACCACAGGGGCAGATAGGCAGCTCCTGGGTTGGTTTCCAGCTCTTTGTAGCTGCTGTTGAGATCTTGGCTTTGAAGAGCCAGGACCAGAGCAAGAGCTGTGCATGGTGCACTTTGGAACTTCTTTATGGTAGATAGAAGGAGAACCTAAAATATTTGATGTAAATATCAAGGAAGAAAAAGCACAGCAAAATGGAAAATAAATTGGTGCCTATTAGCCTTTGTTTGCTTCAGACAAGCATTTGAGTTGATTTTTTTCATTCTGGTTTACCTGTAACCTGTCCCACTCCTCAGTGGGTGCTCACTGTAGCTTTGCCCTGTGTATATTACAACTACCACAACTGTTTTCACTGGGTTTTTGTTTGACTGCAGCTATCCATGTTGCTGCCTGCAGCAGAATACCCTAGAGGCTCCCCATCTGAATAAGCTTTTTTTTCCAATTCTCTGCAGGCAGTATTAATGTAAAAAGAGCTGAGGATTTTTTTATAAAAATTCATTTGCTATATTACTTTAAAATACTCCTTTATGAAGAACATTGCCAAAAGTATGTAATTTGTATTTTACCTATTATCTTTCTTAATCTGGTTCTCCTGACACAACTTTGCAATTTTCTTTCTTAGTGAACTGAATCTACATTATTTATTGTGACTCATGTGAGATCTCGGGTCCAGATCTTTTTCTTTGATCATCTGTTATTTTTTCAGTGCTGCAGAATACTTTTGTCACCGTTACATTCAGTGAAATCATTTGACCTTTGCATAGTAGGTGTTTGAACATTAAGTAGTCTGCTGGGAGACACACAATAAATGCTGGATTCTTTTCTTTATGATCTTTTAAATTGCATTTAAAATAGGAACTCAGAAATACTAATTTCTTTCAAAGCAAAATAGTCATTGATGCTGGATATAAACCCTCCATTCAGCTGATAGTTCACTTCAGCTGTGTGATGGCTGCCAGTGGGAGGCTCCAAAACACTGGTATTAACTAAAAACTTTTTTTTTAAGGACTGTTCTCAGTTTTAGATGGTAGAAAACATATTAGTACATATGATTCTGAAAAAAGGGTTACTTCTTTCCTAGATACACTTTTGTCCCTTAGAAAATACAACTGACTTAAACTCTTTAAACCATTTTCATGCTAAATAAATGCAACTTAGAGAATATTAGAGATTTTATTAGTTTGTTGTAAGGAAAAAGTTATGTATGTGAAAGACCTGTAGGCCATTGCTATGTAATATGAATTGGCTGCTTGTGGCACAAATTTGCAGGACTGATGTTTGGCAAGTATTAGTTTGAAGTCTCTTTGGTGTGTTTATTGCACTGCAGTTACTGTCACAGGTGTGACTGCTGCTTTCAGTGGCCTTTTGGGAGCATAGTTCACAGGGTGCTGTGCATTGGGCATTATCATCATATTGACACAATTTGGGATTTGATTTTTGTACATAATCTTTTTGTTTTGGACGTAAATTCCAAGAGTAGGTCACACACACTGGAAAAAGAGGGCAGGCTCACTGCAGGGGATTACACTGCCAGCAGTCCCCAGCGTCCTGCGTGCCAGGCAAGGTCCTAACAGGGCAGAGCTTTTTTAAGCATGTGTTTAAGGCCAGTGTGTACTTAAAGGCTTTGATATATAGGAATTGGGGGCCGAACAGAGCAGAGAGAGGCTCATGCTGAAATAAACCTGCCTATATTTGTTGATGGTTTGTTTCTTCAGTGACCTGTATTTTTTTATCCAATATTGCTTTGTTTAATTTAGATGGGTGTTTTTTTTGTAACTAGCTGGTCAGATCTGTTCAGATAACTGAAACAAACTAATTAGTACAGCCCTAGTAATTCAGTGTTTTAGCAGGAGTTAGGACTGTAAGGAAATAAATACAGGACATTTTCATTGCACGTCGTCTCTCATGTCTCGCTCTGCTGAATGGTGAGGAGTGGGAGAGCATCTGTTCAGGGTTCAGGTTGTCTAGGGGGACTGTCTGTCAGGTAGAAAGGGGTAAGAGATTCCTAGAACAGATTTAGGTGCTCTCCCTTGCTGGTTCTGGGGAGTTTTCCTTCCAGCCTTTGGCTCATGTGTGGGTCTGTGTGTTGGAGAGCTCTGGTCACCAGGGCTGTCCCTGCTGGCCTTGGAGCACCCCAGTGCCTTACAGGTAATTGAATCAAAGCTCACAGGACGTTTTCTTTACAGTTTGACTCCTCCTGTGTATGTTGGGTGCATACAGGAATGGAGGATGTGAATTTGCATGCTCAAGCAGCAGTAGTGCCAGATAAATCAAACAATATCAGTGAGGATAAAGCCATGGAAGTTAGGGTAGCAATAAGAGTGTACTATATATAAGAGCTTTAAATATTACTTAGTACTAATTAGGTCATCCTTTTTGTCTTAGTAGTTTTGTTAAATTTGCTTTTTAAAAGAGAATGAGTGAAAAAATGTTTGCTTCTGTGGAATAGAGAAATGCCCAGCCGCAGTAGATTAATTTCTTGGTTAAAATTTATTTAATTGAAAGGAATAATTGAAGGGTGACTGTACTGAATTTTAAATGCACTTTAGCTGACATAGCTGTAGAAAGTCCTATTTTGGGGATACATTTCTGTTTGCTTAGCTTTTGATTTAGATGCAAATTGTTCAGCACTGTGATTGGTTGAAATGTATTTGGTAAAATTTGGGACAGTCACTCATGTCAAATGTTACTTTTTCATCAAATATTGATCGTGTCTTCTTTAAATAATGTTCGAGTTGCAGTAGGTCTTTAATTTGCTGTGAATTTTTGTGACATTCTAGGTATTTAGTTAGTTCCAAAATAGTTAATAAATAGATTGAAGTTTATAGAATTGCCAAGTATGTTTTTAATTGTTTTAAATTCACTGCAGTTCGTTAAACCAGGTAATACAGATTAATGGGAAACACTTCACACATGTGTTTGTGTGTAAAAATGTGAAGAAATAGTGAAGTAGATTAAAGGATATGCACACCAAATTCCATTAAAATAAAAGAAATTAGCTTTTTAAGTATGTCACAGTTTAGCACAACAATAATGCAATTGTACTTTTTTTCTCCTACAATTATCTTGCTTAAGGTACTTCATAATATTTCTGTTCTCCTCAAGGCAAGACTGTATTGTTTCAGAATTCAAAGAGGGAATAAAGATTCTTTTTGTGAATATGGGATTATATCTTTTACGTGTTTGTGATGATATAAATTACATTTCTTCTCTATATCAGTAATCGCATTAATTCTTTAAGATGGGAAATTTTTCATTACAATAGTCCCTGTGGTAGTTACTATAGAAAGAAATTAAATAGATTTTTCTTGTAAATATTTGTGGATTAATTCAGTATGCTAGGTATTCCAAGTGTCTAAACATTTTAAAAGGTGGGAAATTAAAGCATGCACACAGAACTAGGAGTGGTTTTATTGTGTTAAAAATTTATCAGATAAAAAAAAAAAACCCACTTAAAGGAGAATTGTTGAACTACTTAGCAATTGTGTCTTCAGTATATGTAAGAATACCCTTGCAGTGTCATGCTGCAAATGAATTCATGAAATGAAAATACTGATTACATTAACATACAGTATTGTGATAGTCCCCAATTGTAAATTGCAGTGTGTAACCCCTAATACAAATATTTGTGTCAATCAAAATTGACCGATAGCTCAGGATACAGGGTTTAAAAGATACCATTGTTTTAATGAGATGATCCGGGTGGATGAGGACCAGTTTGAATTTGTTCCTTATCAGCATTTCCAGAAAAAAAGGTTTTGTCTCCAAAACATGTGATAGGAAGGCTTTCCATTTCCCATCTGTGAATGAGTGAGGCCTTTAGAGGTTTTAATGTTTTATCCAAGGGTAAAAATATCTTCCCTGATATTCTAAATAATGTAACACTAACTCATCTACTCACAGTTTTTGGGGTTGAGAACAAAAAGTGCAGGCAGTGCTACAAAAAGATCCAGCTTTTGCTTTTTTGTATTAAAAAAATACGTTTTTCTGCTCTTCTTCTGCACAGCAGAGAATTCTGTTCCACTGTGCTTTTAAACTTTTTTTTTACAATTTTTTGTGATTATCACTTCTTAGTTTGATAACCTCCCTCAGTTGCTTCCTTACCCTTGTTCAGTTAGGAGGTGATTGGATGCAGTGCTAAGTGCTCTAAATTTGCTCTGCAGTTCCCTGGAGGTGTTTGGCTTCTCACAGGACCACAGTCTGGGTATTTTAACCAGAACACACTGGAACAAAGTAAGGAGAATAGACTCCTTTCTGTAAGTTACATACTGTGATTCAAATAAGCCCTTACCTTTTTTATGATTCTTACTGGGCAACAGAGGAGTTGTCTGAATGCCACCCTCCTTCATTTAGGAGGAATTTAAATGTATTCAGATAATTCTAGCAATTACATAGGTGTGTGAACCTAAAAGAGAAATGCATTGCATTTACTTAGTGTTCCTAAAGCCAAATTGCCTGTACAAATTTTTACAGAAGAAAATCCAAATGACTTCGGTTTTGGTACCAAGGGAACATAGAAAACAGAATGAAGATTGTCTTTAAAGGGTGAAAAGCTGCTGCACAAAGGGTTGGATTACATTTTAAAGAACTGGTGCAGTTGCTTTTATAAGGAATGAATGTACATGTCTTGTTGCAAGCAAAAAGAGAGCTTAAATCCATATATACAAAAAGTCATCAGGATTCTCTTTTCACTCTTAAATCCATTTCTAGAAAAATGAACAGAAAAGAATAGAAGAACAGAGAAGGGTGTTTTGAAAAGCTTCTAGTAGATACTGCTTTCTTTTTTCTTACTTGTTTCAAGTAACCTGTGATAGTTTGCTGGAAAAATATTGGCTACAAAAAATTCTGTTGCTGATTAAATATATATTTATTGAAAATACATTCAGTAATCCTCAGGTGATTGATCTACTTATGCAGACCCTATAAAGTAAGAAAATAATGCACTTAAAATACTCACAATTTCCATGGTGAGAGTATGAACTACTGAGGTTCTGCCTTCAGGTTGTACCTCCTAGATCTCTCACTGGAGGAACTGAGCCACTGTCAGTAACTGAGGTAGGTAGTTGTTCCCTGCCTGTATCAACACTGTGTATAAATAACTGTGTTTAAGATGGTTATCTTCTACATGAGAAACTGTGTTAGGCATCAAGAAGATCTTTACTCTAAATCTCAGTTGCATACAGAATTCTGTGTTACACTTAATCTTAAAATTTCTGTCCTGTCACCTATCCTCAAAGGAGATATTTCCTATGTTATATCCATGAGACTCTCCTGAAGACCAGGTACATTAGGCTTCAGCTTTGTTTCAGTTTGTCCTGTTTCACAGTCTGACTTTTCAAAATAGATCAACCTGTTCTCACTATTCTTGTCTGTTCTTACTATTTAAATCCCAGTGTAACACACAGTTTCCAGAAGTAACTAAAATAATGTCTATGATTCCCCAAATCCTTATAGACAACACTCCAAGGACATTAATGTCAAACTCAGATAATTAAAATTTGTATCCAGCCAAGCTAATTAACCCATTAAAGCCAAAACGCATAGATGAGAATTTGTGTCAGTTTGGCATTAGTACGTTGTCATGTCGTGTAAAATCTGGCTTCGCTGGACTTCATTTCAACAATATGAAATGTGTTCCCCAATTATTTTTTTTCCCTCTACCAGTGTATTTGTAGCAAGCAGAGGGCTGCTTCTTAAAAATGACTAATCATGGTATAAGGAAATCCAGTCTAGCCCTTTCAGACTAATAAAGGAGATAGGAAAAAATTATCTAAATATAAAAAAAATCTTGCTGCCTGTAAATATGAGGGGCTGCTGTGCAGAGGAAATCTACTTATGATTTCTGGTTCGAATACCTTTTCCTTTTGGTGGTCCAGGAGAACAGTCCCAGGGGTTCTGGGAGACTGTGGCACTGAACTATCTTTCCAAGTGGTTTAGCTGAGACATGTAAATAGGAACTACACGGGTTCACCTGAAAGCCATGTCAGACTTTGCTCAGATTATTGGATGTGACAAAGTTGGACAACAGCCTCTGGTTCAATCCATCTTAAAAGGCTCTAAGAAGCTTAAACCACGGGGTAGTAAGAGGAGGAGACTGTGGAACCTCTCTTACTCTTACCAGTATTTTTATGGGGTCTCAATTAATAAAAACCCCTGTAGTTTGTAATGACTTGTTCCTTTCTAGTTCCTGTATGTTTCAAAATTCACTGAATTCTGTTGGAGGCTTTTGGAGTGTGCTGTGGCAAGTTCAAAACACGAGACCCTGAGCTTGCTCTGCAGTTAGGTGCGTGAGCCTTTTCCCAGGGGACCCCTTCTTTGCTGAGGGGCCTGACCAAGGGAAGGTCTCTGCTTTGGCCAGGCAGGCAGGAGCCTTGGTTTTCCTGTGTCAGGGGAGGTGTGAGCAGCCCAGCAGACTGGCTGGGGACACGGGGCCGGATCGTCACGGTAATCCCAGCTGTCCGCTGCCGCGCTGTGTGGCCTGGGGCAAATCACTTAAACTGTCTGTTTCTTCATCTGTGAAATAGGAGAGTTATACTCAACTCCCTCGCAGGGCACTGGGCAGATTAGTTAATGCTTGTACAGCATTTTAAAATAAAACACTGTGTAACTGCTCGGTGTCCTCACCTGATGGAGCAAGCCAGCGTGCACCTGTCCAGGAAGCAGCACCACAGCCTGGTGCTCCAGCAGCAGCATAACCGAGATGGCTGCTGAGCAGTATTTAGATATGCAGGCAAGGAGTGAGACACTCGTGGTAGTGAAGAAACAGCTGAGCATCACATGTACTATGTATGTAAGAGAAAAAATAGAGGAAAATTGGTCCCAAGTAGGTATATACTTATATATACTGAGAATACGTTCAAGAGCTGAAGGCATGGATGGAAGCATTTTGTAGAAAACTGTCACTACCTCTCTTTTATTTGGACTTTGGAGGGTGTGTTAACACCAAAAAAGCTATGGATGATGTTGATGTGAATTAACTGATAGTAAAAGCTACTCTGTCTGATGGAGGACAAAGGAGTCATGTAAGGGGAGCAGGACCCTGACTGCACATGGAAGGAGCTGTGTCCTCTACTGGGTCTGTGTTGGCATTGCTCCAGACATCACATACATTTTTGGTAGTAGTATTTCATCCAGTAGGCAATGCAAATCCATGCCTTTTTTCAGAGAAGAATCTTAAGCTATTTCTTAGAAACAGCCTGAGGAACGGAGAATGACTGCACATTTGACACATAGCTTGCTGTGTGGTTTAAAGGCTAATGCTTTTGAAATACCCTAAAAGTCTGAGCTTTGTCTTAGTGTTCCTTGTGGGAAAGGATGGACTTTGCTTGAGTAGCCTTTTCCAAAATGCATAAATTTCTTTCTAAACTATTTACTGCAAATAATACATTTTTTAAGCAATTGTATTTAGACAGTGTGAAATATCAACAGGGAAAAAAGCATACAATACTGAATATTATAAAACTGTGAGAGTAATCTCACACACTTGGTGGTAGTTGTGTTTTTGCCTTGACTGTTTCATGCATAATTCCCTCCTGTGTGTGTGGAGGGGAGGAGGGATAAGAACCTGTTTGTAGAAGTGAGTCAATAAGTAGGTTTAATTTTTAAGTACAAGTACAAACTCATTTTGTCTGATTAGATGCATTTTGTAATAATTTTGTGGTTATTATTATATTCTCACACATCCTTATCTGAAAGGCCTATCATTATAAGAAATGCAATCTCTGAAACATTTACAGCTGTATACATTGCCAGAAAACTGTATGGGGAGGAGTAGCTGTGTATGTACTTAAAACTTTCTAGGATTAGCCCCAAGACCAGCAAGATACTTAATTAAATACTAAAATTAACAGGCAAAAAGAGAGTTAAGAGTAAAAATATGTAGAAATACTCTGAAAATAATTTTTTAAGCTGGAATATTTTGTGGTTGTCTTCTTCTGTAGAGTGGGAAGACGGGTTGCTCTGCTCTACTTGTATACTGTGAAAATAAATAATGAGGGTGTATGAGGTATTTCATGTGCTGCAGTGCTGGTGTTCATGTGAGTATCATTAGTGGAGAGAAGCTTTGCTGAGGCAGGAGCTAGCTTAAAAAAGTTTCTTTGAGTGTGACTTTGATGACCCTGTGTTAGAGATGATCTCTTTGCCTCCTTCATACTATTGTATGAGACATCTTCTTCTGTATTGCTTTAATGATTCCAGAAAGGAATTTTAAAATAGAAAATCAGCTTACTTCTTCACAAAGGCTTTTAGCTCCTTCAGGGTATATAGGACCAGTAGGTGCAAGGTCTTAGAGATCCTCAGTTGAAACTAATTTATGTAGTAAGTCTTCCCTCCTGAAAATTTGCATTTGTATTAGTTTTGAGTTGAACAAAGAGTGCAAGTCTATTAATATTATTAGTATAAGGCTTTAATTGTGCCCTCTTTCCCCCAATTCTTAAGTCTTAGCAAAGCTGTGTTTCCTTTTCAGGCGGTTATGACCTTCTTTTTTTGCAAATTAGTTTGTTTTTTATGATAACTTTAAGGTAAAAGTGAAACTTAAGTTTTTAATATTTTATAAATTGCTGTTGAAAGGGTTCATTATTTAATTGGCACAAGGGGATATAGAAAGCAATATCTCAAATGAACTAATGTCTGAGAACTGGGTAGTTGTTAAAGTAGGTTTGCAAAATTGCAGTGAAGCGTAGTTGCCCAGACAGAAGAGCTGTCTGCCTTCTGCTGGGTGTTGAAAGTACAGTTATTAGGGCATGAGCATATTTCACTTGTCCATCAGAACAGAAATGTTTGAACACAGTAACAGGAATGAAGTTTCAAAGGATTTTTAACAGTAGGTTTCAAATACCGGTCTTAATTTTGTCACGCTGAAACAGACTCTCCACCTGGTTGTT
>NW_024511432.1:12887494-12964994 GCF_017590135.1 Pyrgilauda ruficollis
TTACTACCTCTCCATTTTCTGGATTTTACTACTTCACTTTTTTTTGTTAGTGTATGAAGGTAATGGTGGTGCTTTGAGGTAACAGTGAGTGAGCACAGTGGATGTTGGAGCAGAAGGTGGTTATCTCTCTGTTGTCTTTTTGATCTGACCTGGTTTCCTAGCTGACAGAAGCTGTTTTGAATTAGGAGGGAGAATCACTGGCATGTTGAAGCATTTGCTGGTGTTCAGGAAGCCACGGGCTTACCTTGGTAGTCAAGTCAGTGGTTAATACTGAAGGGTAACAGAAACTGGGAGAGCACAAATTGACAATCAAATTGAAATAGATTGTTAACTAATCCTTCCAATTTTATTTATTAATTTTGTAATTATAGCAAATGAAATCTTCACAAGTTACTCTGATTGCTTGGCTTACCTCAATTTATATTCAAATCTCACTAAAACACATTTCAGCCTTTTCTTAACGAGATGATGAAAAGTGCTATCCCATGGAAGAGTAGGGGACACACATTCCAGTATTACTTGCAGTCACCTGTTTGCTTTTTAATGTTGCTGTTGAATTTGTATTTAACTCAGGATTAAAGTATAAGCTGACGTATTTGAATAAGGATATCTTTAAGCTATGAGTTCTTAAATTTTTTTTTTAAAAATGGCTGCACAGTTGGTTAATAGAGATTTTAAAACAAAGGATGCTGAGTAACGAAGACATTGTGCTACTGTTGATTGGAGTCACAAAGCAGTTTCATGAAGACCCACAGAGCCGCGGGAGTCCCACTGCATTTGTGGCAGTGGTGGAAGGGGATGGGTCCTCATTCCTGGGAAGAGGTGCAGGAGCAGCGTGGGTGGTGATGGGCAGAGGGCAGGGAGCTTCCCTGGGGAGCCTGCCTGGGAGCTCTCAGGAGCAGGCAGTGGCCCTGGGAGTGCTGGTCTCAGGGAAAAGGGGTTAAACACACAGGCCTGCCCTTCACCCAGACAGGGCTGAAGCATTAGGATTTGTTCCCTATGTGCCAGACAGCACTTAAACAGGAAAAGGTATTCCCCATCCTCAGTGGATGCACTGTTTTACCAGGGAGCAAGGCTTTTAAATGCCAGCAAGAACTTGTCACTGACTACCATTTGCTCACAAGTGTGTATCTCAGGTCACCTCTGTGGCTTTAAAGGGGGTTTATATTTATTATTTCTGAAAGGCAGGTTTTTGTATGATTTTCAGAGTGGGTCTTTTTCACTAAATAAGTGATTGATAATGACTGGATTTTGATCAGATTTTCCAGGTAACTCTGGAGGTAATTTTTAATAGTCTTCATTGTAAATTTAAGAAAAAAGACTTTGTTCTTTAAGTGTGACTATTAAAAATGAGCTAATACACAAACCAGGTTTGTTTTCCCAGTTAATAAAACCTGCTGTTAATGGGACAGTGAGCAAATGCCACATTCACATGTTGATATCTATCAGATCAAATCAAAATCTACTGTTTGGCACAAGAGGTAAAAAACCCCACACTGTAATAAAACTGTCACAGAATCAGTGTCTCCTGCTTTGTAAATAAACATCTCTGCTTTGCCTCGGTATTTCTGTAACATCCGGAGACTATTACCCTGTGCTGGTGCTCTGGTTCATTGACAGTTTCACTTAAACAGTTAAACAATAGTTTGAAATGGAAAATGTTCTGCCCATATTCCTTACTTAGGTCCTTTGTGGGTTTTTTCCTACCCCTCAAATGTTTTTTGTTGGATATTTTTGTAGGATTTTTCAGTCAGTCGCCTTAGTAATTGCATCTTACTTTTATTACACAGGAAAATACCGAACTGCTCACAAACCTCATTCTAAGCCAAAAGTATCAAATGTTTTTGAGGTAGATTTTCCAGCAAATGGAAATGATACAAAACCAATGGGTCGTTTTCAGTCAGAGGAGGAACTGTGGGCCCGCTTAGAAGAGCTCGAGAGACAAGAAGAGATCCTTGGTGAACTTGACAGGTACAGTGCTGCTGTGGCACAGGCAGGACTGGAGTTCCTGTGAGAGCTGTGAGTGTGGGGCTGCTGGTACACAGAAGGTCACACCAGCGGGGCAAGTAGCTGACCAAACAGATGGAAATAAAATTATCATAGGTGGAAGGAGGGTGGGACATGAACAAAGCACACGCTGCAATGCCAGAGCTCCTAAAATCTGCCTCTGCAACCACAGCAGTCCAGCCTTCTGGTTTTTTTCTTTAAGATGAAGAGGGGGAAGTGAAATTAATTTCCCACAGGCTATGAAAATCCATAGTTTTCCATGTGGGAGTTACACATTTAATGCTCTGTGACGTCCCTAGATCTGTTCTGATCTGCAAGCAATACATGGGTTGTTAGCCATGATGTCACAGTTCTGGTATTTGCAGTTGGTATGGGAAGGACACAGTTATTGTTAGAGGACACAAAGAAGTTGCACTGTCAGTCTAAAAATACAGCACCTGGGTAAAGAAAGTTACATGCAGGCAAGTTCATTATTTTGTATGTTTGTGTCTCTCAAGAGCACGATGTGCCTCTGTTCACACAGATATTTTTCATTCCTTAGGATGCCTGATGCAGTTGCGACAAATGGAGAAGATGCAACCTCTTCTGAAGATGAGAAGGAGGATAAGGACACAGATGTGAATGGGACGTGTAGGGCAGAGGACTGTATTACTCAGGGCAACTTCCATAAAGAATTTGGAAATTCTGACTTGTTTGTGAGCCACATTAATGGCTCAACTTATTATCACAGTGATGATGAAGATGACAGAGATGTTGGAGATAACTCTGTTCCAACTATTTTTTTCTCTCACACTGTGGAACCTAAAAGGGTTTGTACTTTATTTAATTTTTATCTTTTGCTCAAGATATTAGATAAAATATATATGCCATATGTAAACCTGAAAACTTTGGATCTGTAGATGTAGTAGAATACTAGCTGGAGGTGACATTGGGGTTTTTTTTCAAATGATTGAAACCCCACTGTTTAGATCCTATTGTCCTAAATTCGGTATTAAAAAAAATTATCTTCAGATATCTACCTTGCTATTCTGGCTTCTGGCTGTTGTAAAAGGCAGTATCCTCTCTAGGAGTTTTTTAAATGACTTCTTACTTGCCTTGAAACTGACCTTTGAACAGCTCAGCTGTTGAGCAGAACTTGAATAAGCAGACTGTCATATTTTATATGCAAAATATCTGCACATGAGGGCAAAGAAATGCCCCAGCCTAGTGCAAGTGGTAGAGAATAAACAGTGCACACTGTGAATGTTACCATTCATACATTTGTTTAACTTACCTATGCTTCCTAGTCCCCAACTGCTTGGGTAAGAGAATGTCAGGATCACTTGATCTGCAGCCTGGTGATTGTTGATTTTATGGTCTAGACCATCATTTGTGTTCAATTTTCAGGTAAGAATAAACACAGGAAAAAATACTACTTTGAAATTCAGTGAAAAGAAAGAAGAGGCCAAGCGTAAAAGGAGGAACAGCAGTGGCAATGGCCATGCAGCTCCAGAGCTGCCCAACATCAAAACCCCAGCAGACATTTACCGGTGGGTAATTTATGGTGCAGCTTTCCCCTGAGCAGACCTTCTCCTTTCATTTTTGTCCACCTAGAGTGTGAAACCCCACCTACAGTTTCCTGAAAGAAACAGCTGGAACTAAATTTACTACTTAAAAATGAAAGTTTGTGCCTTCTGCACGGTTGCTGTGCTTTCGTATCCACAAAATATTTCTGAGCTTAACACTTCCTTTTCCAAATAGCAATTCTTCATTTACCTGCATTTCCAGAGCTTCTGAAATGGAGGTAAATTTGCCCAGTACGTATCATCCTCAGAAAGGAGTGCAGCAGTTATGTTATGTGTTCTGGTTAATTCCCTGCCGTTTTTTTCTGTGTTTGTTTTCAAAGAGAACTGACCAGATCTACCATTTGTAATACTCCTGTTTTCCTGGTTATTGATTTGCTGGACTCTCTCTCTTCAAAACATACTCAGCTCTTTGCTTGCATAGTTTTCTTTTGCATTCCCTCTTCTTGGCCTCAGTCTGTCACTTTCTGTATTCTACATAAAAGGTATTGCTCACCTGTAGGACACCCACACACAGAGAGCTTGAAAAACAGTGCTGGGCTTAGAGGGTTGTACTAAACACTAAGGTGACAGGATAGTTAAAACAAGTATTTAGGCTTGTAAGGATAAACACAGACACCTATTGGATTGGTTGATTAAGTGGTTGTGAAAATTCCACTGTATGTCTGTGTCTTTGGGTACCTAAATATGTTAAACAAGTTACAAAGTGTTAAAAGTGAAACCACATCCTGTAATTGCAGCTGCAGGGGCTGAAGATGAGCAAAAGATTCTTTTGTGCTCCTCCCCCTGAGCTCTGCAAACTCCATCTTCTAGAGATGTATTTCCATAAGTGCCTGATGAATAAAGCTGTTAGAAACAAGTAACACCCTTAAAACTCATCCAGTCATTGGGCTCCTCCTTTATGAGTTTGATAAAATTGGCATTGTCTTCTCATCCTCCTCCACCCACCCTTGACTTTCTCAAGTCATGGAGAAGGAGCACAAGAGCCATCTTTGTCAGTTCACAGTCTGTTAATACTTGAAAAGTGTCTTCCTGTTGATCTGATCTTATAAGCTGATTTTTAAAATTTTGTTTCTAATTGAAAGCAGATTATGACACTTGTCAGGGAAAAGCTCCATCCTTTCCATGTGCAATGAATGTTTCAAGTATTTGTTTTGTATTCTACATTTGACAAGGACTTAACTCTAGAAAACATTCCCAGATTGTGATCTGATTCTCTTTGTAGAAACAACCCTGGTCATCATTTAGTTTTTCTAATTTTTTCTAACTTTTTCTAACTCACACCTTTCTATTTTCTAACATTTTTCAAAGAGCTATGCATTTTCTGGTGAAAACAGGTACCAACTTAATACTTGAATAAAGGGCATAACAACATTCACTGTGTAGAATTGATTCTTGTACATTGGTAAATAAAGTGCCTCTGTAGGTACAGTATTGTCATTCTGCTGTGAAAAAGTTGGGAAAGCACATCATAATTAATTTGTACAAAAGACAAAGCAAGATCACTGTAAATTTGTCATCTGATCCTGAAATGGTTTATTAAAGCTAACATTTTCCTTTATAGAGTCTTTGTTGATGTTGTGAATGGAGAATATGTCCCTCGTAAATCAATTCTGAAGTCTCGGAGCAGAGAGAACAGTGTTTGTAGCGATACCAGTGAGAACAGTGCTGCTGAGTTTGATGACAGACGAGGAGTTCAGAGGAGTATTAGCTGTGATGAAGCCACTCAGAGTGACAACAGCGAAGGCATCCTCGAGGAAGAGGAGGGGGAGGGGAAGCAGCAGTTACTGAAAAAGCTTCCTCCCTCTTCAGGGACAACTGAGGTACAGTTTTTAATTCATTATTGATTGTTGGCAGGGATAAAAATGAGAAATCTAATGACTCTAGTTGCCTATACCATCAGTTTTATTTCTTTGAAATAATTTTCTAACTCCTACCTGGTTTGCTTCAGAAGGCCATACCAGGTGACAGGCCTCTGTCACACACATCCCAGGGGCAGAGGGATGCTCACGTGGCTTCCCCAAGACTTGAAGCTCTTCAATAAACATCCAGCAAAGTGGTCACTCACTGGTGTTACTGAAACCTGTGTGCTGGGTCATCCTGACTATTTCACTGCAGGACAGACTGCAGGATTTTAGACAAAAAGAGGGAAGTCTGTACTTTGTAACTGATCAGAGGAAGAGGTGTTTCTCTTAGCTGTCTTGCACTATTAGCTAATTTCCAAGGAGTGTTTCAAGCTTAAAATACATAGATACCAGCTGAATTACTATTTTGATGTGCCAATAGCAGAGAAATTGCCTGGTGGAAGGAAGCATTTCACCCCTACTCATCCTATCCCAGACTAAGCCTTAGTGATCCCAAACAAATCTGTTCACATGTGTTTGGAAAGTTCAGGGCTTCATCATAAAAAACAGACTGTATGACATAAGGGAAGATGTACAGTTGCTTAGTGACCGGGTGAATACAAGAATTAAATGTAGAGATTCGTGGCACAGCGTATTCATTTCTGTTTTGTAAGAACTTAACACTAATTTTTTCAAACTAGATAAAACTTGAGTCTTCAGTAGTTCCCAGTGCAATGGACAAGTTAAATGAAAGCACTAGTTTTGCAAAAATTATTTTTGACAAGAAATGAATTCCTTATAAAAGCTGTTGTTTATCACCATTTTTCATGCAAACAGCTTCAGATGAATCCAGGCAGGATGTGAAGAATCATGATGGAAAATTTATCTGTGGAGTTAGCACTCCACATTGTATACTTTCTGGAATATATTTGCTATATTTTTATAAAACATCTAAGTACACTTCAGATGTTACCCATCAGTCTATTACCTGAGTCTGGCATGATTATTCTCTACAATGTAATGTATTTTCTAAGCAACTGAAGGAGATTAAGCAAAACACTCCAGTCAGATGTGCTTCCCTAAATGCTGTTGTTTTGCTTTTGGTTGTTTTTGTGGGTATTTGAAATCCATTATTTCTCCATTACCATTTGCAGCACACTAACTTTTTTTTATTTCTAATTTTACCACCATCACTTAGTTTGTGCTTTGCTTACCTGTTTTTAAAAATGAGCTTCTTGTTAGATTAACAGAGTTGTACAGGCACAGCTTTAGGCACACTTGGGCTACTGGAGCAGAAAACAAAAAAACACTGCTTTTTTTGCAGGTCCTGCAAGAAGAGAATGGCCTGTTTGTTTTGCTTTGTCTTTGTTGGTAACTGAGTTATGAAAAAGCAGAACTAAGCATAGTGACTAAATCTGGTGTGCATTCCTTTGTGCCCAGCATGAGCATCAGACCTTGGATGTGAACTGCTTCCCCTTGTCCTTGGGCATTCTGAATTCTCTGTTCTCAATACATAGTGGAGTGATTTGTTCTTAAATATGTTTATGAAAAGTAGTTCTGAGCTGCTTGTTTCCAGGAATCATGGTTATTTCTTTGCTAAGTTGAAAAGGATTGTCACATAATTGGCTGCGTATAAATTACAATTTTTAAACATTAGATGTTTTTATTAGGCCTTTTATAGAGAGAAATAGTTGGAAGCAAGTTTGCTGTTCTCTTAAATGTAAATGGCTTTCACAATTTTTTGATCATATTTGGTAGGGAGAAAAGAAACAAAATATGTGCTTGCCAGTTCATATGCAATGCTTCAGCTTGATGCAATTACAAGATACTAAGTCATAAAATGACGTATAATGGGAATACTGACATCAACTTTGCAAAGTCTCTCCATTTCTTATCCAAAATAAAACCGTGTATTACATCAGCTGTTTGATTTCTTGAGCGTGTGTCAGTGAGGAAGCAAATTTTTACATCATTTATGCAGTAGGAATGAGATTAAGTAGTACTTTTAAGATACTGTCTTTCATTCAGTCATCCTTGAACAAGCTATATTTTGAGGTTAATTACAATGTGGTTACTTATGCAGGCAACAATCATTGATTTAAGGATATTTCTTTACTTTTGATTAGAAGAAATAACAATTCTAATCAGGCTAATATAGGGTAATGACCTTATGGGCATAGCTTCACATTTGCATTTTATTAGCTCATTCTGAGTATTCTCTTCTGTTGTAGGCATTTTCTGGAACTGTCATAGAAAAGGAGCCTTTGTCTCCCTCCTTAATAGCACACCCAGTCCTCGCTCACCCCATGCTGCCGACCATTCTGGAGCGCAAATCGGAGGAGCTCTTGTCCGACGCCCCTGAAGAACCTGTCAAGAGGATTTCCAAATTCAGAGCTGCCAGGATGCAGCAGACTCAGTAGGTGCTGCTGAGCCCAAGCAGGAGCACTCTTGCCTGCTTTCACCTCTCTGGAGATGATATAAAGCCTTCTCCGTAGCACCCACCGTTACCAGGGTGTCCTGTGGTAATTTGGCACCGTTATCTCCTCGACGTTTGCTGGCAGCATTAGGAAAACAAACAGTTCAGTGTTTGAACACTTGAGTATTCATCTTATTTTGTCGGTTTCCCTGTGTGCTGTCAGCACCTTTGTGTATGTTTGCCTTATGATAGCAGCACTTGGGTTCTTTTTCAAAAACTGTTCCTTACATACATTGTTTTTGTGTTTAAAACTAAATACAGGCAGTTTTGTGCCAGCTGTGATGTTCTACATACCATATGGACCATTTTAAGGAAACTTTTCACATTTCAAATAGATTCACCAATTATATTACATTACTTGCTTTAGCATTTTAAGACACACTTGTATTCACATTGCTGTAGGTTTTGCAACTAGGTGTCTGCTAAAAGTTTTTTTCCTTCTTTCAAACCTCTCTGGTATCTCACTGTACAGGTCTATAAAATGCCAGGTTCATGTACATTGCAGGGAAGTTTCTTTGATGGAAAAGGGTATTTTGTAAAATTAAATTTTCAGTAAAAAAGCTGTGAAACTGGTGTGGTTTTTGTTGCTTTACTACTAATTTGGAAGCTCCACAGAGAGGTTTTTATTTTGAACTTGCATTTCTAGCTTGAAGTGTTTACTACCACATGGACATAAAAGCAGTCCATTCTCTTCTGCCATTGTGTTTTAACCTCCTGCTAATGAATGTCCATGGAAATTGAATGCTCTTAAGGAGAGAAGCATAAACTCAGACTCTTGATTACAAAATCTCCTAGTTCTTTTGTATACTCAGAAAACATTGTAATTGTCTTGGGAATGCCCAGAGGGAGTCAGCACTAAGGAAAAATGTCTTAATGCTTCAGCTTTATTTCAAAATGCAACAGCACTGCAGCACTGAGGGTACAGTTTGGTGTATCCTTCTCGTGACTGAGAGCAGTCCTGGTTTCAGGAGTCCCTGCCCAGCAGCTCCTTCCAATCTTCTAAGGCCATCCCCTCGCTTTGCTGACACGGCTTTTGTTGTTAGGGGCCACCCCTTGAGTGATAGTAGGTGACAGAGATGGGCTTTAAATCAAACTACTGGGTTTGGTTTCATTTTTTTTTTTTTCATTAGTGTGTGGGTTTTTGAACCTAGTGAGTTTCCTAATCTCTCAGCATGTCTGTATCAGCACAATTAGAGGGGTTGTATGTTGAGCAAGGAGAAGGGAAAACGATGGCAGAGGGCATGGGCAGCTGGAGTACCTTAAACTGATGGTGCTCTCCAGCTGACACCATCGAGCCACAGCCTTAAAGGTGAGGCAGGAAGACTTGGGGGAGGGAGGAATGGTGACTTTGTAAACGGAGAGCCTGAGAGCCATCAGCATCTGATTTTCCAAATCTTGGCAAGCAGATAATGCTGTTTCCTCACCTTCCCCAAAATAGCTGCGCCTTGTACCCAGATCCTTTGCTCTCAGATCACAGCAGATGAGCTCATGGTGTGGCTTTGGAACAGAATCACCAGCTCCCTCTTGTCTCAACACTCCTCTCTCTGAAAGGGAGGTTGTGGCACTGGAACTTCTCTTTCTAAGGCGACTTCTGAAGTAAGCAGAGGCACTCTGGATCTCTGCTGTGCCCTGCTAGGAGTTTGGGAAGCCACAGTGGTTTCATGGGCAGAAAACTCCGGCCAAGTGTGGCAGCAGGAGGGCAGCAGCCCACCACAACTGGGGGCCACGTTTGCCCCTCAGGACAGAGCAAGTTGTGTTTGGCTGCAGGGAAAGCTGTGCAGCCCTGCTGCGCCTGCAGCGCGCCGGCTGCGAGGGGGCAAGCGCGGCTCCCAGCACAGCCCGAGAGTCACGTTGGAAGTGTTAATGATTAACTTGATTCATGCTCAAATGCAGAGGTTTTTTTGTTTTTTTTTTTTTTTTAAAGCATATTGCATTAGTACTAAAATAAGCCATCAATGCCAGTCCACCCTCTATTCACGGCTAAATATTTAAAGGAGGTTATTTATAGCTTCTTTAATGAATTCTTGGCTAAACAAAATGAAATTATGTCCTAGAAAAGTAGAAGCTATTTTGTAACCAGAACAGTGCAACTGTAAAATATAGTTCCATGAATATGTATTTTAAATAACAAGGGGTTGAGATCCAAGACTACCAGACATGGGTAATTAGAGGAAAACTGAGAGAAAGAAAGAAAGGGGGAGAGATGGAGAAAAAAAACCCTTTAAAAAGATTTATTTAGATATCTTCTGAAATACTTCCCGCTTCCAGTTACTTCAACAAACCAAATGCCCTTTGTCACCATAGATCAGTTTCAAATCAAAATTAATTCTTTGGTTGTTTTCTTTTTTTTTCCCCTCCCCTTTTTTCACATCTCTGCTCACGAGAAAAAGTAGGATAAATGCACCTTGGGTTTTAATGAATTATGACCTCAGTTCAGGGAAGCATCCTTACTCAGGAATGCACTTTGGCATGTGCTTATGTCTCAGAGATTTTGTAAAGAAGAATGGATTTAACCACATGCTTAAAACTAAGCACATGAGTGTTTTCCCTAATAGGGAGCCTGAGTGTGTCTGTGCCTTTCTGCAGTATATTTATTGTCAGAGGGCTCGCAGGCTGGAATGAGCCTTCGTCTTCCCTCTCTTCACTTGGGCTTTAGCAGCAGACTCACTTGCAGTGCCTAGAGCAAGAGAGATGGCTGTAGGCGTTTTATAGAATGTTTACAAACACCAAACAACAACCAAAAAAAAAAATAAAATCCATCAAAGCAGATAAAAATCTAAGCAGTAAAAAGCAATCATGTGAGGCCCTGTCTCTGTGAGGACCTAAAATTTGCTTTCTCTGCAACACTGGGCTAAGAAGTGCTGCAGGTGACCACCAATGCATGGGTGAAGTAAACATGGGATGGAGCAACAGATCCCCAAATTGGAGGCGTGAAGGGCTCCTGGGGGTAAATTAATTTTCACATGCCTTTTGCCCCCAGTGCTACCATTTGGGACTTTATTCACTTAAGCGATAATAAGGGTGCATGTTAATTCTGAAACTCCTTTGCTGACTCCGGCTGTTGGAAGGCTCCGTGTCTGCCGAGGGCTCTGGGCACGGGGCTGAGGAATGGCTGTCGGCTTTCCCCGTGCTCCCAAAGGCTTTTTGGCCTGTCCGGAGCAGGAGTGCGGGCTGGCTGGGCCAGCTGCTCCCCGCGGTGCCACAGCAGTGCGCACGCAGCCCCAGCGCTGTGCAGCGTGCCCTGCCCGCCCGGGCACAGGTGGCAGCGCCAGGTGGGCACTGCGGGGACACGGGGACACGCACGGCCCTGTGCCCCAGCTGTGTGCCACCGCCCCGCGCTGATTGCATCAATTAGGCACGGCAAATGACCCGTCGGGAGAAACTACCTGCTCTTTAATCTTCTTAATTGCCCTCAGGTGTGTTGGGCACCTGCCTGCGCCCAGAGGAGGGGCTGTGCGGGGCACACCTCGCCTGGGTGAGGTGCTCATTCCGAGACTGCTGTGTGCCTGGGGGAGCTGCAGGAAGGAGGAGAGGATGGATGCCGTGTGTGCTCCTGAGCCGGGAGGAGAGGCCTGTCCTGGGCCGGTGGGGCTGGATCCAGTTCGGCTGGGAGCCGGCTCTGGGGTACCTGATCCATCCCCCTGTCCCTCGTAAGGTGAGCTGCACTTCGCGCTTTCCATTGCTCGCTTAGGGCATCTAAAGCAGCAGATTTTTGGATGTCTCACGAATGTCTAAACCAGCTGTTTTGGCTGTTCATTTTAACTAAGTGATTTATGCCGCAAAAAACGAGCTGGGATTAAAAGAAATCAGATGTGCGCGTTTGGAATGCAGCGTCTCAGTGTTACAAATAGCTCCTCTCTAACCCACATTAACCCCGCGATACGTGAATTTTGCCAACTCCCGCTGCGTCTTTTAAATCAAGCCCAGCAAATCGTTCCCGGGTGCGCTGAGAGCCTAGCCTAGCCTAGCCTAGCCTAGCCTTCCCTTCCCTTCCCTTCCCTTCCCTTCCCTTCCCTTCCCTTCCCTTCCCTTCCCTTCCCTCCCTTCCTTCCGCGGGTGCGCGGGCTGCAGTGCGGGCGGCGGCCGGGAGGGGGCGGCGGCGGGCGCGGGCGCGGAGAGCTGCCAGTCAGCCGCTGATTTATTATTCATTTGTGTTATAGGTGGGGTGTGCAGACAGTTACTGTAATAATTACCCGGACTGGAGCGTTTCCTTGGCAACCGGGGTTTTTTTCTCCATTCATGCTGTTGCGGAGAGTACGCCTGTAAAGCATGACATTGCTGTATTCGGGGGTTTGTTGCCCTCCCGCTGCTCCGGGTTTGAGGTTAGTTACAGCATCACAAGGTGCTCTCGAGCATAAAAAGCTCAGGCTGGGATTAAAGCACGCAGGGAACGCCAGCGCCAAGTCTTTCCTTCCGCTGTCTCACTTTTAAGTAACAAGGTTATAAAAATGCAAATGCCATCTTGGGGTTGTTAATAACTAATATTGGGAAGAATTCCTGCAAGTTGTAAAATATTTTTTTTTTTTTGGTAAACAAAACCAAGCCCAAGTGAGGCGGCTCCTTGTATTTTACACCGGTCTTGTGGAAATAATGTTTGCAAAAAAGGGACTTGCAGCTTGATCCAGCCTTGCGGTGTTTGGCGTCATAAATCAATGGGAACTGCTCCATGCGGCTAATGATAAGGTGGTATTTGTTGTTTATCCTGCTTTATGGTAATGGTTCGGGAGGAGGAGGGTGCTGTGTCCTTCCTGAAGGAGCAGGAGTAATCTTTGGTGTGGTAACAGAGTAACAGAAACCACATCTATTATCAGAGATCTATAAATGAATCATATTATCCTACATTTTTAGGCTTACTAGAGCGCTCATTTTCAGAAACTTACATCAAGCACTGTGCAAGGATGAAAAGTAGTATTTTTCCATCCCTGCTGCACGAGGCAGAGGGAATTCATGATGCAATCTTGCACCGAGACGGGGAATTTTCACCCGTTAAAATTTCGAAGTAAGATGCTAAAACATGATTACATCTGGAAGGATTGTAACCTGCCAGCAGCGTGCTCCTCTCGCAAGGGTGGGCTGCGGATTAATGGGGCGACCCAGGGCTCTGGGATCCCCGCTTGTCCCTGAAGTTATCTCTTGGAAAGGTTAATGATGCTACTGAAGTACAACCAAGAAGCCAGCCCCTGGTACATCCTCCCTCTCTTCCCAGCTGCCCTGTGCTCACAGCCGGCTTGGAAAGATTCCCCAGCCCCTGGCCCACCGGCCCAGGGTTATACTTGTGGAGATGGATCCCTGTGGGGACTGTGCTCCCGCTGCTGCCCTGCCTGGGTGACAAATCCCAGCTTGCAGGCCACAAAGGGCCGTTGGCAGCTGGTGAGGAAAGTCTGCGTTGCCTTGAAATGGGGATGAGTGTCCTGCAGCACCCAGGTGCAAGTGACAGTGACACCACAGGTGCCTGGAGCCAGCTGCTGGTCCCAGAGGGACTGGGGACCTGTGGGGGCTGGCAGCAGGGGCTGCCTTTTCTCTGGAGCAGGACCAGGGCTGAGCAGTGCAGGATGACGCTGTGGGTCCCACCGGTGCTGCTCTGGGGCTGTGTGGGGTCTGGCACGAGCCCCTCTGCAGCCCCCTGTGAGCCACAGCATCTCTTAACACGGGGCATCCCCCAGATTCCTGCACCAAACCCCATCCCAGCCAGCAATTCCGCTCTGAAATCCCCCCTCAGTCCCTGCTAGGGCCGAGGGAGCACCCGGGGATGCTGCGCTGCCAGAGGTGCCCGGGAAAGCTGGCTGCCATACTTGGGTTGTCATCAATGCAAATCATTCACACTAATTCCTTCAGATTTGGATTTAAGTTTTAAAGAAAGCTTCAAGTTACCTCAAAATAGCTTAGTAATTATTTTAATAACTTGTGTGAGCAGGAACAATACCCACAGTGTCAATTCTGGCTCGCAAAATGTTTTTTTCAACTGTTCTGAGGAAAAAACAGCGAACAGTTCAACAGCTTAAATACAAGCGAGTGGATCTCTGGAGATTAATCTGTCTGGTGTTCCTCAGGTAAAGACTTCTGCACAATTTAACAAAGGAAATAATTTTCCTATTTTTATAATGCATGTCTCTCTGTGGTATAAATTACTAAAACCACGCTGCTTATCCTCAGTAATGTTATAGATGCAGATAATTTACTGTGTATCACGTTATCAGTTCATTAAAGAGATGCAATAAAATCATTATTTACTAAGAAACAGCAACCCTTGCAATATCTTGTCAGAGAAATTGGCTGATGCAAGAGGATCATATTTAAGCCTATATTCACAATAGCCCTTTAAACATTTCATCTGCTTCCCACTTGAGTTGCGGGAGGGAGCCGCTCTTCCCGCAGCCGCAGCAAAGTTGAGCCCAGCCCGTCCGGCCCTGCCAGAGCCCGACCCAGCCCGTCACCCCCACCCCCAGGGGCACCCCACGACCCCCAGGCTGGGCCCTGCCACGCTGCTCCCACCCCCTGACAAAAGGGTGCCAAAATATTAAGGGAGGTTTAGGCATTTCCTACCCCATCCCCCTCTTCTCCTCTGCCTAAAGATTACTCTGCATCCTAGACAAAGGAAATATTTAAACTGTTAAATCTGAACAAAGATACAGTCTGCGTATGACTTCTCTGAAGCCCTATAAAAATTCTTTAAAATTGCCTATTCACTCAAATTTACTGAGTGTAGCAAAAATGTCAAAGGCATAAAGTCAGAGAAGATTGAATAAAATAATGCAGAAAGACAGATTAGTCATGCACAGACCCACACAGCCTTTCACAGCACACAATACCACTTTTTATTACCGCTCTATCTTTACAAAGACTATGTTCAATACATAGAGGATGATACATGGTCAGTCATGTAATCTGCCTTTGATTCCAAGACTCATTTATCTGGGCCCTTTTCACAAAGACATTGATGAGAGATTTCAGTGTTTTCAGTGCATTGTTTTATTTATCATATATAATGGCTGGTGGAAAAAAATAGGAATTATGTCAGAGATCCTGCATAAAGGAGTTGTATAAAAGACTCTGTGACAAAGTTTGGTAAGACACATAGTGGCTCAGCTCAGGCGCGCTGGTTTCTCCCCAGCCCTGTCCCCCTCCTCAAGCACTTTGAATATTGACAGCTGCCAAAAGCCCCGAGGAGGGACACTGCCCCCAGCCCCTGCCTGCTCCTGCAGCCCACACGGGGCTGTCTCCAAATTACCAATTTTTCTGTGCTTTTAAATTTGAGCAATATTTTAATTGTTATTTTTAGCGATCTGGATTTATTATTTATACATTCACCAAAGAAAAGAGTCAGTCACAGTTTTGTATCTTGCAAATTTAATAAAGAACAGCCCTTAAGATAGAATTTCTCAGCCTGCCAGGATTGACAAAAGCCAGCTAATGCAGAAATGTCAACAGCAAACCTCATCAGCAGCCCCACCATGCCTTGCAATCAAGGGAAAGCTATGGCTTTACATAAACAATAATATATAGCTATCTAAATATCTATGTGTGTGTGTGGAGATGCCACCTGAGCTGTGGGAGGAGGAAGGGACGTGGTGCCTGGGCTCGGTGCTGCTGGGTCTCTGCTCTGTGCACGCTGGGGCTTTTCTTGGGGGGCTGATGCTCATCCCGTGGGATGGGGAGCCAAATCCAGCACTTGGAAAGGCTGCAGTAAATCCAGAGTGAGCCCGTTGGAGTTGTTCCAGATTCACACCAAGCAAGTGGGGCTGCTTTGCCCCATTGGATTGGCATTTTGTGGATGTGGGGATTTGTTTTCTGCTGCACAGGGAGCGATGGGAGGTGGTTGGACCAACCCCTGCTCCCCACCCAAAATACAGCCAGGGCTGCTCTGAGTGGGCAGTGCTGCCTGAGGGCAGGAGTGAGGCTTTATTAAATACCAGAGCACTGGCTGGTGTGCACTTAAATCACCATCTTACTTTCAAAACATCTTTCAAAAAGTGTCCCTGCAGCTTGTGGCAAAGGGAGGATTTCCTTGAAGGCAGTCAGACGTGACCAAAGTGTGGGGAAAGCGCGGGTGAGCCTGGGCACGTCAGGAGGGCACCATGCAACAGCATCCCTACCTGGTGCTGCAGGGCTGTGACACCCTCGGTAGGGCCTCAAATGAGGACCTGAATCGGGAATCAGCTGTAATTCCAGCAGTTCCAGACCCCGAGAGAGGTCTCCCAGGGAGCAGGCAGAATGGCTGAATTTGGAAATTATGTAGCGGCACCGTATATCCAGATGTGAGTTCTTCTGTGGGGCTGGCAGAGATAAATCACAGAGGTATCCTTGACAAATATAGTAGCTTCCACTCGGGGCACAGTGTTAACCTGCACTTAAGGCTGAGGCACATGATTTAATAGGGACAGACTTGGCGGCTAAAGAAAAATCTCTTGAAGAGAAAACGGGGTGGCGTTGTCGGTGGGGCTGGGGTGCCGGTGCCGGCCCCGGCAGACGGATGCCCGGAGCCTGCCGCGGTGTGTCCCCCTGGGCTGGGGCCGGGATGGAGGGGCTGGGCAGGGCTGGGACGGTGCCTTTAACCGTGGGGAGTGATGGAGAGCCCGGAGCTGCCGCTCCGCGAGGTCCCTGTAATATAGTGCTGTGCAGCTGCAACTTAGATCGTGAGGAAAACAAAATGGGCCGACTGAAATGGAAACTTTTGTTACTTATAATGTTAATGAAACCAGTTTATCAGGCAGCGCAGAGGAAGTGGAATATTTAGTGCCATTTAATGTCTAATCATCAGCATTTCTTTGAATAAATCACATTACATTGTCTAAAACCTGAAAAGACGAAGCTGTAATAATTTTTAATACGTTGTAGTTTCATTAAAGGGACACCCTGTTTGCCATCTAGCCCTGTGTGTCTTTGGGGAGGTTGTACACAACGTGGAAGTGTGTTTGGCAGGTTCTGACATGGCTTTGTGACACTGTGACTCGGCTGTGGCCTGGCCACACCGCAGAGCTGGGTCCCCATTTGCTCACAGATGGGTGCTGCAAACTCGTGGCCAGGCTGGAGGGTTGAGAAGTGACCTGATGTTCTTTGGATCTGGTGGCTTTTGAATACAGCAGAAATGCTTCCTCTCTCAAGGCCAGATTGTGTCCTTCCCCTTTTCTCCCGTAGATCCCAGTATCATCCCACTGAGAGCTGGTGGGGGTTTGCCTGTTCTGCCTGTGAGCTGAAGTGCTTAAGATTTTTCATCAACCAGGACAGCCTTGGCCCCTCTCCAGCAGCCAGCCTGGTGTCCCCTGGGCATCCCAGCTGGTCCCACTGCCCCCAGTCCCCCCAGTCCCTGCAGACCAGTGCCAGGCATGAGCCCTTGGCAGCCCACAAAGGTCCGGTTCCTGCCCACCACTGTCTTGCTCATAGTAATTTTTAAGTGAACTGCAATGAACCTATAAGTCATAATAAAATGAAATGATGACAGTTGTCTTCAAATCCATTGATTAATGGAAATATGGGTAGCTGGACACAGACTATATGGTTATAAATGGTGCTGTCAAAATAAAATAATTATTGTATTAATAAGGAAGCTGTTCAGCATTGGCCCTACTCTACCTCTAAAAATCTTTCAGCCCTTGATGTGTTTTGTGTTTCACGATACATCATGTGTTTTCCCGGCGAGCAGCTCACTGGTGCACGTTTTAATACAATTACTGTTTTGCAATGTGAGCCCTTCGGATCCTGGTACAAGCACCACAGCTGCAGATGGATTTTTTTATTGACTTAATACTAGTTCTAACTAGATCCCGAAGATTGACTAAGTTGGTGGAGCACATACCACTTGCAAGCAGGAATGGGAAAAAACTAGCATATCTTATTGTACCTGAAACACTCTATGATATGTACTAAATATTATGACTACTGCGAGCCCTGCAATAATTGATTCACCCACACAGCCATTTAGTCTGTGAGCTGTTCGTTTTACAAATTCTACAATCTTTTAGAAATTCTTTCAGTGAAGAAGATTGCTGCCTGGCCTCAGATTCATTATGGTGATTGAATCCTCTTCAATAGAGAACTGTTTAAAGAGAGCACATCCCTGTGTGTCTCACTCAGAGTGAAGGCACATAGGTTAAAAGCTTGTCTGGGTGGCATAATTCACTGCTGCTGTGCCAAACAATCACATCTTATTGTGACCTTCATAAGATACAAAAAGGCAACAGTATGGAGCTAGTCTTTTTTTTTTTATTTTATTTTTTTTAACCACGGCACAATTTTAGCTACCCAACATCTGAAGCTACCAGAATCCCTAATTAAATAACCAATTAATAATGTAGAATAGAAAGAGCTATTTTTTTCAGACACAAAATCATAATTAATCAGAGTACAAAAAGCTGCCTGTCTTTATATCAGGAAAATATAGACTAGGTATTTAAATATTCTAGCACACCTGAACCTTGGCCATCCGTCATTGTTATGACTTAAAACATCTCAGACTAAATTAGGTTTTGTTTGTATAGAGCAGTGAAAGTCAGATGGCTTGAATGACAAAATTAGAACATGCTCAAATCACTGAAACAAAACTGCATAAAAGGAAAGATGTGCAGGAGGAGTATTGCTTGTGTTAAGCTGAAATCCTTCTTTGTGGGATTTTTTTTCTCCTCTCCTCAAATTATTGTTTGTAACAATAGGAAACAGAGAACAGCTCTAGGAACTCTATCAGTGTTCTTTATATACATCCCTTTTGGCACATTTATATATTAAAAGAAATAATATTGTTGTGTATAGCTGAAGCATAACCTCTGTTATTTCTACTTAGTCAAGGAAATGCCATAACAATGGATATTTTTCAAGGAAGAATATCTTTGAAACACAAGACTATAGTCATTTTGTATGGCTCACAGAGGTCAGGTTTACCAGGAATATATTTACATCTTTTTTACATTCAAAAGTTGAGGCTTTCTCCCTTTGGAAGTTTGTGGTACATTTTGGTAAAATTAAGCAAGCAGGATTTAATAACTATTCCGAGAGGTTTAATTTTGCAGAGTTCATACCTTAACCTTGACTGTTCTTCATGGACAACAAAAAAGTTCTGCAGCTTGTTTTGTGCAGGAATGGAAAGGCAGAGAGGGGAGGCTCCCCAGGCCCAGCCATGGTGCTGGGCACAGGATTGCTCTGGGGACCTCCAGCACCAAAGTCTCTGCTGGGAAAATGGGCACCACAACACAGAAATAGCTAAATTTGCACCAAATTCTGCAGCCCTTAATTAGGCAACCCTCTTGGTGATCTCAAGGGGAGATCTGCTCAGTCAGGGGCTGCAGTATTTGGTCCCCTGTAATTGTTTCTGAGGTATAATTGAAGAGAGGCTGCTAATGCCTTCCAAGTTTGATAAGTGTTTGAATTCATGGTTCTTGAATGTCTTGTTATAAGCATGTTGTAGGCCTTTAAATGCTTCTCTTTTAGGAGGAAATTATTTCACAAATGCTTTACACAAGCATGTGACCTTGAAAGTGCCTATAGATATCTGTGTCTATAGATATCTGTGTGCACACCTGTGGATTCTATAGAGTGGAGAGAAATCAGCAGCTTTCCTTGGGTCAGTGCTCTATAGAGCAGGAAATTCTGTTTTTATTGTTCAACATCTTACCACAAAGGATCTCAGTCCACATAAAATTTGTTATTATCCTAGTACTAAATAATTTTGGTGACAGTTATGGTGTAAAACTTTGTGCGGTGTTTTTTATTGATAAAGCAGCTATGAATCAACATACATGAACACAATAAAAATGTACAAAATATATGTATTATATTCAGACTTTGTCAATAGGGCATTACATTGATCTTTGGTGTTATTTGCAGAGCTGCACTAAGCATTTCACTAGACATGCAAACTTTGTTAAATTGCCTTAAAACATAAATCACAGTGTTGGCTTGGCTTTCTGAAACCCAGCTGGGCTTGTGTCCTGGTCTTTGGAGTGTGACTCTGCAGAAGGTTCATGGAAACAGTACAGAGATCATGTCCCAAGGCTATCTTACAGATTAGATATAGATATAGATTAGATATAGATATAGATAGATATAACTTGCATGTGTAGTGGAGATTGGCAGAGAAGGTGATGAAGGCATGAGATACAGGACAACCAGAGATGAATAAAACCACATCAATGAATGTAATTGGTATTTAATAAAAAAAGTAGCTATTTTTTGTCCAAGTACATGAAAGGATATGAGGAAGGTGACCCTCACAGGAGTAATTTGAGGCCATGTGGGCAGCAATGCAGAGCTGGAGTGACAGCATTGAGGCTGCTGAGCTGATCTGCTGGGTGCAAAGCGCAGGACATGGTTTGGACGAAATGGTAATTTAACCAAAGAATTGTAAAAATGGTCTGAAATGTTGCATAACTTTACCAAACACAGATTATGCCTGAAAAAAAAACCAAAACAAAACAACCTGCTATCTTGCTTTGATAAGACCATTGATTTTCTAGATAGAAGAAATGAAATAGATCTCATCTCTCACAGCAGAGTATTTGATGAAGTGCCATGTGGGAAATTATTAAGGCAAGATAAGTACCTTAACAGCAAGACAAGGGAGGGAGATGGGGCTGGTCACGCTGAAAGACAAAGCACAGGTCTAGGCAGAAGTCAAAGGATGCCTCTCAGAACTGGCCTCCAACCTGATCTTGGGGACAGGGGAACCTGGTGACAAACCGTGCTCAGCATGCAAAACTGGGAGGCATCACTAATACATAATAATAATAGTCAGCATAGCACATGGAGAGAACAGAGCACTTCCTAGGAGAGAGTTATTCTGGCCCACCACTGTGGGATGGAGGGGAGGGAAGTCCTAAAACAGAGCTTTTAGTGGTGCAAGGGTGGTGGAGTCCATGGTCATGGCTGGTACAGATAATTGCAACCTTAAAATTTAGCCTGCAGAGAATATCTTCTTGCTTTGGAGAATATCTTACCCACTGACATTTCCTGATGCTCCTCAGCTCTAATTTTCAGTTCTGTTTTCTCTAATATCTCGTTGAATAGACAGTTGCTGTGATCTGCTCTCAGTGGGGCGCAGAAGTAGCCGACGTTAGCGGTGTGGGGTGCTCGAGATGGGAAGTACTCCGGTGAAATGATGGAGGGAGCCTCACACCCCTTTCCTGAAGTCCTGACACTTTCTCTACTGTGAAACAAAGAGCTGTCAGTCACTGCAGCACAGGGGGAGTAGGAGGAGCCCAACTGCAGTTAAATAAATGAATACAAATATATATTCATGTGCATTCCCTTTGCATGGGTTCCTTGAGGGACCACGGTGCACAGACCTCTCCTGGTCCTGCTGTCCTCTGTGGGACGGTCCTCCTGGTTCCTCCTGGTTCCTCCTGCTTCCTCCTGGTTCCTCCTGCTTCCTCCTGGTCTCTGCAGCCCATGAAGCTGGCATGCAGCATGTGAGAGTGCATTTCCTGCAGGACCACCCCTCATCACCTCTTCTCTGCCTGCTGTGCCCACCCCTGTGGGGCTGTTCTCTTCCCAGCCCATGAGGGAGCAGCCCAGATGCTGTGGGTGTGGAAAATAAATAATCTGCTTTCTAAACTGGGGTTGGACATGATTGTAGCTGAGCCTCAAAAACTCTCAGGCCATGCCCCACAAAAACTGGGCAAGCTGCTGAGCAGAGCCAGTGAGAATAGGAGGACATTACATAAATGCCATCTCCTGCAGTTGTGCTGCCTCGCTCCTATCCTGCAAGTATTTGTGTTAAAAACAGTAAGAACAAGACATCTGAAAATTAGGATTCTGTGTCAAACTGTCAATACCCACAAGCATGCAGCCTTTCATTAAAATCTGTTTGACATTTTTGTTATGCACAGAGAGCCAAAAAGATGCCAAAAGGATGTGATATTTGTGATCACATCCTCCTGCTAATACAAGACACTGTGAAGACTATTGTATTAAAACATTCCTTGCAAAAGGATGAGCAGTTACAGCAAAAAAAGTGAAAAAAGTGACTGAAGTTAAAGTGAATTATGTGCAGTGTGGGAATTCAGGATGTGCTCCTTGGGTGAAGTAGTGGCAAGTAGCCTTTTTAACTCTTTGTAGCTAATTGAAATGATAAGCAATCTAGTAATTTCAATTTTCCACAGAGGCCTTCCACCCCCAAAATGTGCAAAATTTAATAATTTTTGGAAAAATCATGTAATGATCATGTCATGTGACCCGGGCTGAAGAGATATTATTTTGTCACAACAATGTGAGTAAATTATCTTACTGGCAACTCGCTTAAAGGTCATGGAGATCATCTGATGCGTGAGATGGAAATTTCTCATGCCAAAACAATATTGACAGCTTATCAAGCAGGGAGGAAAGTACGATGGTATAATAGAATGTAAGAGAAGATAACACTCGCTACTGATGGTAGAAAATATGACATGGCATTTCAATTTTAAGGTTATAGGCAGAATGGTGTGGTATAGATGCTTGGAGGCATAATGGGGCAACGGGGATAGGCTAAACTGGATGTAACATTGTAGCTTAACAGATAAAAATGTAATATATTTTAGATATTAAACACAATACCTGAAGAAAGGGATACAAACAGTTGTACCAAAGAAGGGAAGGAGAAAGATCTTCACCTGCCTGCATGTATTCTCTTTGAACAGACTTCTGGCTCTGCTGGGACTCAAAGATTTGTGTGGCATTGCTGTCTCTTTTCTCTAACATTTTGGTATTGGTGGGTGCCTTATGGCTTTTCTTTAGGTTTATTCCCTTATGGCTTTTCTTTAAGTTTTACTCCCATACTTATCTTTCTGTTTTATAGCTGTAATGCAGTACAGGAAATGAATTACCAATACAGTAGTTGTGTATATATATATATATATATATATATATATAAAACAAATAGATATATAAGTAACACACATCTGAGTTATAATGCCAGCTGAAAAAAAAAAATAAAATTGCAAGAGAAGGGGAATATTCCTTGAGGATCAGCCACAGCATGAATGGGCATGACCTTCCTTAATCATGTGTTGGAGTGCCTGTCCTTGCTGCGCTGGGCCCGGCATGCTGGGACTGGGGCTCCTCTTGCTTTTGGCACAGCACAGTGACACCAGGCACTGCCTGCCCTCTGACACCACGGGCACTGGGCACGGCCATCAGGAAATGCCCTGTGCTGGAGGGCAGTCTGATAGGGCTGAGAATCTGTTTCTTCCCTGCTGTTCCACAATTGCCTGGGAGAGAGCACTGTACCTGCTGCCCACAGGTCTTTGCTCAGGGGGTCCTTTCTAAACAACACACGGCATCAAAAATGCTGGGGAGATAAATCAGAGCAGGTTTGGCATCTCTGCATGCATCTGTGTTTCTCTGTGTGTTTGTATTTGGGCAGATTCAGGGTATTAAAGAACCTGACATTTCTCATCCATGAATGGGCAATGCAGTTCCATTGATGTATTCACTCACTAGGGCTTTTTTCAGCTGTTCTTAACCCAAATGAAAGGTATACATTATTTATTTTCTTTTCTGCTCTCATCAGTGGCTGAAATTTAATCTGTCCCCCCCTGCACGAGCCCTTCCCTGTGTCTGTGTGTGGCACTCACATCAGGGTCCCACAAACACCACACTTTTGGCAGGAAGGATTCTATGTGCTCAGCCTCTGCCACCTGCCTGTGGCTGGCCAGTTCTCGACCCTCACTTCCATGGGCTGCATTAGGCTCCAAAAAATGATCTTGGTGCTGTGCTGGGCGTGCAGTGGAAGGCACCAGTGGTGTCAGGGTGGGTGGAGGCAGAGCTCTGTGGGCAGGGCTGCAGGGCGTGTGCCAGCCAGTGCTCCCCAGTCAGCCCTGGTGTCACAGCCCAGAGAAAGAGTCTGGGTGAGCCACATCTGCAAAAGTGATCAAGAAACAGGGCCTGAGCCGGTGTGTCACAGTGTTTAGCAGCTGTTTGCACAGTCCTTGGGACTTTGAAGATCTTAATTTCTCAGAGGAAAAAAGTCACTGGGGAAGCTTCCTCTGCAGGTAGTTGTAAATGAGCTATACAAATATTCACCATTCTTTATGTTGTCTCCAGGGAGAATCAAGGCAATCAACAGAATCAACAGGACTGATACTCTTGCAGTGGCTGTTCAGAAAGGGTTGGTTTAGCTGGCAGAGTTTCACTATTCTTGAGTTTGGCTGTAGATTTTGAGCTCCAGCATGGCTGGGGATGGGAAAAGGAGCTGCCAGACTTTACAGGGCTCAGATAAAATGCACTTGTTTCTCCAGGGTCAGATGAGATCTGAATAAAAGCTGGCTTTGGTATTTTCAGATCCATCTCAAAGCACAGTCAATTTCAAAGTGAAGTGGTTGGTTTCTAGTTCTTTTTCCAGGGCTTGCATAGCCCCGTATTCTTTCAAGCACGTTTGTAACCCTGCACAAGGGCTGCAGCCAAATATCCTCAGTGGTGTGTTATGAGGGTTCTCTCTGCTCAAAACCTAATTGAAGCCTTGAACAGGGCTAGCTGCTCTCACAGGTTTCCAGTATTGCATCTTCAAGAGTCAACTTGCTGGGAGCAATGCACTCATTTGTGTAAGGAAAAAGATCCCTTAATGTGCTATTAAATTAAACAATGTCACTGCTATTGCAGTAGAGCTGAGCGAATAATCCATAATGAATAATTTATTCAACAAATTTAGCTGCTTTCTCTGCTCACAGACTATCTGGAGACAGATCACAATTCCCTCCAATTTACTTATTATTTGAAATTACTGATGGATAGCTTTGTAATTAAAAAAACAACTCTGTGTCTTGATCACAAACAACTGTGGGTGTCTGATCTTCGTTAGTCAAGGTATGTGCGTTGGTTGTGATGGGTCAGATAAATCACATGATATTGTTTCTGCCTGCTCATTGGAGAAGCCTACAAGCATGTATGGCATGAAAAGACAAAAAATTCTGTCTCTGCATGCAATTTTGAAATTTGTCTTGTGCAAACATTTGCCCAGTAAAACTTGATTGCTCAAAAGTGTGCAGAAAGCAAATCCCAGGGGGAAATCAATGTGGCTGCAGTAAATTCATTTAAAAATGTGAATGAATATTTGCAGACTTTTTTTAAAGCTCCCACTTAGCCCTGCACAACAACGTCCATCAAACGCACCAAAAAACCATTTCACTTGTTGAAGATTATTTGGTTTGTTTTTTCTTGTCTCCTCCCTCAGAAGAAGACAGAATGAGAAGGAACCTCTGGTCTTGACGTTGCAATAATGTTAGACTGAACTCAATGATCAGCTGCACAGGAGACATCTCAGAACTGATTATCTTGGAAGGACGTTTCAAAATCTCTCTGTTCTGATGGCCAGAGCATTTTTCTGTTGTAAATCTTCCATGTACTCATGGACAGGTTATTCTCACTTGTTGCTGGGTCTCACTCCACCTGTCCTGTAAACAGGCCTGAGGGAGGGATGGGGGTCTCCAGACTGCCCAGGAAGCAGAGTTGGTTGCAACTGCATTTTTTCCAAAACCCCTGCTAAAAGCCATCTGTAATTTGTTGCAGTTGTCACCTTCTTTGTCGGTTCCTCTTTGTCCATCACTACCTTGCTCAGATGGGGACACCCTCCCTGCCCTCCCCTCAGTGCACAGACATGCAGCCTTCCTCCTCCTCCTCCTCTTCCTTTCTAAGTCCTCTGAACCTAGAGGTGAAACTTGTAGGTCCTCAACCCTAGCCCAGTATTTGAAGCTGATTGATTCTGAAGGAACAATATGGTTTTTCTTTTTCTAATTTCCAGCGTTAAGAAAAACAACTACAGTGGGGAATGTTTTTGCAGAGATGTGTGTAAACCTCTCAGATCTGAGGTCTAAGGGCTGTGTTTGTACAGGAGGGAACGGGCTGATTAATTGATCTCCAGTGAGTCCTGTTTCAATACTTTATTCTTCTCAATTCAGGAGATGCCATTGTTTTTGTGAGTTCACCTAGGTTAGGTCACAAAGACATATTCCCCATCTTTTGAAGTAATATACATGTTGGTATCATCTTCAAGTAGAAAAGTTCATGTGGCAGCTTTTGTGTTTCCCCACTAGGAGCCAAACACGAATAATATTATTACTGCACCGTAGCTGTTTCAGGCATTCACACCCTATTAAAGCAGAGAGCAATTCCAGGGAGAAACACCACTCCTTGGTGGGGAGAGTAGTGCTTAGTGGAGACAGACAGCACTTCAAACCCAAACGTGGTGAGCTGGGTCAGAGGATGCTTTCCTTCACACAGATGCAGCTTTTCATCTGTATGATTCTTAGAGGGAAGAATGTGCCTGTTCAAAAGGGACCTCTGGAGTGAGCGGCTCCATGCCAGCAGCTGCCTGGTGGGTACCTGTGCCTGGGTCCTGGGCACCAGAGCCCTGCTTGCACTTGACCTTCAGCATTCATCGGCTGGTGAAGAGGGTTTCACTTTAAATGTGCAGAAATGTGCTCCTTTGTGGAAATTGTACATCAGCATCCAGAAAAGGAGACAAATGGGATCACGTGGAGTTGAGTGGTGTTTACACTCTGTGTTTGTACCACCTCTGGTGCCTCTGCTTTGCTTGGGGTCAAGCACGTGCTCCCTGTGATCTCGGTGCAGCATGAGACACCCAAGAAGAATACAGATATAAGTGTCCCTCCCTGGCAGCTTTCCTGTTAAAGACAACTCTTTTCCCATCTGGCTGTTTTGCTCTCCCTTCCCTGTGCCTGACACCCAGGTAGGGCTCCTTCTTTCCACGCTTGAAACGGATCCCAAAGCCACAGGAAAAACAAAGAATGGCTCGTGTTTATTTTTGCAGAGTTTTAACTGGGTCGGCAAGGAACGTAGCCTTGTTAAAAGGATTTTACTATGGGTCATCCAGAGTTTGAGGAGATGAGGAAGAAAAGGGGGGAGATGCTGCTTCCCCATGGGCAGGTTGGTGGCTGCTGCCACGCTACCCACAACAGCTGCAGGGAGCAGTCAGTGCACTGAGCCAGGGGTTGGAGAAGAGCAATGGGAAAAACTCCTTTGGGCAAATGAGGATATGAACTGAGGACGTTTTAATATTTTTCTCACAGAAAGTAGCATTAGTTAATTTTGCCCTCTATCCTCAATTGCTTATAAAAACAAAGTGAAAGCAGCATAATTCTTTAAAGCCCATGCAGGCTTTCTTAAAATGACCTTTTCACCTGTAATTACAAATAAAAGATTATTGAGCCAAATGGGATATATTAGTAAGAACATCACTGATATAATTTTGATCACAGTGAATAAAATAGTTGGGAAAATTCATTTAACAACCTTTAAATCACTGGCTCCAGTGTTATTTACTTCTGAAAGCATAACTCATACAGCTTCTCCTCTGTTGTATTCCCACAGCATGTATTTATCTCACCTTCTCCCTTGAATCCTACGTAAAAAATAGATTTCGCATTGGCAACGCTCTTTTCATCTTCCTCTCCTGAGCCCACACTCTGTGTGAAAGGCTTTGAGCTCTGCCTCTGTGGCACGGTCACGGCGCTGAGATGGGGACAGCCAGCTGGGAAGCCAGGAAAGCCAGTCAAAATTAGAATTATGTTCACATCAGAAGTGTGAAAGTTACCTGGCCTGGTCTGTGTTTAAGGATTCTGACAGAACAGCTGAACTGCAGGGCACAGGGCGCACTTGAGCACTGCCCATGTCTCTGGTACAGCTCTTAAACAAGCCTGCAGTTTGAGAGAGTCCTGCACTGAGGAGGGCTCCACGGGAGATGGCCAAGACCTTCTCTACCTCCACCAGGCCACAGATGAGCTTTGTGTCTGCTGATGCTCTTAAATCAGTAGATTTTAGGAAACAGCAATATGGTCCATTAACAAATATAATCAACATGGTCTCTGCTGGACCAAGAGCACAGGATATTCTTGCTGCAATATGGTCACTTTGAATGTGTTATTCCCTTTAAATCAGCACAACATCAGGAGGTACCACAGAGGATCAGCTGTGCAGGAGGTGGACATCTGCCAGACACAACCGTTATCAATCATCACCCAAGTATTTACATCAATCATTGAACAAACATTTATGTCTGGAGCCTTTCTTCTGGCCACAATATACATTTAGACAGAAATGCAAACACAATGGGGAGAGGATCCTGATGCCTTCCTTCACCCTGCTTGCAGAAAATTCACTTCTCTCTTCTCCCATGGGCTGACCTCCAATTTGTTTTCTATTTGAAAGGCTAAGGCCATATGGCAGATATGTTCAGCCCTCAAAGTCTTTTGATCTTTAGAACAGTTGCAGTCTAAATTTCAGTAATGAAAACACTTTTCTTTTTTTTTTTTTTTTTTTTTATTTTCCTTTTTGGATACTTATAAATGAGATATTATATTTCCATACATTTTATTTCTGGCCACATCTATGAATCTAATATTGACCTGGAGTTATCTGTGATAGAGAAGTTATTAATTTTGACAGATATAAGGGAGAAGCTAATATCCTCCTTTTACAAACACCTAATATTAATCTCTAGTGATGTAAACGAGAACTCCAGAATGGCTTGGGGTGGTGCTGGAAATGATATAAGATTGAAATTTGATAATGAAAAAGGGAAAGATTCATTTTAGAAAATTGATAAAATAGATAAAAAACTGCATTTCCTATGAAATAAGTGTAGGAAGCACAACTTAGATTTAGCATCCATTATTCCTCTATAGGTGGTATATACACAATGGATATGTTAGGGAGCAGGTTTTACTCTGATTTAAATATCCATAATTCCATTGACTCAGGGTAGTTTCTGTCTCATGGTTTCTGCTCAAATACCAAATAGGAAGTCTGGAATTGGTTTTATGGCTCAGGAAGGTATCCAGCCTGGTTTTACCAAATGAGGATGGCTACTGATGCCACATCAGCAGCTCTGCAGTGACTCAGTCACCTTCAATAGCTGGAGATTTCACTCCGTGACCCTCAAGATCCATTGTAACCATGTTCCCAAATCCAGGCACTCCTTGGAGACATTTTCTTCCCTAGCATGCCTTCTCTGTGTTATTGTGTTCCAGTCAAATGGCTCTGTGAACAGACAGAGAGAATTCCTCGATGCACTGGGAGGAAACCCTTCCTCAGCTCTGACTATCCAGAGATCAGGCTTTGGATTCTCCCTCTGGAGAAGTTTTTGGCCTTTGCTTGGGGTAAAATTCCAGTATTTTATGATACATAGGATACTTTGTTTTTTTTCTCCCCAGCAATTTACTGGGTTATCCTGGGGAAATTGCCAAGTCTGGAGATTCTGGAAGTGTTTGGAAGGTTTTTTACTTTACGGCAGAAAGACAGTTTGATGGCCTGGTTCAAAAGGAGCTCAGATTCACACAGCTGCACTGTTTATTTTGGTTGCATTTTTTTTTGTTATGCCAGAAGCAAAGGCAGACTGTAATGTTAATCTCATTCAGACATTTTGCTGTCCTCTTCTTTTTAAACCTCAACAGCATTTGTACCCTGTTCCTGTCCAAGATCCCACTGTGCAACTGATCAAAGCCCACCCATTTCTGGGAGTCCTGAGCAGGTTTTGTGGCCATCCTGCTACAAAGGGAGTGCAGAATTTGGTCACCTGTTTTACTCACTAAAGGAAAGCTGCATTCCTGTGTCCCCATTAATCCATCACAGTGCTGAAGTGCCTGTGATGAAGGGAAATAGGGCAGGTATGATTAATAAATAGTTTAATGTAGGGCTGGGGAGAGCTCTCTTTGGTTTCACAGGTCTCTGCTGTCGTGCTGCTGCACTGTTTGCTATATGTATTTATTGCCAAGCTTATCTCAGAGTTATGTATTTGATATCAAGGCTGTCATGAACATTACTAAAGGCACCTGTCTATGCCTCAGAGCAAAGTGGAAAGTTATCTCCACCACGATGGCTGACAGCATGCAGAGGATGGCACAAAGCCTCCCTTCTTGGAGAGATGTCCTCAGCAGCACCAGAAGTTGAGCTGCTGCCACAGGGAAATGCTGGAGCAGCCCATACCACAGAGAGAGGCCCAGCCTGGGGAAATCTGTCATTTTGGGGTATTTTCCTGCCTGGAGATGCTGTTTGGGGATGGGAAAGTTCAGGCAGCACAGCCCAACAGCTGTGAGCTGTGCAGGGGCAGTGGGGAAATCAGTCCTGGGGGCAGTTTGAATCTTGGAGTAACATATTTTATTAGTTGGGAGGCAGGCTTGTTAATGAATCTTTTGGTCCCTGCTATGGTAGTCTGTTCTGATCTGGCTCAGCTGGTGCATGCCTGACCATGCCCAGCTCCCGTGGGCAGTGCTGGGTGTCACAGCGTGGTGGGTGTGCCACCACTGGGGTGCTGGAGCCCACCATGGCCTCACTGGGCACCCTGTGCCACAGAGGGCTCTGACATCTCACCAGGGCTCAGGGCAGGTGGCTCTGAGCATCTCCAAAAAGAATGAGAGGACTTCTACTGTTGTGCACTGTTGTCACTGCTCTCAAAGGCAACAGCTCTAAACATCAGCAGATACTGATATGCAGGATCATGCACTGCAAAGATGGAATGAGTTGCCAACCAGCCTCAGGCCAGTTTTGATACTGGGCTAAGAACTAAAACCACAGTGACTTAAAAGCCAAAGGCCTTCAGACAGCACTGTCCTGGTTTGTCCATCAATCTTGCTTCCCTCCTGCAAAAAACCACAATAAACAATTATCAGGTATCAGTGCCTGAATCTTAAGTGTCTTCTGTAACACTTAATATAAAAACAAATATGTTCTCCTTCAGAAAATGAAGCAGATCCCAATTAATTATGTATAGCTCTCCTGCTTTCACACAAAGAATAGCAACATTCAAATAAATGCTTTGGTCTTCTTATCACCTGTTAGCTTACAGGCATCTCCCAGCTCTCTAATGATCATCTGAGTTTTGGGGCTGGTTGTTTCTTTTTACTCTGCATCATGTTCTTTCTCTTTCTTAGCATTTTTGATAAAAATAATATAGTAGAGAAGAGACAGATGTCCCTTTGGTGATTTAATACCTTCTTTGCTGCCCTAAAATGTCTGCAAGAATTGGCTTACATATCGAGAGCTCTCTGTTCTGATTTCACGTATGCTGGAGGCAGAGAGGAGGACAGAGGAATGTATGCCACAGATGTGGGCCAGCCCATTGCATCTGATTGATGGCAAAACAGTGATGAAACCCAGCAAATGGGTGGGCTCTCTGTAATGACTCTGCTACTTAGGAGGGCACAGCAATCCAAGACCTGCCTGAAACCCCCTCCTGTATGTCAAGTGCTTTCTCTTGCACTGTATTTGTTCAGGAATATGTCTTTTGCTCCTATCTTTGGGAATGTTTGTCCTGCAGAAGACTAGGCTAGGTTGGAGACCAATGGATACAATTTTGTGTTTTGGTGGCCTTTGTGGGCTCTACTTGCTTTATTGTCAGAAGGAAGAGTAAGAAGTCTCCAACATATAGTGTCATCAGCATTGTGATCTGAGAAACAACACCTACAGAATCTATTATTCATTAAGTGTAACCAATATATAATTTAAAACAGTGGGTTTTGTCAAATAATGTTAGGTCAGCATAATTTTCTGCCTATTACTAATATCTATAACATCTTTGCCTTAGTCAGCTCTATTTAAATATGCAATCATTTACAGCTTTTGACTATATGTGTGTGCACTCCCAATTTCCAATATTCAACTACTACAAATTTTATGCTGACATCAATAGCAAACTATTAAAGACAGTATTTCATTATTGGTTTTTCATCCCAAAAGTTATTTACAATTATATACTAAGCACTAATATTAAAGGAAACCATTTAAATGAGGTGCTATCTGCTTTAACAATATGTCTGTCACAGAATGAGATTGTGTTTAAAGATTTTATCAAGAAATGGTTGTTTGCTGAGGTTATGTTTTGTCCATGAAATATGCATTTCATATCTCTTTCATTTCATTAACATAATTTAATTTGTGCTTTGCATTTTGTGCATAATACATATTTGATTTACAAAACAAATATTTCCATTAGAAAATGAATTTCATGCAGGCAAAAAAGCAGAACCAAATGATGTATTGAAGGAAAATAAGAAGAAATGAAATGCATTTTCTCAGTCTATTAAAAAATCTATGGCATTGACAGAAAGTGCACTTAGTGCTACATTTAAAAAATAGCACATATGTCAATGTATTAACAAATAGAATTGGAAATACAAATATTTCCCTATATCAAGCCAAGAATCTCTTTATTTTAATTGAGTTGATTTAAAAGCCCAACTACAATTTAATTTTTATTTCATGATGTGGTACACTGCCTGGTGCCATTACATCCATGTAGAATTGGCAGTCAATATACAAATATATTTTACCTTTTAAAAACTTTCTATTGACACCAGCAATAAATAATTTAATGGGCTGAAAATGTGAAATCATTAATTTGCTGATTGTCTTCGAATATCGGGTAGCTGGGGCAGGGGTACAGATAGGTGAGCAAACTAATGAATAATGTTTGTGAGTCTGCCATGAAAGGACCCCAGTAAAGCAAGCCACAGATGAAATGAAATGCTATTTAAACTTGCCTGGTTTAATCTCCAAGGAATTCCAGCTAATTCCAAAGAATGGAAGAAAAAGGATGAGGCCTAAAATGCCCCATTATCTCCCTGCCAAGAAAATCTATGAAACATAGTGAGGAGGAGTTAAATGTGTGCCTCCCCTGGAGCCTGAATGTGCGCGTTTCCTTCCATGTGGCCAGCTCTGTCCATCTGGAATGTCCCCATGGAAGTGCTGGGCTCAGCACCCAGGACATGGCAGCTTTGTGCCTCCAAGGGAGCTGGGCACCTCCCTGCAGATGGATCTGCTGCATCCCTCTTAGCAGGTGACAGAGCCCGGGCAACAAATCCCTCATCCTTCCAGAACCAGACAAATTCTCCAGCAAATATCTTAGAATAACTGTCCCTCCACAGAGGTGTATGTATTGGCTGTCGCATTCCCTGCGTGAACTGAGAAATTTTGGCATGACACGGGAGGGCAGGCTCTGGCCCCAGGCCTGCCCTCCCACAGCACGTGTGAATCATTGTGCCCACAGCTGAGCCAGGCAGCCCCGGCGATCTCGCTGGTGTCACTGGGAGCAGAAGGGGAGCAGAGATGGACATAACTGCTCTCAGCCCGCCCCTGCGGCACCGCTGGCACCGCCAGCTGCAGCAATGTGTCTGGGGCAGGACTCAGACAGCATGAGAATTAATTTAAATTCACGGGATATTTTAAAGATAATAATAGATGTCGAGTTGCATCTTTTAGTTGTTTTGGAGCTTTGTGCTTTAAGCTTTTTTACACAAGGATTAGCGGCTTGCTTTTAAAAAAAAGGGAGGGGTTGGGAACCAGGATTCTTGCAGTCTCAGGAGTCCAGAAGCTGCAGCTTAAAGAAAAATACCAAATGTTGCAAGGCGGTAAGACTGAAAAATCCTGTATTATTCTGTCATGGGGAATAAGTTTAACTCTATGAGAAACTCTACACAGCAAAGTAAGGAGGGAAAATGAAGAATAACTCCCCTATTTAAAACTAAGAGATACATTTGGGGAGGTTAGGCTGTAAATACATTAGCTTAGCTGGAATTTTGCCAGGACTTTGGGACTAATATCCATACTCTTATGAAAAGTGCTTGGGATAATGACTACAGGTATCTGAGGCCTCAGTGCTGTATCCAAGGCTAATTGAATTGAGTAGGCGTGCATACTTGAGAAAACCAAAGGGAGGTTAGGTAGAAAGAGTGAAGAAGGTGAAAAAGAAAGCAAAGAACCGAAGCTGCAACACTCTGATAATTAACTGAGTGAAGGCTCCTGGTCTGTCCTGCCAGATCATGCTGTGTGCTGGCTGGAAGCAAAGTGACAGGGGGAGTGCTCTCACCATGCTGCTCCCGTGGCCACCAATGCCACAGCTTGCAGCTTGTTCTCATCTTCTGCTGAGCCCCAGTCAAGGCAAGGCTCTCTGAATTATGCTCTTGTTGCAGGAGCCATGCTCTCCAAAGCTTGCATGGCTCAGGCTGCCTGCTGCACTCATGGCACCTCTGGCATCCTGCTCATCCCATGGCCAGGAGTGCTGTAGGGACAAACCTGGCCAAACTGGCCACACTGATGGCTTGCCAGGATGCTCTGGGGGCTGCTGCCTCCTCATCACAGCCCAAACAGTAACTCTGCACAACATCCCTCAGAGGGCCATCAGAAGAGAAGGGAGCAGTCCCCTCTCCTGCCCATGAGCACAGTGCTGCAGTGCAGGAGGAACCCGGATCCTGCCTCACCTGCACATGGTCCCTTGTGGAGATTTGATAGGTCCCCATGCTGCTTTTCCTGAACACAAAACGTCCAGTGCCTAGAGAGAAAGCACTTTTTCATTCACTGTGAGTGGGACACCTGGTGTGGTATTTGGGATGTGGCTGACAGAGCTGTGCTGCTCCGAGCAATCCCATCCGAGCAGCAGCTCTGCTCCATGTCCCCACTGACTGCTCCTGGAGACACAAGTGCTGTGAATCCTCTCAAGTGAACCAGAGAGCTGTGTCTTCAGCCAAACCTTCAAAGGAATGAATACTGTGAGCCTGGTGATTAGCTCTAGGATTAATGAGAGGCACCACCTACATTCGTAAGGTATAATAAGAAAAAGTACCCAGTAACGTTCAAACATCACACCTCCTTTCCTGACAATATCGGCATGTCAGGCTTGGGATAAAACTGTTTTGAATAAAAAATAAAGTATGTCTAAAATATTAAAAGAAAAAGCTTAGTGCCTGCACACACAAAAGCAATGATCTAAGGGAAATCACCAGTTGCTGTTCTGTGAGGTATAAAAATAAACCCTTGTCTCCTTTACTTTTACATTCACTGACAAGTGACTATATTAGCATTAAGTGAAAAAGCAGATGAAAAGTAATGTCTTTTATTTAGCTCCTACCTGAAACATATTTAAGTTTCATGCAGGAAGTGAGATTGTGCACAGGGGTTTGAAATCATGTAATAAGACACTGTGTGACATTATCTGTCCACCCAGCAGTCACTCCAGTAAGTAACACTGCCACTAAATCTTGGAAGGGAAGTTAACACAAATAACTTCACACTTTCCCCCTCCCTGTTTTCTCAAGCTTGTCAGTGTGTCTATCTGCATAAGATTTTGTACTCGTTCTCCAAAGAAACCTGTTAGGATACCTGTCCATCAGCTAGTCCAACGTACTCGTCTCATTTTTAATATGCCAAAAATGTTGAGCCATGTATTGTTTCTAAATGAAGCACATGTGTGCTGCAGAGTAGAAACAGAAATGTGCTGATACAGGAAACTCTACTTGTTTGTTAGCAGTGATATTGGAAAAAATCCATCTCTCCTAGCAGGACAATCTCATCATATTAAAAGTTATGGATTTCTTACTTAAGCATTCTACACTAGCTGCCGAGCTGTATAAACTTGCTTCTGCTTATCAAGCGAGCCAACAATACACAAAAAGAAAATTTAACATCTTCTAACATTTCTGCCTTCATATGGGAGTTCTCCTGAAATGAGTTCTTCAATTATCCTGATGGATCTGTTTAGTGAGTTGGTACTGTTTCCTGGCTTATAAAAGCCAGTGCATTACTATGCGATACTGTGTATGTGCTATTGAAATGAGATCAACATCATTGCTTTACTACATTTTAAGCAGAAGTTAGCACAGATTATAAAAATCATAAAGACTTTGGAGTTGGATATTGTAGCAATGTATTCTAAAACCTACACTGGTTTTCACTGACAAATAACTGGAGGTGTGTGAAAAATGAAGTGTTGGTGGCTTCTTTCTTAAATGAGTATTAATCAATATTAGGCAAAGATTATCAGAGAGCATGTTTTATTTTTCTTTATCTTGGGTAACAAAAGGAAAAGGATTTTAAAAATATGATAAAACTAATTTTATTAATTTCAAAATATTATTGAGTTTCAAAATAAAGTTGTAACATTATTCCTATGTGTAGGAGATAATAGGTAGCTCTATATATGAAATTCACTTCAGGAAAAAAATCACTGCTTCATGTGAGATTAACTGCATATGACATCCAAGAATGCTTCAGAGCATCATTTATTGGATTGACTGTGTTGTACAAGTATGCAAAATATTTATATCTTTAGTTCTCTGAATTATTAAGCTGCTAAGATTCGCCTGTGAACGGAAGTTTTAACAAAACAGTTTGTAGGTGTTCCCTCTGAACCCAATATCCTCAGCTCTGCGTTTGTACATTTGCATGTGTGTGTGCATGCACAGATTTTTTAGTCCTTACACTGTAAAAAACTTTGGAATTGTTTGACCCTGTAAACACAAAATTCATGTCTCTCACCCTGGGACAAATACATTCTTTTTAAAAGCAGCATATGGGCAGCCTTGGACTGATGTTAGTTTATTGTCACTGCTTGATAACGTTTAATGGAAAAGATACAAGAGTGCCAAAGAATTTTAATTATTTTTGTGATAAAGTTATATGTTCGGCCTTGAAAAAGTGGAGATAATGCTGGGATTCATTATTATTCCCAGTGTGTTTAAACAGACGACACAGAATGCAAACAAAAGCAGATGAAATTTGAAAAGTATTATCAATATTGCAGATAGCAGATGCCCTTTCCAATCAGAACAAGCATATCTTCTATAGCAACTTTATGGTTGAGTAGTTTATTCATTTCTATTAGAAGGTTGTACGTTTCTAAAATATGTAGATGGTATCTAGAAAACCAACCAACCAGTAGGGTCATTTTGCTTGTTTTCCTAAATTTATTATTTCACTTTTGCAGGCTTGATCTGAGGTGCATTAACATGGGAGCGAAATCTTATTGTGTCAAATCCTATCTTGTATATGACCTTTCATGTGTTTTTTGCTGTGGTTCTGAGAGGGAAATGCTAAGAGGTGTCTATTCTGCAGGGGTTTGTCAGGGTTGTATTTGTGCTGCTGTAATTAAAACTAGACCCATCTTCCTGCAGAATTTTTCCTCTTCTTGGCCTTGATTGAAAAATTTTGCTGTTGGATGTAGCACATAATTCACACATATTCTTTTAATAGTGCCTGAGGCATAGATCCTCCAGCCATGAGGTGGCCAGGGCAGCGTGCTAGAGCTGGGGAGCTCTGCCACACCTGGTCTGCTGGCAGGACCAGGACCCCACAGCACCCCGAGCACCCACCCAGCAGCAGAGAGGCTTTAAAAGCATTTCCATGCTCATGCAGTAATACAACCAAATCAGTTATTTCTGTGTGATGTTTTTTGAGGTTTTCATTCTGTATTTTTCATTTTGAAAGAAAACAGCAAACATTTAAAATTATTTTACAGTAATTTACTGAACCCTAAGGCCACAATTCTGCAGTAGGTTACAACATCGCGGGCTTTGATGGTAAAAATCGTGTGCTGATGCAATTCCACTGCAGAGAAATGGTGGAAGTGTAGATGTTCAGAAAATATATTCTACATGGTTTCCTGCTGCCTGCTCACATGCCAATTATATTTTCAAGTTTGCATCTGGAATTCTTATCTGCCTAGTAACAACCTATCCTCTGAACTGTCTGTAGTCCACTTAGTCATATTTAGGGCTGCACATAAGTGGTTTTCTATATGCAAACACACAAACTAAGAATGTTCCACCAATCATTTTAAAAAAATACAATTCTTCTTCATAAAGGATTTGGAGAATGCTTTGAGACCCTGATTTCAGGCATCAATAGAAGAACAATAAATCCTTTAAAATGAATAAATAATCAGTGGTTGGGCAGTCAAAAAGCTAAAACAGAAGGCACCAGAAAAACCTACATTAATTAAACTGACATTTAATTGTAGCTAAATTCATCCTCTGTGGGTTTTCCCCACATGAAGGTCCAAAATGTCAGGAGACAGTTGTGTCCTTGAAGGACAAAAGGCTGCAAAGAAAGAGACTTCTTCCTGGGGATGCACCAATGGAGCCGGGACTCTGTCAACCTGACATCCCTGGTCCAAGGATCCAAGAGGAATGTGTGGCTGGGAACAGGGACAGGGAAGAAAAAGAGGAGGAGTCATCATCATCAAGCACTACGTTTCCCATGATGTTCTTCAGTCAACTCAGAGTTGAAATTGGGCAGGTGTTGGGGTGTTACACCTGGCTCTGGTGAGGTGATAGCAGCTCCGCTGCTCCCAGCTCTGAGGCTGTTCACAGGCATTGCAAAGCTGTGCCATGGCTGTGTTTGGAGTACATGTGAACTCAGGAAATGTAATGAGAGGATGAGAGAACTTGCCGGATAGCTCCTAAAGGGCTCTGAAGTTTGTGAACTTGGGGAAAAGATGAGACTTAGGGCATGCCATTTTTAAATTGTGCTTGTAGTATGTGCTGGCATCTTCACTGTGGCGTGGGTTTTTAACACTGGTGCTGATCCCCACCTTGGGCTAGTCCTAAATTTCCTCTGAATGGATAAAATGCACGTGAAATGTGAAGGTAGGGTGTGACATCAACCCTTCCCAGTTTTGTGTCCCGTGGCTGGCAGTGTGAGGGATGGGGAGGGTGCAGGCAGCTCCCCGTGGCGCAGAGCAGTGGGGAGGCAGAACCATGTGAGCGTTCTCCAGTGCCCCTGCATGTGCTTCTCCTTCCTGCTTATGTGTATCCTTTACTCTTCCTGTCTTCTGTTACAGCCCCTAATGCACATCTAATATAATTTTATGGAGCACTATTACCCAACAAACACAAACACGCGTCACTCGCCGCCTCCTGAGCGCTGCCCAGCCCACCCAAGGCCCTGAGATCTCAGAGCTCTTGCTGCATTTATGATTGAGCAGCATCATCCCAGAGCATCCGTCACTTAGCAGACTTCCATAACGAATGCACTCCATAAATATAAAAGCATTTCTAGAAAGTCAAGTGTCTGGATGTTATAAAAAGCACTGCTGCTGAGTCATGCTCTTCCCAGCCCGCGGGAAATGGGCAGTGATTATTTCATGCCATTTTTTGTTGGGCTGAGATAACTTAAGGGAAAACGTGGCCACCAAAACTGACAACTCACACTGATCTGCTGCTCTGTGCTCGTGGTGCCATCTGTTAGCACATGTCACCATAGGTATGGAGATGTATTGTACAGCAGACTTAAGTCTATATTTCAAAATTGCTGGGAAGCAAGAGGCACACAAAGGAACTGTAATAAGTACAAAGTGTAATTAAATTTTGCTCTAAGAACTGCCATAGTCAGTTAAATCAGACCAGTTTAGATGTCATTATTTAGCCAATAGAGTAAATCTTATTTATAGAAGTCCAGGTCTGGCTCCACTTGTTTTCTGATAAGCAGTGGTAGGCTATTGACTTTAATGTACAATGCTTATAACGGAAAGATGCATAAATAAACATGGACAAAATGAGGGCAGAAGAGCACCACTAAATTATCTCTGCAATTGTTGGTGCCCTCAGCTTGGGCAAGGGCCTAGGCTTGGGTATCAATTCCTGTTTTCATTTTCTTTTTTTAATTGATCTCATGGAGCAACCATTATCCAAACAGTGAGGGAAAGGGATGGTCTCTTTAGGAACTGCTGACGCTGCAGCTCTCTGCTGTTTCATCCAGGAGTCAGATGGCAAATGTGGAGAAGTAAGGGGTGAATTATACCCACCCGGGGAACAAAGGGGAGGATTTATTTTCCAAATTTAGGAAGATGAATTTTAAAAGTGAAGGAACCAGTGAAAGAAACTGAAGAAGTGTTATGTGGCAGAATATAGGTAGAAATGCTATCCCCAGCAGATTTCCTGAGGAGGAGTCAAAAGCAGCTGTGGGATACTGGAAAATTAAGCAGCTGCAAATGGTAATGCACCAGAGCTCAGGTGTTTTACACTGAGTTTTTGGTGGGGTCTCTGTTAAGCTCAAGCTCAGCGTGAGAGAGAGAAAAGGTTCTGGTATTTTTAAGGCTTGTTCAAAACAGCAGACATGAGAAATCTTGAGAGAAATTGCTGGTGTGTGATTTTCTTACTTTACTTTCCCACACTCCGAGGGCTCAGAAGGTTTGGATGATTGTCTGGATTTTTGTGGTTTCTTAATTAAGCTAAAACCTGACCTCTGAATGTTTTGGAGCTTGCCAAACACAAATTCACATGAATGAAGCAAGGAAGGGTTAAAGAGCCCATGGAAACTTGCTTCTCAGATGCATTCAGTTAATGCAGAGGGTTTCAGATTCTTGCTGCTGGCAGCTACCACAGCTTCCAGGTAAATGTGGTTGGGAGTGGGTTCAAGGAGGACTGAGGTCCCTCAGGGGAAGGGGGGGAGGCAGTGATTGCCACTGCCCTGGAAGTTGTCTCCTTTGCCAGAGTGTGTGATCGGGGTCACTTCCCAGATCTGCTGGAGTACTGTACAAAACACTTTGTATGTGATTTTAATGGAAGTATTTAAAATCATGCATATTCTTCCTTCAAAGAAAGAGGGACTGAAAGCCACAGGAGTGTTTTCTGCCTGTGACAGTAGTTGGCCATGTGGGACAAGTGCTGGTCTCCAATGGGGGTCTTCATGATTTGAGCAAGGAGAGGCCAAAGCTGGAGAACTCTTTGACTTCCCAAACTGCAGCTTGGCATTCAGGGTATTTGATCACCACTGATTCACCCATTGAATGGGACTGTGAGGAGTGGAATGCACGGGGATCGTGAATCCCTGGATCACCAACAGTTTTCCTGCTGGCATGTGCAGTTTAACCCAGAGCAGCCACAGATCTGTTGGTATCCAAGTAGGGCTGCTCTGGAGACCATTATCTGGTGCTTGAAGCTCAGTGAGGGTGACTCTGTGCTCTTCCAGCTGCCCGTCACACGTGGAGATAAATGCTTGTGTAATGCCAGGATTCAGCTGCAAATTGTACGTGTGGTGGGGAAAACGCTGTTGCTGTTTATGTGCAGAAAAATAGAACCTAAAGGCCACAGAATGAAATATAATTTGTTAAAAACAGGGAATAGCATTGATTAAAATGAAAGCCAGTGTTCCAGCACTTTACTGTGGAGAAGTATGTCCCCAGGTTCCTTGCACTTGCCCTGTGATTATACAATAGATTTTAAGTCTGTGATATCTACAAATCTACATCAAAATATATTCTATAGCTGTTGGAAACAGCTCTGAATTGTTAACCTTCTCTCCAGGTACTGGAGGTAACACACTGTGAGATTAGATGTATATTTTCTTCAAGATATACCACCCATCGAGGAGTCCATATTTACATCTTTTGTTGATATTTTTCATAGATTAAAAGAGTCTCTTTTCTGGTGATAATTCTGCTAAGTACTGTAATTTGCTGCCACTAATATTTGTCTGAGTCCTAGTTTGCAAAATATATTTGAAACCACTTTATAAAGTCTCATAATTGCTTCTTTGTAGAGCTGGTATAATGAGTAGTTTCTTTATCCAGCCTTTATCCTGTTAACCTTAGAGGTGAGCGACTGCTTGCTGGAGTAGTTGGGGAATGTCTTAGCACTGTTGAGCCATTTAATTTCACTACTAATTTCATAGTGGTGACACAGAATTGGCTATGAGCAAGCTTGCAGTTATTTCAAGGGTTTTCAGTTAGCATTGAATCAGGACCTGATTCACTAAAATGAAATTGAAATAAATGCACATGTAGATGATTTTTTTTAATGCATAAATTGATCTGCATTTATGTGCCCAATCCACATTAAAACATTGACCTGCTCTTGAAGGATGGGAGCTCAGCATATAAAGCAGCTCTAGCATTGCAAATGAGAACTTGCACCGCTGCGCTGGGGCTTCGTTTTCTGCTTCCTTCACTGTTGCTCTTGTCCCATCTACAAGGAAACTCCTTGGTTACCCAAATCTTACTCAGAACTTCCTGGAAAATGCAGATTCATGTTTTTCAGGCAGCAATCAGTGTGCTGTGCTATTTAGCAAGTAGGGCGGCTTCCAGGCTTGCTCTTTCTGCAGGAAGACATTCCTATTTCTCTGCTGCTTGCTTTAGATGAGCAGAACTGCCCTATGCAAAACTTGCCTTTCCTCCAAAATTGCTGGGGAGTTGTTTTGTTTCTTAAATCAAAATTCATTTTAGCCCAGAGCTGGCTGCATTTCAGAGGAGAGGTTGTTCCTTTTTGTGAATATAGCCTAAAGTTTGCATGTGCATGGAATTTTGCTCTTTCCATCCTGTTGCTTTTGCTATTACTGTAACAGTTGGATGATCTGAAAGAAGTGTGATTTGAGGGTCACTAAACATGAGAGAGGAAGCTTTCAGTTTGGCATATGAAAGTATTTATGGCACGTACTTAGAAAATTCTACCACTGTTTAATCCTAAGTATGTATATAGTTATAAAGAGGGTAAGGAAAACATTTGATGAAACCCTGAAGTTGAGATTTCTCAACCCAGAAGTTGAGATTGAAGTAATTTATTAAATGCACCCTGCCCACAGATAATCCCTGTAGGAGGAGGGCTATGGCAGAGGCTCACCTGCACTTTGACATGGGCAGTGGTGACACCTGACAGTGGTCACTGCTGAAAAGGGACATGTGGGGTGATGGAGCAGCAAGACCCTGAAGTTCCCCAGTGTCCCAGTACCACAGAACCTTGGATGGTGCCCTTGGACACTGCTGAGCTTCTCCTGGGGCTGCCTTGGGATCTCTGCTTCACCCCACCACCTTCCCTTTGTGAGCTGCCAAATGCCTTTTGGTAGCTGAGCCCAGGTGCAGTCATCCACCTGGGGAACTGCCAGAGGAAATGGGCTTCATTGGGAAGCTGTGGCTGCACGGCAAGGAGAGGGGACTGGGTTACTCTGTGGGCATGGTTTTATCTCAGTGCATCCTGCACAGGCATCTACCTAGTGCAGCATGTACACACAAGCAGTGTGCTTGTCCAGCCTGTCCCATGCACAGGTATGTGCACCTGGGACACTGCAGGCACTTTGTCACCCAGAGGTCATCACCTCTAAATACCAAGGGGGAATTTTGCACTGAAATGCAGAGTTCTGACTGTGTACTTCCTTTGATCTTGCAATGCTTCTGTGGTTAGTGACATTGTCATTTAATGTGGACATTCAGTTGTCACATGTCTGGACCTGCCTGGAAAGCATTTTCAGAGGCTGCACTCTCCATTCAGGTCTGTTCTCTCTCTTAGACTCTAAGCAAAAGTTGATAGCATTTGAAATTTAATCAGGTTGGTATTGTGCAATTTATCTCTTATAAAATTTCAGTAGTTTTTTTTTTCTTCTTTTTTTTTTTTTTTTCACACTTTCCTATTTAAAGGAATTCTCAAAAGCCTGGAGTTGGAGGCACATGTCTGTCCAGGCATCATTGCAGACTGCCCTTCTAGTTATTTTAATCTGAGTTTGATCTCTTCTGTGAAACATATCCTCAAATGTGGAACTTGCTACATCTGGCTTGTATAAAATTCATAACTAGGAGCCTTTTCCTTCATAGCTAAGATAATTTTCTGTTAACTGTAAGAAGTAGAGAAGGACTAAAGACGGCTTATATAGAAAGACTTTATAGTACTAGTAAGGCTGGTTTTCCTTAAGAGAGAATCCTACCTTTGTGGCACTGTTTTTTTTCATTACTAGGACCAAATTTATGTCAGTATAAAGGATAGGTTCCTAAACTGTAATCCAGTGTTGTGTCCACATCCAAAATTTTACTTACTATCATCCCAATCAGTAGGACCTCCATGCCTGAGGTTTGCTCTACACCACGGAGTGACGATATTGCCCAGACAGACCCCAAATGCAAGCAGTACAAACCACTTCGTAATGCCTCTTCCCCACCTTTGTCAGACATTTCTTTTGAACATCTGGTCTTGAAAATTAGAACCGGCACACAATCTCCTTATTGCCCCAGCCTGAAATTCCCCTCCCCTCTGACCAGTCTGTTTTCCAAAATACTCTTGGTCCTTCCAAAATGACGGTTTTATTCTTCTAAGTTTCAGATTTAAAATCTGGATGAGTGAGAGATCTGGGATGAGAGATGCATTAGCAGAACTGATTTCTCTTGTTACCAGTTCAAAAGGCTTCAGTATGCAGCACAAATGATTCATAAGTATCCATTGTTCAGAGTTCAGGATAAAGAGTTCAGAATCAAAGCTCTGCTTTAATGTGCGCTCATGCATTTCTTTTTTCAGTAAGAGCATTCTCTTCATATATATAGCAAATGAAATTCAAACTTGTTTAAGCTGCAGTTCTGGTAAATTGCTCTGCCTCTGAAGTTAGCTTAGAATATCATGAGAGTTATAGAAACCGTTACAGATTTTGCTAGTATTGCAAAAACTTAGTGCTTAGTTATAATCAAGGAAGAACTGTTTAATAAATAGAACAGGAAAACAAGTGATCACCTCGTGTTTTTCCTGGGTTTGGACTTCATGTCAGCCCTGCTGGCAGATCCTGAGAGCACAGCCACACAGGATTTGGGCTGTTGGTGTTTTTCTTACTGGCCTTTTCCAAGGGGAGGGACAGCAAAGGCTTCTCCTTTATGGGCAGATTTTTGCATGGGAATGCAGGGCGACAGTCAGAGGGCAGTGATTAAGAGGTATTCTGACGTCTGGATATTTGTCCAAGTGTTTGTCATCGAGAAAACTATGCCCAGTATTGCTTCTTTCAGAGTCTGCTTTATCTTCCATTTTAATGTTTCATAGATCCGAGGTGCTGTCACTGCTGCAGTACTGTGTTTTCTCCTGGCATCTTGTATCATGGCTGAGCATACTGAATGGGCTCTCTAAAACCTTTCTTATCAATGGAGTACAACAAGCCCAATGCAATCATCCTTTCAATTATCTTCTTCATCTCAAGTGTCACCAGATAAGTGCTGGCATAGTATTCTTGGAACATTTCTGATATTGTTCCTTGTTTTTTTGGCTATAAGTGTATGAATATGGGATAAAGATTTAGATATCTCATGTTTTACTCTCATTATGCAGAGACAAAACTACGCTTATCTCCTAAAAGATTCTTTTTTCACCATCTCTTCAGTCTGAACGCTCTTTGGGGCCGGGGTGATGATTAGAATACTGGGCTAACTCTCATGTTGCAGTGGCAGTCGTGCTCTCTGGGATCAGCCAGGGAGTCTGTTCAGTGTTTCAGTGCAGCCTCTGAAACCAGCTTGATGTGGAGGTGACCTTGCAGTGGGTTGCAGGACAGGACTCCCCAGATGGGACTTTGTACATTACCAGTCCTGAGTACGTGGCTCAGGCTCTGCTTGCTCAGGCCTGGAGAAGCTTTCTGGGAGTTCAGTGTTGTAGAGGGAGGGGGAAGAAGGCTTTATTTTGTTTACCTCAATTTATTTTTACCTGAAGAATGAAATTTGCCTCCATCAAACCACCGGTCTTTCTGAACTCTTTATGTTCAGGAGACACTTGTGAACAGACTGACAAAAAGAGGTTTCCTCTGTGCTCTGGAGATTCTCCAGCTCCTGTTCATTCTGAGGTGTACAAGAGGCATTCCTTTGCGTGCCCCACGTGCCTTGTGCTGTGCAGGTGGTGATTCCCTCTGGACTGATGTTGGTATCTCTGCCTGTGCACATCGTTTTGTTCTGATGCCACCAGAGAGGCGTCCTTGCCATGGTGGAGAAGGACAGAAGGGGTTTGCAGTCCCTCCTGCGCCGAGCTGTGGCTGTCGGAGGGTGCAGGGCACTCGGTGCTGCGTGGAAGCTCTTGGGCTGCCTGGACATGGCCTTGGCCTCCTGTTGGAGACTGGAGGGGCAGGAAGAGACAGCAGCTGATGGGGGCTCAGCTGCAGGATCAGGATCATGGACGGGATGTTAAAGAGATAAGAAGCCAGTCTAGGATCGGCATGTCTGTGAACAAGGCATCCATCTGGGAACTGGAAGATGTGGGTGTTTAGCACTTTTGCTGCATGACCTCCCCAACCTTAAGAAGTTGTATAAAGTTTCCAGGATCTTTGTGACAAGAGCAGTTTATGCTATTAAACACCAGCACTCGCAACTGTGAGTCAGTCTCCCCACAAATATGATGTTGGCTTATGAAGAGGGCTTTTTATTTTAAAGTGATTTTTGTTCATTGCTTTGTCACTTGGAGACCATTAGATTATTTTGGCAATATTCTTGAAGTTGTCTCTACAATTAGGAGAGCTCAAAACACTTTTAAATTTAAGGAATTAATTGTGGTGTAATTATGAGGAGCTTTAGGAATAACACCAAATATAGCAATATGTGTGAATCCTGAGGACTGGCAAAGAAGAGATTAGTGTTGGAACAAGAGAGGAATGTAGGCTTTGGTTCAAAGAGTTATTTTAAAGGAAAATTACTGAAAATAAAGTGTGATGAAAACCAATGATTCTAATGAAGGACAAAACCCATCCATTGTAGTCCAGACGTGTTTTTGTGTTAACCATTACAAAGTTGTGGGGGTGCAGCACTGGTGACAGCAAACCCAGGCAAGTAAGAGAGCAGATACAACTTCAATCTCTTCATTAAAAAATGTTTCATGGTTGCTCATAGCCACAAAAAATACATTTTCATGCTTATAGCTTTCAAGCATTTTTGAAAGTCACACAATTGTTTTGCTGATTTAAGTTCTAAATGGATGGAAATACAATGGGAAAGAGGAAAGGGGCAACCTGGCAGGAGAGGAGCCAGATTTTTCAAGGAAACATTGAAATATTGCATTGATTGCTGTGAAAATTCATTTCCATTCCACCTCATTTGTTCATTAAGCGCGTTAAAGCAGCTCTTTCCTGGGTTAGCTTCTGCAGCACTCTCATTCTGACTTTAGGGGCAATGGCTTTTAAGACATGGGACAATTTGCATGAAGTTATGCTCCTTCGCTGGAAGCTCAGTTGCTCCAGATTGGTGCTGATGCAAAAAACATTTTGGGCTACTGAGTTACATCAGCCTTGTATGAATGTAGTGACTTCACACATCATTTAGTAAGAACTGCAACAGGTAAGTGTTTTTTATCTTGCAAATAAATGACCTGAAATACTGAGTTCTGGGTCATGATTTAGGAGTTGTAAGCACTTCCTTTATGAGGTGGATTTTGAATGAGCTTGGCTTCCATTTGGAGATCCAAGAAATACAATAAACTCTGACACTCAGAAGTGACTTGCACCAAGTCCTGTGCAGGAACCAAAACAGCCCTCAAATCCTCTTCCTGAGAAAAACTCTTGTTGACTTTGGTTTTAAAATGTTTTCTTGAAGGATAGAGTTAAATTTACTTTTTTCTCTGGATGTCTAAAGTTTTGCAGCAAATACTGGCAACTCAGAAACCATTACTTAAAAAAGTTGTTCTCTGCTGTTAAATGTGTCTGTCTGGTTTATGGATAGGTCTTGGTCTAAAAAACCACTTTAAACTGAATTAAGATCTGATTTTTGGCACATTGCTCTTACCAGACACTTTTGGTTTAATGTAGATATGATACCACCTGAAAAGATCATAATAAAAATAGATTGCAGTTTATTGTCATTTCCTAAAAGACATTTGTATGTGAACAAAACAGATTAAGCAATTAAGGTGAGATTTACCTTCTTTGGTTTTCTGCCATGGCAAGTTTTGAGTCTCCTGTTGTGGTGTCTTTTGTATTCAGGCATTTCCTAATTTCTTAAACATCTCTGCACAGCACTGAGCAATTGCTGTCTCATGGTGGGGAACTAAAAATCAAGGAAAAACTGGAAGATCAGAAACACTATGTCATGTAACTAATTCCTGAGGAAATTCAGGAAACTAAGTCTTGCAGCCCCTATAGCAATCTTACTCCTCATCACCACCTTTTTTCACCCTAAAACTGTTTGAGCAGTAAATGCACAGTTGAACACTCTGGTATTTCCTTGCTTGGCAAAGCCAATAAATCCCCCAGATAGCAAATGGGAGTGTGTTGGTGGCCAGAATTAAAATCTGATGTGACAGTCATAAAAGAATGTGATCACTTAAAAAAATGCAGGCACTGCTGCCTATGATAGCTTTGAGACTGGGAACTTGGATTCAAGTCTCTACTCTGCCACAGTTGTTTGTTTCAGGGTTTTTGTTTTTCTTTTTTTCATTTGGGAAAACCAAAACCTGTATGTTGTTCTGCAGTTCTGGTAAAAAATTTGTTAAATTGCCCTCCCTGTGAGAGGTTTATGAGGATTCAGGTTTTAATAACTGCAAAGCGTTTGAAATAATCCTGCTCAGAAGAAGTCCTTGCCCAAACTTCTTGAAGGTGTGGCTAGGGCCTTGCAGAAGCACTCCCAGAGGAACTGTGGAGTGACACAGTGACAGAGCCAGCTGGGAAATGGAGGGATCTATTTAGTGTGGGGACACAGTTCATCCTCTGCTGTCTGCCTCCTCTGGGTTTTTCCTGCTCTGGAGCCCCTTGCAGCCTCTATGGGGGCTTCTGCTCCTGCCAGCCAAGGCGGGGAGGGTGCTTGCCCACCTCTGAGGCAGGGTGTGCTCTCCTGTCCCTCTTCCCTCTGTATGGCATGTGGAGCATTCTCATAGCAGGTGGAAAGGTTTAGAGTTACTGAGCCAATGATCAGCATCTGAGAAGGTGCTTAAGCAAAGTGTGTTTTCTTTGATTGTCTTGTGTTCTTTAATAAATTTCATTAATTAATGAAACTGACTCCTCTGTGCGGTACATTGGAAGAATTGCTATTCTACCTTGCTGTATAATCATTATCACCACTAATGAGTGTGTTATTCTGTTACCAATATTAATCTAACAAAAGAAACAAATACCTGGCCTGTGCTGTGATGCAGGAGTCAGTAGGTTAAATGCTCACTCTGTGAATTGTGATAAACAATCCAGCCACCACGGCCAGAGCATGGCTGGGGGGCTGCTTTCAGAGACCCTTGACATGTGTGGGTGTGCAATGCACAATCAGTCCTTGCTGGTTGCGTGATGCTGCTTTTGTGAATGGTCCTTCTTCCCTGGCTTTTGGAATCAGCACCTCCCTGAGGATAAAATGCAGAGCAAATCAGTTAGGCACAGTGGAAGATGGGGCATTTTTATACTTTGCCTTTTCATTTAGATTTGATTCCTTAGAAAAGCTGCTTAAATGGTGTTACAACTGCTTTGATACGGACTCTTAATTATGAAAAGGTAGCACCAGTAAATAGTGTTAGGTGAAAAGAGCGCGGAGGGGACAGGCAATGGCAGCCTTGGCTATCAATATGTCAGAAGGATGAGTCCAGAAAGACACACTCAGTGTTACAAATTTCTTGTGAAGCCCATGGCAAAGCTATTTTAGCAGCTCTCCAGAAAGGGATGTATGTCAGTCTTGTTGGAGTTCCTTGAGGGAATAGATTTAGCACACAGAGGGGAGGAGAGGCTGAAGTGAGGCATCTGTCATTTTCTCCCACTGTTTATGATCCCTTAAAATAAAGATGAAAATTAAAGGAATGTGTTTCTCTCATATCAAGAGATCTTATGTTCTTCTTTAACTGGCCTCACACAGCAGATTTTGGCTGGCTTAGCTGGTTGTAATTTTTGTGGTGTGCAGCTCTCGTTGGCTTTCCCTGTACCAAACACACACGAGCTATTCCTCTGCTGTGGGTGGTAGGAACAAACAGCTGTGCGTGTGTTGCACTGAATTTAATGTGCATCATGGTAACGGAGGAATCAGCCTGAGAGGAGACTTCTTCTGAGGTGCTGTTGGCTTTGGGTTTATATTCTTTATTAGCTATCGGAGCGTTTTCATTATTGCGGCTATTGGTTAGACCCCCTCTAACTCCAGCAAAACCGAGAGACGCCGAGTTGCAACACTTGCAATATGCAGTGTGCACACACAACCTGGATCAACCTCATTTCAGCACAGCAAACACAAAACAAAAGCTGTATATGACTTCTTAGCCTTTGTGCACATCTGCATTATTATAAATGCTAATATAATTCTGCAATGATAAATAATTAAACAATTATGGTCATGAATCAATAAGTTTAGCACATTTTTTTTCATCAGCAAATTGTACTGTATAAACAAGAAATATAAATTACCAAGTCTAATTTTCAGTGAAAATTGTAAGCATTTTATATCTAATAATTAAAAAAGTATTAGAATTCAATGTAAGATGCTTAGAACTTTAAAATTTTCTGGTTTTAACCAAACACCATTAAATTGTCATGTTTTATGTTTCTGAATCTGATTAACATTTTGAGATCTGACTTTTGCAATCATTCTCTTTGTTTTCCTCTGCTAAAACCCCCTCGCTCAACCTCTGGTTTCTCCTAAACACAGTTTATCAGCTTGAATCCGGCTTTGGTTGACCTCATTATGTTGCCTTTAAGAAAATACAACGTTTAAAGAAAAACATTCAAGTACCTTTCTTCTAAGATTTTGAAAGATCTAGCTATTTTTATCATGCACTAAGCACTTTGCTGCATAAGGTGCAATATGGAGGCAGGGAGAAGAGGAAGCTTTTACAACTCTATTTGCATTCAGTCAGGGTTGCAGGGTTACCTGTAATCTTTCCCACTCTCAGATCCTTGGCACTTGTAAAGAATCTACCACCCCAAACACCTGCACCTAGCTGTATAATTTAAACGTAATCTTGGGTGAAAAATAGTGTGTTTTCAGGAAAAAAAGAGCTGGGTTTGATATTTCTTTAGAAGTTGTGTATGTTTTCTTGCCGAAGATCTTGTGTGGACTAAGGATTTGCCACAAAGGAAATTACTTCGGAATAGCTGTTCCTGCCTGCTGCTCCATGGTTGTGATTTTTCCCAGGGAAATGCTTGGTCTGCTTGTACTGTGTCTTGCACTATAGACAAAAACCCTGTTTAGACTCGGCCAAGCATTGTCAGATCAGGAAACTGGAAAAAATAGCAGTCTCAGGATGGTGCTTGGCATTGCAGCACCAGGTCTGAGGGGCACACGTTGGCACCAGGTGCCCATCCCTGTGGTGACAAGGGATCTCTGGGACCCAGAGCTCTGTGCTGACCTGCAGGGTGGGCACCAAAACAAGGGCTCACCCTCCTGGTGTCAGTCTAAGGCAGAGCTGCTTGGTTGGGGACATTGGAGTTTTGCTGCATCACTGTGCTGGAAAAGCTTCTCCCCGTGGGAAAAATCCAGTGAGCCAATAAACTGGTATTTATCTGTCTCCCATGTGTGTGGTGGTGTGAACGAGGCACAGCACTCATCCTTCCTGGTGGCCCCATCTGCCATTCCCCCACAAATAACCCGAGAGAACCTGCAAAACCATGGATAGGATGTGAAAAAGGTGACACTCACCTTCAGGAAAAAGGAGGAAGCTGGAAGGGGATTTGATGCAGTACAGCAGCTGCTGTGACCTGTGGAAGGCAGCTTCACCAGCCTGGCACAGTGTCCTGAGGTCTAAGATGAGATTGTCTGGCTTCATGTGGAAGCTCATAGTGTTGGAGGAGAGACTCCATCCATTGAAGTGTTAAAGTTTATTTGCAGGGTTTTTTTTTACTGACTGGAAGCCTCAGGAATCTCTACCAAGCTGGGAGATCAAGGACTCTTCTCAGTTTTACTGCTCACTGGCAAGCAATTAGTTATTTGTATTACAGAGAAGCCTCACAAAGATAGTATGTTTAGAAATGTAAGCAAGTATTTGCCTTCAGGGGGGAAAAGGAAGAAAAAAAATATTTTCTTCACCTTCTTGTCTTTATCTCCCTTTTTGTTTACCCTGTCTTCCTCCTTTTGATGAATAAGAGAAAGAAAACTACATATGGAGTCTGAAGATCTATACTTTGAGTTTCTTCCTCATGCTGCTGCATCTGCTCCTCTTCTCCTTGCTTTCCCAGTGTGCTGTGTTTCCTTTTGTGGGTGTAAGTGTCTTTGCCTCTGATGCCAATGTCACTCTTCTTGTGGCAACCAGATTTTGTTTTACTGCGTGGCTCTTAGCAACATGTTTCCTGCATTCTGCTCACTCTGTTGTGGAGTTCACACTTTGAGAGTCTAGAGATATAGATTGCTCTGCTTTCACATATACATTCTGTCAAAACAATTAATGCTGAATCTTGGATCGTGTTCCTTTCCTTGTGCAGAGTTACTGGGTTTGGGTTTCACCCTGAAGCAAGTCTGCATTGACCATCCCTGACCTCAGTGAATCCCACACACCCCCTATTCAAAAAATGTTTCCAGAAAATTTTATACATCCACGAACTGGTGTGGTTTTTTTAGGTGACTGAAAATGCTATATTAATTTTCAAGTTACAGAACACGTATTTAAAGGTACCAATGTGATAAAAGTCTTAACATTTAAGTGGTGGGGCTAAACTAGAAAATTCCCATTTTTCTCTATGATAAATTAGTAGAACCTGTGGAGAAGTAGTAATACAATCATACATTTAGCATATTTCATTATTTTTAATGTATCTACATTTAAAACACTCAGATTCCACCTATGAAACTGGATTACAAGATGCACAGCAGATTTAAAAATATTTTAGAGACGTTGTTTTCATGCTTCAAGTCCTTGAAAAGCCAAATACACTCACTTCTGAAATGAAATCTTGGTTTTCACTGTTACCAAAAAAAAAAAAAGAAAGAAAAATGTTTAATAGCACATATGGCATAATTTCATGTGACATCTGTTTTGTAACAAACAATATTTAGCTCACTTATTTGCTGAATGATACAGTACATGCTGCAAACAGAAAGTCCAATGAACAGTTTTACATAGTTTGTAATATATCAATGTTTATCGCAAAAGAATGCAGAACTTAAACATTTAAGCATGTTATTGATTGTAATATGCAAAACATCGATTACTGCATGCTGCCAATGCAAAAAAAAAAAAAAAAAAGTGTACAGCATGCCTTATGGGGTATGAAAATTAGGTGGATTTCTGAAAGAATAACTGTTGTCCTATCACTGGTGACATTTAGGCTTATGCCCCCTCCACCTAATTTGTGTCATCTTCCAGGAGACAGCTGTCAATATATTTAGGATGGTTTAGCTCATAACAGCAGAAATGGTGAGAGCCTATTGGCTTAATTGCATGGAGTGATTGATTCTAATGGAAACAACATTTAGAAACTCAAAATGCACTTTCTGTTGGCAGATCTAATAGAATATCATAATGAATTGGAGCATCAGGCATATAGTGTACTTTCTGCAAGGCCTGAAAAGGACAGTCATGGGGTTTTATGTTGGTTTTTAAATTCGATTTTATTGTTTAAATTATTTGTTTAAATAATAAAACCAAGCCATCATAGAGACATCGTCGGCTGGAAACCAGAGCATCAGAATGATGCTGAAACCACACACAGATGCAGCAAGTGTCAAAGGAAGAGCTGTGCTCAGGTAAATTGGCTGAAGGCACTGAAATAAACATTAGCAACTGCAGTGCTGTGAAATGGCACGAGATTTCTGGGGCTGTGCCTGGTGCCAGGATCCACTTTGGAAGGATGTGCTGGGAGCAAACCCTGCTGTGGGGACTCACAGGGTGCTGTGCACCTGCACGGGGGATTTCAGCCCTCTCTCCCACAAACCCCAAAGACTTTCTGGAAGCACAAGGGCTCTTGCAGACCATGGTCTATGCTGGGCTGAAGTGTCCTGAGCCAGGACTGCTGGGTGCCTGGGCTTGGAGCAGAGCAGGGTCTCTGCCTCTGGGGTGCTCCTCCACACCTCTGTGTGTGGCCAAACCACTTTGGGGAGCCCCCGTGGTGGTTTGCCTGGATGTACAAGCAGGAAGCTTGTCTGGGGGAGCTGCTCTGGTGTTGCAGGATGTGACCCTGCCTGGACAGGACAGCCTGTGCCAGCTCCCTTCTCCCTGGGGCAGCAGCAAAAGCTCCAGAGCAGTTGCTCTACGTTAGCTCTCTTGTCTTCTGGCAGTTTTGCACAATAACCTCTTGCCTTTATAGGCTCAGTCAAGCTGTAAGTGCATCTGTCTCTAGTCCAGGGTTTCTCTTAGATCCTTTCTCTCTTGAAAACACTTTATAAGAATCCTGTTGTTTTCCTCCAATTCCTGTTGTAATTTCTCCGAGACATTTTACTCTTTCCTGAGTATCTGTATGGAAAGTCAGGATTAGAAAATCTTCTGCTTCACTGAAAATGCTGTGCTGTTTGGCCAGAAGCTGCTGACATAATTTTACCTTTTCTTTTTCTACTCCAAGATCTAGAAAAATGTAGGTTCTAGGAGGATTAAGATGTGGTTACAGATTAAATGTTTTTTTCCCCCCTTTCCCATAATTAGAAAGGTATGAAGAATCGGATGCAAGATTGAACAGTGTAAATCCTTCAAAATTAAAAACATTTCAGAACTGGAATAAATATTAATAAATTGGATGCATACTGAAATGCTGTAGATATGTAAGGGGAAAAGCAAGTGGGAAAGAAGGGAAGATTTTTATAGACCTTAATTACAGCAGGGTTGTTAGTAACTTTACTGAATTGTAAATGTAAAAGATTCGGATGGCCTGAGTAAAACCACATATTTAAGCCTTCTAAATGAACATTTCTGTTTTTTTGAGTAATTTGTACCATCTGTGTCAAAATTCTGAGCCTAAGAAGAAAAAGCAGTGGAACAAATGTTGGTTCCATAAAACAGTCCTAGTTCATTGTTGAAATTGTCACACATTAACATTGCAGGCCATCTGGGTAGACAAAAGACTCTAACCAGATTGCTAAGATGATTTTATTGGTCTGGTATTAATCAGAATGTGGCATAATATTTAAGCAGAAAAAATGATGAGGTGAAGTGGAGTGCCTTTAACTACCCTAACTGTATGGTAGTTGCACAATAATGGTATTCCAGCATAGAGCACTGTGTTTCTAAGCAGAGATCCTAATTCTGAAATGTAAATAACAAGCTATGTGATATTTCCAATTTATAGTTTAAAATAAAATATGAAACTTAAAAAAAGTAATGACTGTTGGCATATTGCAATGTGGAGATTTAAAGGCCACAGCATGGTTGTATTAAGTTGCGGTATACCCACAATCATGTTGGAATTAACTTTAATTTCTTTTTGTAACATTGTAAATCAGATTACACTTCATCTCAAAGAATCCAGAACGCGTGATTTACAATTGATTTTCTACATTTTGAATCTCTACACAATGCAGCAGCTTGCCTTCTCCCCAGGATCTAGAGATGGCGGGTATGTATGTGCATGTATGTGCGTTACATTTGCCCTCAAAAATCCTCATCTGTTTTCTCACCTTTCACAGAAAATTTGAAAAGTCTCACTTTTTATTATTCTTCATGATCTTGCCCCTCATTCTATTTTTCCCCTAGGGTTCTCAAAAGGACAGAGGGTGTTTTTGTGCACATCGCCCCACTTTACCTCCCCTTTGAAACCCTGTCTGCTCTCCTGTGCTGAATCTGACCTCAGCAGTTCCTCTGAGCACGCTGAGACACCTCCAAGCACTATGGGAAACCTTCTCCTGGGATCATTTCACACTTTCTGTGATGTGTTTGCTGTGAAAGTTGCCCTTCTGAGGGAGGCAGGTGGTGGAGCTGCAGGCAGGGCTCCCTCCAAAGCTGCCTCATGCAGAGACCAAGGGTCTGCAAGGTGGGCAGGGGCAGCTGTGGACGTGCCCTGACTCTTGCTGAAGGAGCCTGGGCAGTGGGGATGGTCCCTACCTGCAGCAGACATTGGTGCCCTGCTTCACTCTGATCCCAGCTGCACCTCTGTGCTGCCCCAGTGCCTGCACGGCCAGCGCTGCCGGAACGCACGGCTCCACTGCCAGCTGGGATGCACACAGAGCCCAGAGAGCTTCCTATTTGTGAAATATTTCTGGGCCTGATTATTATATAGAGTGCATTCTGTGGAAGCAGCTGTAGCACACTCCTGTGCCATTTTTTTCCCAAAGTAATAGTACAATAGTATTGGGGTAATTAAACAGGGTATCTGATTCAGTTAAATAGCACAGATGCCAAATTAATTTAGGATATTTTTGCTTTTCAACTTCTGTTTTAAGTTACTAATCTGAGAGCAAGGTGAAATGGGAGGAAAAAAGAAACTGTGAGAGAGGGATGGAGACTGAAGGAGTGGAGTCAAAAGCAGGATTATACAGCAGGAGAAAAATGAGGGTGAGGGCAGTCAGACAGACCAAAACATGAGGTGGAAGGCAACCAATATTTGGACCAAGAAGTTGTAGACCATGGCCAGCATTCAGACAGTGAAAAGTTCTCTGGCTCATGGCAGGGCTGTGAGGCTGAGGAGAGCTGTTCATGGTCTGAGGGCTCTGCCCAGGGCCATGCTTTGTGCCAAACCTCTCTCCTTGGGAAAGATCTGGAACTGAGAAAAACCAGCTGAGCCCTCTAAGCTCTGTGAGCTGACTTCATTGCCTGGGCAGCAGCAGACCCTTAGGAGAGGTCCTGGTTAATGTCTTAATATTTTCTCTTTGAATTACTCATTGCTCAGGCTCCACAGTGTTTGGGAGATGGGTGGCTCAAAGGCACATACAATGTCCTTGTCTCTGGCTGACCATGATCCTCTGGAAACATGGGCCAATCTTTGTTTGTGACAGATCCATAGAGTGTTTGTCTGGAGATGAGGTGATCTTAACTCTCATGGAGAAAATATTTCTAAGCATGAATACCTTGGGTAATCATGTTGCTTGATGCTCTGGTGATATGCTGCTTGGCATCAACTTTAAAGGGGATTTTCCAACTTTACCAGCAGGGTTTTTTTTTTCTTTTTTTTTCCCACTCAGTTCTCATTAATCTTCATTTGAATGTTTAGAAATGCTAAATACTCATGTTAAAAGATGACTGAAATCTTTGCTATTTGATTAAAGGTCTTTCATGGTTTTGCCTATTTAATAAAAAAAAAAAAATCAGCCATTGCTGGGGAATTATACAGTATAGTGTAAAGTATGCCTAATTAAACAAAGCATTTGGTATTGTCAGGCTCACAGTGCTGGCCTGATGCTTGATGACAGACAGCAATGGTGAGAAAATGTCACCACAGCCACACCAGTGTTGTGCTATCAGCCCCATACAAGTGAAATGTGGATTAAAATGCTATTAACATAGCCAATTAAACATAGGCAGAAACAAACCAGTTAAATCAATAATGCTGCTGTGTCACAGAGCTGGTGCTTTGCTGTGGCTCACTTTGCCTGTCTGAGGACTGCCCAGAACAGCAAACATGAAGCCAAGAGGTTTTGGATGTCAGTGGTGAAGGTATTTGCCCAGAACAAGGGCTAATCACACCTTCCCAGCATAAACTAAGCAAAGCCATACTGGGGGGTTAAAAATTACTTTCTTTCCTAAATAAAAAATGGTTAGATTTGTTTTTTTCCTCTCGGAATCCATTTTTACTGTTGCTATTGACATACATTCTATGTCTCATGGACTTGGTGTCTCTGTAGATGCTGTAATTGCTCCTTCTGGCCGAGATGTGAGTTTGGACACGGCCAGCAAAAAGCATGAGCCATCTGAAAGGCACATTTCATCAGGCACAACTAGGTTAGAAGCAAAATAATTAGAGATATTTGCTACTTCACAGCTGAATGCAAACTGTTCCCAGGTCTTGCTCATGGCTGCCATGCCCAGCACACCCATTTCATGCTTTCTCACATTCTTTCATGAATGCTGACCTCGGTTTTAGGCATGCATTTCTCCATCCTAGAGATGACAAAGATCCCCATCTTCTGGGCCTTTATTTTAAATGTCTGTCAGTCCATTTTGTGGTGTTTCAGTGTCATCTCTGTACTAGGTCTTCAGCTTTAGATCAATATAAACTTGTTTATTTTTCTGTTAATGGTAGAAGCTAAATGTAAGTGTTCTTGTCTGGACTATGAGAGCAACCCTGGAACGAGAAGGTTGGAAATGCTTTGAATTTTCCAGGTGTTAAATCTAATTTCTCTTCCTGGTCAACTGGCTTAATCCTTCAGTCTTAAAGGATTAAATGCTACCTATAGTAGATCTCATACTGATGTCAAAAGATTTCTCTGGATGGCTGGTATCCTAAAGCCCAAAGGCAGAAAACTAATTCCTCTGTAAAAAGTCAGCAATGCTTTATTGAAACCCCCATTTGAACAAGGAGGTGAAGCATCACTGCTCTATTTATCTCTTAAGACCACCTTCTTAATGGCCCTAGGCTTGACAATAACAAGAGGGCACTGGATGTTTTCAGTCTGAGATTTTTCATAAGAACAAAGAAGTGATGAGATTTCCTCTTAATTCCTCATCTGAATCCATTTAAAAATACAGAATGAAAAATAATATCTCTAGTTTATTTTTTCAGTAGTGATTAAAAGAAATGATTCTATAAACAACAAAGAGAGAAACATTTTTTTTTTTTTAACAACAAACTGAAACATGTTGGGGGGGTGTCTTCAAAGGACTACTTTTTGTGGTGTATAAAAAACCTGTTAGGAAGGTCACTTTGATGGTATGTTGCATTTTGTCCAATTAATGCTCTTCAGGAGCATCTTGATGGAAAACAATGACGTAAAGAACCCCAAAATCCCTGCTTCCAGGTGGGCAGGTGGTTAGTGGTGGCCTGTGCAATGGGAATACCACAATGGTTCTAAACAAACTTGCCCTGTTTTCAGGAGCTCTTTTACCACTGTGGTGGCCTGGTAGATGCTCTGATGTCATGTGAGCCACTGTGTTCCCAGCCAGTGTAAGGCATGGATATTCAAACTGCTACACTCCTTTGGAGAGTAGTTAGGATGAGTTCATGGCTGACTGCTCTGTTGGGACTCAGCTTCTGTCAGTGAATAAAAATAAAATTAAAAAAAAAAACAGTATGAAGCATTTGAGTACTAAAGACAACCTCAAAGGTTAAAGTTTGTCACCAGCCTCACTGGTAAGGTGCTTTCTATGCTTTGTGCTGCTGCAGGTTGGGTGAAGTCCCACCTCAGATGTCTGTGGTGGGTTGAGAATGTGTTGCAGGTGGACCACAGCCTGGACCTACATCTCTGCTCTTCCTGATTCTTCATTTGGATGCTGCAGGATAAGGCTCTACCAATTAGAAAATGAATGAAGAGCCTGATTAGAGCTTTAAATGGGATTCTTGAGACTTTTGTTTGTACCTGAGGCAGTATGTATGCTGAAATTAAACAGCAACCACTTTTGGCATGCTTCCTCTGCTCATATAATCTCTCTAGCAGGCTGTGTTTTTCTTACTGTAAATCTCTCTTATATATATGTATTTATTTATTTATATTCAGAAATTTATTTATTTATATTCAGAAACATCATGTGCATGTGCAGTCCTGGGGAGTAGTCCTGGCCATGTTCAGCCCACTGAAGCCCCACCAAGGCATGGAGGGGTTGGATCTTGCTGTCTGCCCTGCTTCTGCCCAACTTTGGCTACTGCTGCTGTGGCTTGGGCCATTTCTGGCGGCTTACTGACCTACTTGTGAGTTCTGTGGCTCATTCTGGGTGTGATCCACAGCCATGGGAAGTCCTGGTGAGATCCCTTCTTACCTTCTCCTGGTGTGCAGCCCCAGTGCTCCTGAGGAGCCCATCTGCACTACCTGGTGGGCAGCTGCTGGCTTGGGCCATGCTCCTCCTCTCTTTCCAAACAGGCCCTCCCCAAATCCTAAAAGGACACCCATTAAATATCATGGGTGATTTGCACTCTTTTAAGCAACCTTTTTTGTAGGTATAATCATGGCGATATGAGGATATTTGTCTTGCAGTAGAGAAGTCAGGAAAAAGAATAAAATGAGGGCAAAGAGGACAAGAGAGAAAAAGTGAGAAAACTGTTTTGGAGGCTGGCAATGGCTGAGGAGGGAGAAGGCTGCTGGAAACCCTGGCTGTGCACTAGGAGATGCAAGAGGGGAGGGGTTCTGACTGGAAGCAAACCAGAGGTTGGAAATAGCTGCTGAACACTGTGGTGTGTTTTCCTGGGAGGCTGAAGCCTGCCCATGGAATGTTTCAGCTTGGAGGGAATGCAAACATTTTCCTGGGCTTTGCCTCTGGGCTGTGTGCTTTGGTCTTTGTGGATCATTTTTAGTGTTGGGTGGTGGCATTGCTGCTGCTCTGTTGGGCTGTTGAGACCAGCGGGAAATGCAAACCAATTCAGCTTTAAGTGTATTCTTTTTCTTTTTTTTTAATTCCCCCCCCCCCCCACCCCTTTATTTCCCCATAGACTGTCTAACACTAAATTCAGCTTTTGCATGTGGTTATTACTTCATGACAAGGCATGATGAACCGCTTAGGAATTTCTGTAAGTTTAAAATTATCTTTACATTGGCCCCTGTTAAGATTTCTGACAATTGCCGTTAATCTTTAGGCTGGGGAAAAAGGCTTCTTCCTCACCATATGGACTAGACCAGATTTATCTGCTGCCTGTTGTCCTTCATGGGACATGAGGTGCGTTCTGTTGAGTGATGGATCGTGTCTGGATGTGTCGTAGCAAGAGCACGTTGGCATGGACACACAGGTGACAAAGCCCTGCGCACTCCCATTTAGTCAGTGTGCTTGTGCCGTGTTTTACCCTTTTACTTCCCCTCCTGAACTCGGAGTGCATGTCACTGTCCTGTTCACTGGCTCCAGGAACATCTCTGTGCTGGAGATCAGCTGCTTGTGCAATGTGCTCGGTGAAGTCTCCTATTTCCCAACTGCAAATGGGTGCAAATGTGGGCCATTAAAGCTGTGATTGACTCCAGACCAAGGCTGTGCTCCCAAACCCCCCTGCACTGTTCAGGGCTGGGGTTTTTGTTCTTTGATACTTGTGTTTTGTAAGAGCTTCCTGGCAACGCCAGCAGTGAAAAGTCATTTTTGGTAATTTATTTCTAATAAAGAAGGTATCTTCATGACCAAAGAGGGAGAACTCCGAGCTTTGTTTTTTCATGGATACAGCCATATTTGAATGTGTGGAAATATTTCCAGAGTGTGGTCTGCTCCCTGATCATTTCCTTTAAACATCCAGAGCTGTGTTGCTAACAGCATGCGATCAAGGGGCTCGTTCCAAGGTGGCTGTTCTTGTGAATGGCAGCTTCTCTCTTATTTAAATCCACAAGTGAAACACAGCTCTGGAAATGATCACACAATCCTGTTCTCCAAGAGGCCAACGGGTCAGGAGGTGAACAGGGTGTTGTTCCCCAACAGAGAAGATTCATGGTTGCTTAAGTGGGATCAAAATGTGTGACGAATTTTATGTGCAGCTTGTAAATTCAAAAAAAATATCATTTTTCCCTTTCAGAATTGTGGTGTCTAGCATTGAAAATCAATTCAGATATTTATGTCCTGTAGCAGTTGATTTCTAAGCAATTAGAGGAAAACACAAGTATTTGCAAGTTTTGTGTTTTTTTCAGTTGTGTTTGCTTCTTGGATAATTTTATCCATGAAGACTCCTTTACCACTCTGTCTTGTCGACTCAGCTGAGTTAAAATTAAAGCATAAAATGAAATGTTTATTTAATCATGACGATGTTCTTAAAAACTTGAGAGTTTTCTTGTGCCACTAAAAAAGTGCCTTCAAAACTTCCTGAACTTCTTAAAATGCATCCTCAACACTGATAATTAATGAAGATATACTAAGTAATAAAGCAGCATTTCGTCTGTATTTGAATAATTAGAAATTTAAACTAAATTCTCCTAGTGTGTCGAATATGCTTAACTTTATGATAAAAAAACCCCAAAACCAAACCAAACTGATAAAATGATCAGATCTTTTGCACAAGAGCATTTCTACCTGATTTAAATTCTGGGAACTCAACAGTTTTAACTATAATTTTTTTTTTTTTTTTGAGATGAATAAAATCTATTCAGTGTTCAATTGAAGGCTTTTATACTGAAAGTATAAAAGAATGTTAATGAGAAGGAAAACTGAATCCAATAGTGGGATTCATAGGGCTTGGTTAATTACTCAAATAGTAATTCATTCATGTCCTCTGCCCAGGTTTCATTCTCCTTCTTGACTCTTCAGAGTGGCATCCCTTCACTCTAGCAAAGCAAGGACTGAACAATGCCAATGATTTCAGGCTGTTCCCTGATATGATAGACTTCATCAGATAAGAATGTACTTGACTCTGGATTCTGAACCAGGCTCTTAATATATACAATTCTTCATACCATATGTGAGGACCACTGACCATGGCAAAGCAAATGAAGTGTTAATTATCCAGAAAGAGCTTAGTTCTGCCCAGTGATGGATAATGCTGCCCAGATTCAGAAATGGACTTATTTATGTGATTAAAGTTAAGCACATGCTTAATCTCATTGATCTCTAACATCAATAACAGTTTATCAATTCAGAGCTGCAATTGGTGTTGCAAACACAAAGGAAAGATGAATGGGGTCTTTGCCTTGACTTTGCCCACTGAATTTCTTGTGGACTGGGAGGTGGAAACGGCAAATGGTTCTTGCTTGGAAATGGACTTGGGGGACTTTCAAATTCTTCACTATCATTGGTCTCTCCACTTTTCATTTCTCAAGGGTGAAATTTTGGTCACTAACATTTTGAACCAAACAGGTTTGGCTGGAAACTGTTTCAAATGAGGAGATGCAAGCCAAGAAATAATCAGACTGGTAGCACCCTCTATGACAGAGAATATTAAAATAGAAAAATTACAAGGGAAAGATAAAAATTCTAAGGTTGGATGTCTGCAGAGAGACAAATAACAATAAATAGCATGCATTTGTAGCCTGCTGTAACTGGGGAAATAAACAGGAATATAATGGTGCCCTCTAGACCTGGTGCTTCTGCTCATGTGCACGTGTCCCTTGCATACTTGGAAATATAAATGCCATGGCACCAATATCTAATAACATTTGAGTGCAAGTTCATTTGAACTGCTTAGATGAGGGGCATAAAACTGACATGCAGCACTGGAAAGCTAATTTTATATTCCTGGGGTTACTTTTGAAGCCTTGTATTTTTTGTTTCTGAAGTTTTTTTTTTTTTGCAGAATAGCCTTTATCTGTTCTTAAAATGCACTGGGAAAGCAAGAAAATATCTTGTCTAGAATGCTTACCTTTTGGTTTTCAGTTTAAATTATTCTTTGACTGGGAATTTACTCTTTCCAAATATTTTTTTGAATAGTACATGTCAACACCAATGGTCACCTTTGTTTGCTAGAAAAATCTTTATTACCAAAGCAATGGTGCTGGAGCCCACTAAAGGTACTGTCACCTCTAACCATTCTGGCTGATGGGCTAAAATAGTAGGAAAAAAAGTGCTCTTCACATAGTAGCTTTTATCATTGATAAAACTGCAGTGGTGTCAGTGAACAGAAATCATCTTTAATGTTTTTGTAGTGTAGCCTCAAACGTAAGTGTTGTTGGGTTAGTGTTGAGACTGTTGATAACACAAGAAAAGGCATCATTGCCTGTCAACCTTTAATATTAATGGAGTTAAATAAACCTGCTTTTGTTCCATGCTCTTCAGTTAGAGTAAAAACAAAAATAGAACCACTATGGTGCCATGATATCTCTTTTCAAACATGGAGGGGTGGGATGGAAAATCCCTAGAAGACTATTCCTGCATAGAGGTTTCCTTTGGGTGGAAGGAAGGATAAGAAAGCCCTTTTGTAATTTTGTAATGAGCTTCATCCCAGCTCTCTGTATCTTAAAGCCAGTTTCTGGGTTGAGGGGTAGTGCTTGGTTTTGATGACGTATTTTACAATGTGCAGTGTCAAGGATACATTTCTTGCCTTTAAATCACCAAGATACCACTAATAAACTCATTTAACTATTGGTGCCATATTTTGTGAAGGTAATTTAGGAGGGAAAATAACACAGCAGGAATCCAGTGTGCCTCAAAGGTGATAGGAATGTCAGATTTATCTGGTGATAAGATATGTTTGATCTGTATCCTTGAAAGTACAAACTAAACAAGATTGTTTGCTTCTGAAACTTTTCTCACAAAGGTAGAGGCAAAGTAGAACCACCCTCTTTAACCCAAGACCTTCACAAAGATATTTAAACTGGGCTAGTCGAATGCTAATTTTCAGGAGATATGCGTGGCTTTATTTTTTTGGTGGTGAAATTATACTTAAATTTAATTTGAATGAGAGAGCTCAAACAAGGTAAGTAGCATATGAAGCTTGGCAGATTTGTGTTCTTTACCGAGTTAGAAGAAAAAATATGCAGGTACTCAGAGGGAAGTTACAGTGCTTCTGGTTTTTATTCCTCTGCTTGCTTGCTAGTGAATGATAGGCTGAGAAATGCAACATCATCTATTTCTTTTGTGTTCTTGGTTACCATAGAGCATATGCAACATACAGCAAAACACAAACATTTCCTGCTTTGTTTTCTTGGCAGTTTTCTGAATTCAGTATTTTGGAATTAAAATGAAATAGTGTGAATCAATGTAGAGCACACAGAACACCTCGTTTCTTGATCCTCTGATGAGCATTTTTAGAAAAAAACTGCTGAAATATGCATCGTAATCAATCTGATGAACAACCAATGGAGGAGGCTTTTAAATATTTAAGAATCTCTGTGTTGTAGAGAATAGCACAATTTTTTTAAATGAGAACTACAAGTTCCTATAGACCATCAGAGGAGTTCTCCATAGGAGAATTTTGTGCCAGAAGGCTTAAAATACCTAATCCAATCTCGCCTAAGCTGGGTCTGATCTGGCCTGTCTGAAGTCCATTGATAATCTTATTTCAGCTCCCAGGAGTGACCACTGCCTCTTTCCTTCCCTCCTCCAGTGGGACGTGCTCCTGATTGCCCTTGCAGCCCCCATGCATCTGCCTCCATTTCCTCTTTCATTCTTGTAGGAAATATTTCCTTAGTTACTTATAATTTCACCCCAGCCATGAGTGGCACCTTCCTCGCTGTCACCAAGAGCAGAATCTGGCCAGCACCCACCCGCAGCCCTCCCAGGGCTTGGCATCGCTCTGCTCCGTGTGCTCCTGTAAACTCCCCAGCGTCACAGGGTAATCCAGTTTTTAAACAAAAGGCATAATTAATATTAAAACATTTTGAGCAAGAGTGTGGCTTTGTAAATAACAATTTTGTCACAAGGGGAAGTAGCTTTTGCAAGGCGGAGGCTTGAACGAGGTAATATTTTTGGGTGATGTTACAATGAAGAGGTTTTCTGGAAATGTGTGATTTACCTGTTACCAATACTATTGAACAAGCAGGAAGCAGCGTGTGAGAACAATAATAGTAATCTTAGTTAGAATGGTTTTGATGAAAATACACTTTAATTCACTAATTATGGCAGCTAAAAGACATTTTTACATTCTGTGTTCAAAATCACTGTATCTGTATTTTTACCTCACCCTTCCAGCTGCAGAACTCTTTTTCTAACATGTTTTTAGTCATGTTATGCAAATGCCTGTTTAAATTACTAGGAGTATTTGTTTTCTATTTCTGCCCTGTAAAACATAATTTTAATACAAGTTATTTGTGAAATGCACATTGCAAAAGGAAATAAGGTTTCAGATGGCATTTCTATGATAATTTTACTGCAAATGTTGACCATGTTTTTGTATTTGTCTGTAGAAGGTAATGCAGGCTGTACATAAGGCATATTTCAAAGACCTAATATTGTATGTGACTAAATTAGTGAAGTAGCGCTGGCTTCCCTTTGAACAGTTAGTCTGGCACTAATCACACAGAGTAAAATAGATCACTGCCTCGCATCCATTTTGGGGAGGCAGAGGCTGTGGCACACGGCTGCAGAGATCCAGTGGCCCTGCCTGGCTCTCCCTCCCCGCTGTGGGGGTCTCGGGGTGTCCCCAGCCAGAGCCACAGGGCCAGTGACAGGCTGGGCAGCAGGGAAAGGGCTCAGGGCTGGCACAGCACCGCGGGTGCAATCTGTGTAAATAGGGGAGCAAATGCATGGGTGAGTGAGCGAGGCTGTGCTGAATACCTAAAACCTGCCTGGGGTGCTCCACCGGCACCAGGAAACTCGGGAAGCGTGGTGGGGTCTGGAGGGGTTAGCCCCCCAAAAAGTGCATGGTGAATTCCCAAATCTTCTCATCGCTACACGCAAAACTGCAATTAAAATCACGCTTTCCACTCTAGATTGATCTGCTTAATAAAATAAGGTTAGTTGCATTTAAAAAATGTATGGGCAAGTTTGCTGCATGTGGGGAGAATAACGGATATTGCTGGCATGAGATTGCTCTTAATAAAACATCTTCATTTCAGTGGCACACCGTGTTTTTATTTGGCTTGATCCTCTGAATCCAAATGGAAATTTTTGGAAACAAAAAGAGGTTTCTGGAGGTGGTATCCTGTTGTTTGTGTCTCTGTCGCACTTTTCAATCAAATGATTTGTACTAGACGGAAGTTTGACAAGCCTGCTGTAGTGTCACGAAGAAAAAGCTTCCTCATGAAATCAAAAACATATAGCAGATGCATGTTTTATTGAACATTACTAAAAATAGCGCTTTAAACCCTTACTCTGTCTGTAATGCTCTTTAAGTATCTTTTGAACACTGCCTTCATTACTAAGTCTCTGAGCTTCCGAAATAATTTTCTGATTCTTTCTCTTCCACAGACCTTATTTTTCAAAGCTGTTGATGTGTGTTTGCTGCTTTGCATGCCTGTATGGTGAGTGAGTTGTCAGTCAGCCGATGACTCTTCATCGTGTTGGACAAGCAAATTCCAGACCCAATACCATGGATCTATTTTGAGATTCTTTAAGAGTCTCAGAAAGATGAAATATTCTGCCTGTTGGTGACTCAGTGGTCACAGTCAGGGTGAGGGGAGGAGAGTTCTCACCCTGCCTGTTGTTATCTCCATGCTGACAAATGTGCTGCAATCTGCACACCCCTTTGGACTTCTCCTTGCCTTTACCCACTACAAAAGCAAGTGAAAGCAAGATGCCAAAAAACTGCTGGGTTTATAAAAGCAGGGCAGCCAAGAGATGCTAAGAAAGTAGGACTGGGAAGTGATATAAACCTGTTAGTAGGAAATACTGAGTCAAGATTCTATTTGGTAAAATAGACAATTGAATAAATACTTTTTACAATCAAATACATTATTGGTCTTGCATGACATTATAAACAGCAGTTGCTGAAACGTGACATGCAAAGCTACAGTTTTATGACACTGTGGTTTGAAATACAGCTGAAAATACCAGGTCTTTGGCTTTAAAGGATTCAGCTCAAATTTTGTATTTCTTCCCTTTCTGAAACCTTGCTGTTACCGAAAAAGAAACCAAGCACATGTACTTTTCTTTTTCTTAAATCAAGTTTAGTATCACCGGTGACATGAGCCTCATTTCCCTTGTTGAATTCTCCATCAGGCTGATGGGTGTGAGCTTTTAGCACCATTTCTAGTATTTCAGCTGTGCAGCTTGTTTTGCTTTTTTTACTTCAAGCCTTGCCTTGCAATACAAATAAACACTGGTGCTATTAATTCACAGAATAGGTAAGGTTGGCAGGGACCACTGGAGGTCTTCTAGTCCAACCTCCTTGCTCAAGCAGGGTCCCCCAGACCACGTTACTCAGGACTGTGTGCAGATGGCTTTTCAGGGAGGCAGACCCCAGGAAAGGAGACTCTATGCAGCTGCCTACCTGAACCTACAAAAGTAAAGGGGTTGTATGGAATTCTGCCTTTCCATTCCTTGCAGATTACCAAAATAAACCCTTCTATTTGAGAAAGAAAAAGGGCTAGATGGAAAACAGTTATCCTGTAGAAAGCTGTCTAAAGAAAAACTCATGCAGCTTTGTGAGCTCGGGCAGGGTGAGAGCAGTTCTGACTAGCAGAGTTTGCAGCTGTTTCGCCTGGGAGGGCTTTTGGGAGTGTTGCTTCTGCTCCCATTGCAATTTGGGATGAGTCTTTTGACTCTGATAATTAATTTATAACCATCTGATATATTGCCTACTGGCTGCCATAGTTTCACAACAAAGTGTCCTTGGACAATGTGAAGGTACTTGTCCTCGTTCAGGGCTTTATATGTGCGGTATCAAAAAATGTAATTGTTGTATTACTATGCAAATGAAAAAAACCACCCCCACATATCTAGCAAGACATATTAGCTGGAAAATGTTTAATTTTGGAGCTAAACGGCTGGAAATAAATGACATATATACTTTAGATAAGCTTTTAAAAAAGCTGAGTGTTTATTTGAAGTGAGTTTTGAGCATCCTTGTAAGTAATTTTGATTAGAAATGTGTAAACATAGGGGGTCTTCTCTAGAAGTGCATGAAACTCGAGTGCCACTGCCTCTGTGCTGCAGGACAGGGGGAAATGCAACTAAATTTGGATTTGTCATGTTTCTCAGCATCTTGCAGGCTGGTCTGGTTGAATGGAGCCCAGAGTCCTACTCCCCTAAGAGTGGATGATATATTAAGACAAGAGTGTATTACACAGTAAGACATTAACAATGAGTCTGAAAAGGTATTGTGAATGTAAAATCACACTGACTAAAATATACTGAGGTTAAAATAGAGGGTAACTTTACAAATCACTATTAATTTCTTTGGCTTTCATTGCAATAACATTGATTTAATTCATTAGATTTCTTTCTAAATCTATATTTCAGTTTTAGAGTTGTCAGTTTCTGTTAATGACAATTTTGCCCATCTGTTCTAACATGAAAATGAGGCTTCATGCAGGAGACATGATAGATCTCTAATAGTTGAAGAAGTAAGAATCTTAAAGGTATTTCATTTGGATTAGATCCACTCTGATGTGATTCACCCTTGAAATGTAGCTGAGTACTAAAAACTTTTAACTGTATAATCAAAAAACAAAAGTGTCATATCTTGTCATTTGGGCCCCTGTCTATTTCATAATTTACAGAAAAAATTTCAAAACATTCCCACTCATTCTCTTTCTAATGACAGAGCCATAATTTTGGGTGTCAGCATATCAGAATTCCACTGGATGTGATTAGAATAAGAATTAGTTTCTTTAATTTGGCCATTCAAACAGTAGTATGACTACAGCAAGTCGTTTTGCTAAGCCAGCCTTTGCTGCCAAGCTGGGTTACAACTTCTGCTTCAATCCAGGTTTAAAACTCTAGTTCTTGCCCAGGTCAATCTTCTGAAGGGGTAATTTTTCAAAGCAGTGTGTGAGTCTTAAGCACACAAATCCATTTAGGAAATAACAAGATTATGTTCTGTGCACTGCTTTAAAAATTTACCCCTAATATCCTAGAGAGAGGAGCACAGTTGTTGCACATGCTGCGTGCGAGGTGCAATGTAAATTGTTTTTAGTAAGCAAGTCTCTGCATTTATGCAATGCAATGTTGTTCTGGGGGAAAAAATGCTCAGCTAATTATTCAGTCTAGAAAAATAAACACATCCATTAAAGGCTTGACTACATATTAATGGATGACCTTTCTAACCACAGTGTTTTATTTGCAAATCTTCTAAAAAATTCTTTATGCATTAAGCATGTATGGAATTGGATTTTATTCTTATCACTGAAAGTTACTAAATGTACACTGACTCAAACTCAGCACATTTTGTGTTGCTTTGTAACAAAGAAGATGGTTCCTACAATGTGCATCAATGCTGCTTTGTGTCTTAAACTTCGCTTGAAATTCAGAGTATAGCCTGGGAAATAAGGCTAAAGAAGTTCCTACAGGACCAGATTTCTAATTTCTAAACACAAACCACTGGAAAATTTAGCTTTTCAATTGTAATACTTCTAACAAATTAAAAATCAACAAAAATATTATGCTTCTATGTTACCTGTTCAAGTGTATAGAATGCACAAAAACTTTAATCAAATACTCAGGTTTGCTCAGTTTTAAATTGTGTTAGTTTAATAGTTTCTATTCTGCTGTTTATATTAATGACATATTCCCATCTAAATATATTGCAGCGCTGAAAAGCCATCAAAACATTTCTAAGGTTGAATGAGTGCAGTTGCATTCATGATTTTTTAATAAAATGATCTCTTTCTATTGAACTGCTTCTTTTTTTAACAGAGATTGAGATTGTATAATATATATATACATAGTTATAGGAGCATTATAAATACAAACTGCAGCTTCATTTACTGTCTGAATATTTGCTTTCAGTTCATAGCTACACAGTGGGCTGAGAAATGTGAGTTACTGTACATAAAATATGACAGCAAAAGAAAGAAGGATAAAAAAATGAGAGATGGAATTGATTATTTTTTTGCATATTGATTAAAAGTCTTATTATTTGAAGAAGCAACTGATAATTTGCTAATAGTGATTTTTCCAGGGACTGATGTTTCTAAAAATGATTTTCATCTATTCTCCTTTTCCTCTTTCACAGTCCAGTTTATATTCTCTACTTTTTAATTCTTGCCTCTTTTGCAGGCATTTGATATTTGTAGTATACATATAAAAGCAGTTTGATATTGGCTAAATTTGGGCATAGTCGTGTTATGAATACGAACATCTGCAATGGAATTAAAAGCGGCATTCACCAAAATCCAAGTGCGAAGTATCCCAGTTAAGCATACGATTCTGAATGCATAATTTAGTTGCCATATTTTGTTTCTTTCTTCTGTGTAAAATGTTTGTGAAGTTCTCAGATTTATTAGATATTTAGAATTTTCCTTTAATTTTTTGCTGCATTTTCTCTCCGTGCTTTCCGTGCCTGTTAATCCGCCTGTGGACTGGTCCCATGTCATTTTATTTTGCTTCTATTCATGTTGGATGACTAGCCAGACTATCAGAGATTTAAAAAATTCAAACCAGCTGAAATTCAAGAACTGGCTATACTTGTTTGAATTTAAAATTATTTTTCCTGCTAGCAAGTTGGGCTAGTGAAATACTGGAGCAAAAAAAATAGTTCTAAATAGTGCTCATCTTTAAAACCTAATGTCCGTGAATCTTGACACTCCGTCTTGCCACCCCCCCCCCCCCCCCCCCCCACTCCCCCAAGGTTCTCTTTCCTACTCTTTTTTTGAAAATTTTAATTGCTGTGGGAAGATTTGAAAATTCTCTGGTTAAGTCTCTGATTGCATCTGTCTCAGCTGGGAGTTGTTCAGGGAAAGCAAACATGAGAAAACAGATCAGATGAGATTCCTCTCCTGAACTGGTGACAGTCCAAAATTTGTGCATAACCCAGCTAGACAAGAAACCAGCTCTGATGTTCTGATGGTGGCTGAGCTGGGGACCATAAGGTGATTTCTTACCATGCACATGAAGTGATGCATTTCTACCTCCAGTGTAGTAGAACTCTGCCTTTTTCATGGCCACAGCAATCCACTGTGTTGTTGCTGTTTCAAGCAGAGGATGCATTTTTTTTTTCTCTCAGACACCTGGCCCAGCAAAGCACATGTGTTGTCTGGCTGCTGGAAGGAAACACCAGATGAGAAAAGATGCTACCAAAGCTCCTGCTCAGTGTGATGTCAGTCATTTGGTTGATGATGAATTAATTTTAAAAATAAGCTACAGAAAAAAAGTCTTTCAGTCTGGAAACCAGAAAGAATTTGTTGTTTACTCAGACTGAGAACCTGAGTATGAATATAAATTTTTAAATGAGCCAGTATATTGCATGACTAGTTCATCAACCTAAAAGTGGTATCACTTTTAGGTTTTACTTTTGCAGTTTTACATTTGAAACTGTTGTACTCGCCAAAAAGCTGTTCTCAAAAACCAGTTACTTTGAGGTAACCATGCATACAATTTAAATATAAAATAAAGTTTAGATGTGGTTTCATAGCAAATGTGATCTGTGTAGGAATATGCCCAGTTGAGAAGGTTGAAGTGTGGTAGGAATTACATTACTTCATCACAGCCTTGTGGCTTTGCCCTGTTGCAGGTCAAGGGCATATCCAGGTTATCAAACTTGTGGCACCTGACACTTCCCTCCCAGAGCAGAAACACCACCTAAAGGCAGGGGATCTTCCTCCATCACCAATTGACACAGACTGCCCTTCTGACAGGTGAGCTTCGTCCCACATTCAAACATGGGGCTAAAAATGGGGTTTATCAGGTGGATAAAATGAAAATCAGTGGCAGAATACCCACAGATCACTGTCTGCTGATTCACTCACAATATTTAATTAAGAACATCATATCTAGAATGCAAGAAAAGCTGAGATATAGTTGCTGGTACTCATAATTTTTAAAATTTAGCAATGCCTTCAAAGGTCTGCCCACAAGTCTGTACAGAGGTGTCAACAGGAAGGCTTTATGCCATAGTGTGGATTGAATATGGTAATATGAGCTGTGCTCCTAATAGTGCTGGTAAACAGACTGTTCTAATCAGATTCAAATGCTAATATATATAAAATCTTCACCCATTTAAAAATAATAAAATATTTTGCTTCAATTAATCCTGATTGTGCTAGTAGAACATACAATCAACAATGTTATGCAAATAGTTATTTTTGCAGTTGAAATCAATAACTTATTTTCTTTGTAATACAAAAAAAAATAGAAAAAGGAGGTTATTATTAATTGCTTATAAAACTACATCTTTGTGAGGGAAGCCTGCAGGTATTAATCTCATTATCAAGACTTTCCTTCAAAGTCTGTATGACCATTATTGTTCATGATTCGACCACTCAAGAAATCTTGCCATAGACTCCTATTTTGAAAGTATTTATTGGAAGCTGAATGAAATTAGTTCTTTATGAGCTAAGTAATTGTAAAGTTACATTATCCTGTGGAAAGAGATAACTGATAAAATCTGAGAATTTCAATTTTAAAACGGCTGTGCCTTGCTACACTGAAGCTATGATAACCCTCATTTTTATAAATCTATACCTTACTGGCTGCACATACATAGTCATGAAGTATCAGTTACACTCCTGATGAAATACTTTAAATATTGATTATAAAATTACTTGTGTTAACAATAAGTATATTGCTATTTCATGCATATGGTATTGTTTGTTTCATTTGAATTACTGTATCTCTAATTCCTTTCCCATTTTTGTTTTATTCTCTTAACAGCCATTGTTCAACTTGGTCTGACCCATAAATGGGAGAAGCTTTGCTAATTCAGCTTTAATGACACTCCCAACCCAGCAAAATTCTTGGCTCCTGAGGAGGAAGGAGGGCTCTTTGGTAAGACTTGGTGCATCCAACCCACAGGTCTTGTAGAAAATTTTCAGTCTTCTCAATTTCTGACAAGAAATGGGTAACAGCACTGAATATAGAGATAGCCCAAGGTAGGAATACAAGCAACACGTGCTGCTCACTAATCTGCTCTACACAGGTCTGGGGGTCATACCCTACCCCCAGAGGGCTTGTGTGTGGTAAGCACTTGCTGTGGCCATAGTTTCTCAATTTTCAGGTGGCTGTGGAATCTTTGTCCCTGGTCATGTGGCCTTGTCCTGGGTGTGTGCCCTCCACACCCACGCGGGGCGTCTCTGTGCTGTCCCCACCATCCCTTGGGGAATTACCATTCTCCTGCATTCCTGCTTCCCTTACCTCTTCAGAAAATACTGAGGGGCCTGCAGTATCCCAGGAAAGGGCTGCTAGGACTCCAGCAGTGAGGCTTGGCTCACTCTGGGGTAGTCATTGAGCTTCTTTACCCTTGCTCATGGTTCTGGATACACAGTGCTGATCCTGTGCCCATGCAGCTGCCTTTGAAGTCATGCCTCAGGCTGTCAAAGCAGGCTTGAATTTCATCTCCAAAATGAGGAGGTGGTTTCTGCTTTATTCCCAACCAGATTGTGAGATGATTATTTCACAATTTTCTTACGTGTTCTTTTCAGCAGGGGAAAATTTACAAATCTAGAGTGTAATCGTCATAGCTTCCATGCATAGCAGGGATACCTAATTGCCAGGGTGCGTTCTGTGGTAAAGACCACTGGTTTAAACAGAGAAAATAACCCCAACCACTGAGTCCTCAGGAATCCAGCACAATGCAAAGCAATTATCTATGTTCTGGAAGTATGTATTTTTAAAAAATTCCATCTATTTCCAAAGGTTTGCCATATATCAGAGCAGACTGTCCAAAATGATATAAAACATCCAGCAGATAAGAAGCAGCCATTCTATTAAATAATATGTGTCTGTTTTCCTACATATATATAGGCAGTGGTGGAATCAGCATCCCTGGAAGTGTTCAAAAAGTGAGTAGACCTGGCATTTCCTGATATGGTATGAGGCTGAAGGTTGCACTTGATGATCTTGGAGGTCTTTTCCAACTTTAATTAGATTCCATGATTCTATCTGTGCAGAACAGCTGGGCCTGGTTTGGTTTTCATGTGAAAACACACTATCCCAAAGTCCTAACCTAGCTCCTTGTTACACACGGGGGATGGCTCATGTAATTTTGTGAGGATGCAGATATTAACGTGCATTACCACGGCAGGCTGGTGTTATGGGCTGCAGTGACAGCCAGAGCACGACGGTGCCTTGCCAGGTCACACCTGGCCACCTTTTCCATGGGACTGGAAAAAAACTTCCTGGTTTCCCTGTCAGTTCCAAAAATAAAAGGAATCCAGAACCCTCCCCGGTTTATAGTCTTTTCCCAATTAGCTGTTCTGGGGTGTGGTTAACGCAAACTAATCATACTCTGGAGTGCTAAAATGTACGTGGTGCAGCGCAGAGCCTCCCGTCTCCTGGGGTGTGATTATTTAATGATAATGATGCCCCCTGCAGAGGCACCTTATTGCTCTTTTGCAAAAACAATCTTTATTGAGGGGAATTAATTGCATTGTTGTTGATAGCAAGAAATAAGTTAATATTTTGAAATGATCTTTCTGGTTTGCACAGCTTAAAGGGATGTTAGCACAATTATGTCAAATAAATGACCTGCTTTGAAAGTTTCTCCATATATTAGGTCTGGAATCCAAAGCCATTCTGAATGTATGTTTTCTCTGAAGATTTGGTTTTGCTGGGAGTCTTGAAATATGCTGAGAAGAGTTAATCTTTCTGTTCCATGGATACCTTGTATGGCTGCCTAAAAATTGATCTCTTCAGGGTCACTGACTGTTTTCTACTTAGAGGCAAATTTGCAGTTACACTGGATTCCCACAGCATATTTACTCTATGCAAAGTGTCTGAGAGCAACTTTTATGGTAGGGTTTTTAATTAGTGCGATGTATAAAAGCAGCGAAGTTAATAAGGATGAAATTTGCTGGTGTGCTGACTTCTGTGGAAGGCAATTGCCTCAGAGTCATGGTCATAGCCTAGTCTTAAATATCCATCCATATTATTGCACTGACACTACATAGATTCTAGAAGGCACAGCTCACAGCTCCCAACTGAAAAAGACATAAGCAGCCACATAGACTTTACCTACTCCTATCTACCCACTAATTTATCTCCAGAATAATCACTAATTTACTTATCTCAGTGCTAATGTTTGCTACAGTAGTTTGGGTTTTGTTTCTTACTTTATGGGAGTCTTTGCATCATTTTTATCACCTGCTTGTTTTTTTTATACTAATGGTTCAGTACATCGTATTACAGTAATAATATAGGTATATATCCATTGTAAAATGATGATTTACTGCAGCAGGATGGATGTATTTACCATGGATGCAGTGTTGCAACAAATGAAAGGATCAGAAATATGTGTCCCTGTGTCAGCATGTGTGCAGGCACACCTGAGTGTGTATGAGGGAAGCAAAGCCACGTGGTGAAGTCACCTGCAGTGGTGCTTGCTCTGTGTGTGAGGCTGCTGAGGGGGAGTCAGAATCCCCCCCTGGGGCTGGAAAGGGCAAGCAGGAGCTCACAGGCTCCATTGCTGCCTCTGCAGCTGCTCCTGGCCAAGGTGACTCCTCGTTTCTGGTGTCCCCAGCATCACAGGGGTGTTTGAATAATGAGAGGGTTGGCTGTGCTCCTCCTTCTTGTGGGCTTATCTCTGCTACTGCCCTGGGTGAGCATCCCATTCCTGCCCCTCTGAGAGGGCAAAGGGTACACTCTGAAATACAGTTTTGTAAGGAGTGAGTGTCATCTTCTTTCTGAGGTCTGTGGGTCATAGAGATTGTAGGATTGTAGTTCCTGTAGGAAGGCAAATCAATCTCTCACTACAGATGTGGGTGTGTATATGTGTTACTTTAGTATCTTAGGGACATTTTTGTTTTATTGGTCTCTTTCCAGGTGCAAATGTTCCATCATTTGCGTGCCTAAAGCCCAGAGGGGTACCCTAGAGGAAGGAAACTTGATGTTTCTGCTACATGAACACATTACAGCCTCACCTCAATAACTTCTTAGGCTGCATGTATAATGCCTTCTCATCATTTTGGTACCTGGAAAATGTCCATTTAAAGAAAAGTTTGGCTGATGACTGCTTTCAGACTTTTCAGTTTTTTATTTCCCTTAATTTTGCTCCTACAGAAGTTTCCTTGTGCACAATTCTAGTTTTAGTTTAGTAGGATTGCCTCACCAATATACAAGCAGCCTGCCTTTCATCTGGATGAAGCCAAGATCTTGGATCAGCTTCTATGTTAAATATAAAATATTAGTTCTAGATAAACTAATTTGTGTTGTGTAAAGATTGGTTGCTTCCTCTTCAGAGAATGAATGGATATTCTAATTTTTTTTCCATCTTTCCAGCTGGAAAAACAGCTGAACATGGAGTTGTTGAATGTAGGTTTCTTATTTTCACAGAAAAAGTATGGACAATTACATCATGCATTTTAATTATTTCAGCCCCTACAAAAAGAGAAGCATATTTGATCTGCTTTTCATTCACTGATTCAGTAATAATACTCAGTATTTGTAACAGTAACAGTAATTAAAAAAAAAATCTTTTTTTCTTAGACCTGTATGTCAAGGTCAGTAATTCTGCACAGTTTTGTTTTAGTAGCTTGGATAGGTAGAGAGTTAAAAATTGGAAACTTTCAGGGATACCAGGAGTGTTGACAGAAGGTCAAGGGAAAGTATATGGCAAAGAGCAATAGAAACCAGGAAAAGCACTGCAGGTGATGGAAGAGATGTGATAAATAGCAAAAGAAGCTGGGAAAATAAACATTCCACAGTCTTGAAAAGAGGCAAGGGAAGGCAGGAGGGAGTGGCAGGGGGAGACAGCCCCTCCAGCATCCCAGATCTGCAGTTTTGGGGAGATAGTTCTGTGTGGATGTGAGCAGGAAACATGAAATGGAACAATCCCATATGAAGAACCAGCTGAGCCTTTGGAAAGCAAAGAAAGAAACCTGCAACCTGAGGGAGAAGAACTGGCTCTTCACCCACCCAGGTTCTCTTGTTGGGTGTCACTGCCTGGTACCAGGTGAGCCTGTGGCAAGGAAGAGTCCACCCATGTTCCAAATACAGAGTATTTGGGATCCATTTCAGAAAAAATTGCTACTCTGGGCTGTGTCCTGAAAGATGGTGCTTGCAGGAGCTAGATAGCCCCTTGGAAAACATCTATGGTGGCCACAGTTTATGTCACTGAATGAATATAAAGTTGTCAGTTATGTTGCTGTGGGTTGCATGGCACTTGGGAAGATTGTGGTTTGTTTTTGTCAGATTTTATTTAGTCTGGGTTTTGTAAACTGTAGAAATTAGTGAGAGAATACCTTTTAGAAAAAATGAACAAGTATTAAGGAAAAACTAAATTAACTTTTTAAAGGAATTCCCTTTAGAAGATGCCTTTGCAGAAAATGTATGCCTTGTCTTTACTGCAAGTCTCTGCATTTTTTCCTGTTGCCTTTATCTCGAATAACAAGCAGAGCTGATCAGCAATTTCCTCATGAAATAAGAATAATAAATCTACCTCCACCTGATTTATTGGCAGTATTGACAGATACTGGATATGGCTTGAACTCCTCTCTGGTGGTGGTGGTAGTGGACCAGTGCTTGAGGGATAGGGTGCTAAAAACCAAGAAAAACCAAGACATTCTCAAACAGGAAGGGCTATCCTGGGAAAAAGAGAAATCTCTTAAAAGCTGTGTTGTATACATGTGGGTTTGTTTAATGTGTGGCATATAATGCAGTTAATCTCCTTACAAAGTCATTGCTTAGAGAGCAATATGAAAGGAAATTCTGATAAAAGGCACCAGTGTAAATTTGACATTGCATGTAGCAGTCAGCTTTGTGCATTGTAATTGGAGGGGACAGAATAGTTGTTTATTCAGAGGGGAGAATGATGCTATAAATTTCAGGTATGAGATTAAAAAATAACTAGACTTCATTTTCAAATCTCCTTTCCCCTTTATTCCTCTT
>NW_024511432.1:12969994-13042494 GCF_017590135.1 Pyrgilauda ruficollis
GAAGAGCTAAGGAAAGACTCTGAGATTACCAAGCTGTCTCATCAACTACTTTAAAATGCTTAAAAATCTTTCTGAATCATTGAACTGCTTATGATACTGCAGCCTATAGCTTCTTTCAGATATATTTGAGTCATGTCTTATGCCTGAGACTACAGGGAAACTTCTGCTTCTCCTCCGTGCTCCTTGCTGTGCTCTGAGTGCTGCTGTGTAGCTGCAGGAAGTGCTGCTCTGGTCCTGGGCTGCAGCTGCACAGCTGGTGGCCACATTTGGTGCTAATGGCATGCTTTGAAGGGACACGTCAGTAGGAGATCAGCATACGTAATGCAGTGGGAGGTTTTCAGCATCTGTACCTGCCCCACCACCTTCAGAGGCCCAATAACCTCGGTGGCTATGCTCAGGCATTGCAGAGTCAAGATGTAAGAGAGGCAAGTGGAAGCCTTGGCCCCAGTCTCAGACAACAGATGCTGGAGACAATAAAACCTTCTCAGAAAAGGAAGCAATTATTGCAGCTTTCTAGCCAACAATTACCTTGCGCTTATAAATTATGTTGATGTCCATGATATAACACACATTGCTGAGCACATGATCACTGTCGTGGGCAGCCACTGGCTTCCCTGCTGATGCCTGACACACTGCTTGTAGCCTATTTTATTTAGCCTGCAGGACAAAGGTGCTCTATAAAATGAAACTGGCCTCAAAATCATGTAATGTGTTGCCTGTCCCTGTGTCCCCCAGCTTCCTCTGCAATTTTCTCCTCTAAGTCAAAGCTGTAGCCAGGTAAATTTCACTGTCTTAATCTGGCATTTGCAAATGGTGCCAGCCAAAAAGTCATTTGCATGGGCAAGTTTGCCAAGATTTACTTAGGAATTTATATGAAGAACTAGCACAGTACCAAAAATGTAGTTTTCTCTCCTTTCGGGTTGCAACCTCTTTTGAAACATCTCTCGCTGCCTTTCTGTTATCATTTAATTTCCACATGCACAAATACAGGATTCATTCCCAGTTCTCTTGACTGTAACATATCAACCCTCTCGCTAACATCCTTAACCTCTGCCCTGAGAAAACTAATCATCTCTCTTGTTAGCTCAGTCCCCTTTAGAGATGGCAGTGCACAAAGCACACCAACACTTCTCTGCTGTAAGTAGCGAAGTGATGCTTCTCTCTACTTGGTTTGTTCCACAGCTTCCACACTGATTTGTGTTGTACAATTCAATCTTCTGAATCACCCTTAATGACATCTATTATCTAAAATCCATTGGGCACCACTACTTCAATTAATTACACCACCTCTCTCTTTTCATACCTGCTCTTGTACCTACCCAGTCACTGCCCTTAATGTCATCCTATTTCTCCTGAGCTAAGCTTCCAAAGCACTCATCCAGCAGCGCAGGCAGCGGGCTCTGTCCTCCCGCAGAACCGCTGAGAGTGCTCGTAAGGAGTGTTTTCTTGCCTCCTTTCCTCAAACAAAAGCAATCCTTACATTATAACAGGGACTGGAGGAAGGTGTTATGGGTGACACTGCCAGAGAGGGGTTCCAACCATTCAATTTGGATTTAGATACACTGTTTGTACAGACATGAGCTGGGAATCTCAGTGGTCAGATGTGCCTAAGGTTCACCAAGAGTTGGATTTTTACCGAGAGCAAATGGACCTTTTGAAAATCCCAGATTTTTTAGCCAGTGTGTCAATAGACATTTTCTTCAGGGTGGAGAATATTCCTGTTCAATCCTATGCATGGGACTTAATCACAGTAAAGTCATATTTCTAGTATATTAGTATATCTTAGAGCAATGCAACAGTCAGCCATTCATCAAGCATAATGAAGCATATTTAAGTTTTCTAGAAGCTTCCCATTCATGTGATACTGAATTATTGACTATTCATAGTAGTAAAAAACAAATGAAGCCTTTTCAGGCAGCAGAGGCTGTACAAGGAGAGCTGGTTATTTAGAACAGGAGTGATTTGGCAGACTCAGGATTGTTTGTTAGAGGGCTGTCCCACATAAGAGGTAATTTAGAAGTCATATTTTTAAAAATAATTTTCCTATAGATCCTCCTCCTTCCCCAGCTGAATGAATTGAAAGTCAGAATAGAGACCCATTGATTATTCTGGCTTCAAGGATCATGAAGAGGTTAATTAGGGACTGATAAAAAGTTATCTGGAGCATGGGTCATGTCTTTGTACGTATTTGCATCACGACTAATACAGTGTCCCTCTGAGCCTACTGAGGCAGTGGGGTTCTTCCATAATGTAAATAATATTAAATACCACTTTAGAAAGTAGCAATTTAAAAAACTTTACCTTTTGAAGACCTATGCCCAAATTTCTAGGGCAATTTGAATGCAGCAAAAGGACTGGTTTCTCATTTTGATTCCTTCAGAGGGTTGTCATCAGTGGAAGAGTTCTCCTGTACTGACATAAATGTAATCTCAGACTTAGGAGGGAGCCCTGTGGATCAAACCAGCATGCAGACAGAAATGTTCATGGCTCTTCTGGGTGTGTTTCGATTTTTTTCCTCATTGGATCCAAGGTGCAATGAAGTTGATGTACCTGAAGAGGTGAGTGCATCCTTCCACTTACCCCACTGAGAGGAGCTTGGAACCCTGAACCTGGAGGTCTTATGGCAGAGCTGCATTTTCTCCTTGGCAATTATCTGCATTTTTCAGACTCCCCTGAGGTGATGAGGGCCCCATCCACGGCACACAAACACCTCCTGTGGCATCTGGTAAGTGCAGGTATCACAGATATTTTTTACGGTGGCATGGTGATGGGGAGGGATAGTGTTAAATAAGTTACTGTGGGTGTCTGATATTGTAATTTCTTTGTGTTCCTGGTCACTCTTTGCAGAACCAAAAGTTTATGGTTTACGTGCCCTTATGAAGGAACAAACAAAAAGGATCACTGGGCTGTTTACGAGAAGCCTTGATCCTCCTAGTTCCTACTTTAAAGAGAAATAGGACAGCAAGAGACGCAAATCATAACAATCAGTATAAAATAAGAGCTAGAAAGTATGCATCTGCCTTTGCCAATGTTTAAATTTACTCTGAAAATATTCCTAAAAATTCAACCTCTACTAGCTGGGTAGGGGCAGCCTTGTGCATCTCTGCTCATACAGCTGATTTGTAATCCCAAAAACATAATTTGGCCTCATCAGTCATCAAGAACTGATATCTGTCCCTGCTCCACCACACAGCTTTACTCTTATTCTAGTGATTAGTGACTTTTTTCCCTGCCTTTTTCCCTCTTCCCAGTCCTACAAATATTTGCCCCAGTAGCTAATTTTCTCTTGATTTTCTGCTAAACTAGTTGTTTCTACTTCTCCTTGGCTCTGGTGCAAAAAGAAATCCCCAAAAGTGAGAAGGTCAGCAATTCTCAAATCAAGACTGAACCATCACCTTTCTTCAGATACATCCACCATATCTTTTGTATGGCTTTAAAGGAAAACATTGCAAGCTTTATTCCTCTTTGTTGTTTGTGTTTTGCCTGTTCCTACAGGTTGCAGTGTCTATGTGCAATATGCCAATGGAGTCTGAATTATTTTGTCATTTGGGCCAAAAAGTGACTATAGGTTGCATCTGCTGGCAAATTTGTCTCACTTTCCTGCTTTCCTTGAAACTCCTGAATGTGGCCAATACACTGGGAGAAGATCCCCAGTGGGTCTGGCCAGCCACAGGCCACCCAGAACATTCCAAGGCGTGAGATAATAGGCAAAAAATCCAGTGCTGGTCATGGCTTATTACTTAAACACAAGCTGTAACTTGGTCTCTGCCTTCTCCTCTCTTCTCTGCTAAGGGGATTTGAGTAAGATGCAGGAAAGAAAATAAGAGTGGCATTTTCTACAGGAAATGGCCCTCACGAATATGTCTCTGTTAATAATTACAGAGCTGGTTTTATTTTGTTCAACGCACTGCCTCAGTTTTGGATCCACATCAAGAGCAGCATATGCTCTCCAAACTAAAATATGTGCATATCTGATTTTTGACAAAAAAAATTATTTAATTGATCTCTTCCTACCCTCTCCTCTCCCCCTCCTTCTCTTCCTGTCTTTTTGCCCATTTCTTTACTAATTCCATAATATAGTAAGCCCCCTATTATGAAAGAAATCCGAATTAATTTAAATACAAAATATAAAGAATTAACCTTACAGCAAAACAGATAACAGAAAAAAGAGATAGTTTTTCTCTGTCAAGTGACAGCCTTCTCGTTTATTATCATTTTAACAAATTAAGTTGCAAAATTGGCATTATTTCAGAACTGTACAAAATGTAATGACTCTATGAAATATATTGAATTTTTCAAGTATTAAAAATCCCTTAGTTTTGAAAATGAATCACTGGAAATGATCCTTAAGGATCCCAAGTTTTTTGTGCTATTTCTATACTATGCCTGCACAAAATCTAATGGCATTTGCTGAGTTAATCCTGGATATTCCATTGTTTTGGTATTTGTACTCTATTAGTTAAATACAACATGTGTGAGAAAATCAAAGGGAAGAGATGGTGTTAAAATAGGAGAAAATATTTATCCTTTAGATGTAAGAAATACTTGTCACCCAAAATAAATCTGGCTTAAACTCTTTAAGTCTTAAATAAATTGGAAGTTAAAATAAGTTTTCAGTATTTAAACTCTCTCCCCCTGAAAGTGTGTATTTGCACGTGTGCGTGCACATGAGTGCATGTGTGTGTGAAAGAGACCAGCGTGTACTAAAATTAACTTCTCCTAAACCTTGTTCCAGCTTGTTCCTTGAGAGCTGATTTGTGGTGGGTGCCATACAAAGAGATCTCAGTGATACAGATATAATCCTGTCTAGGACTACCCAGCTCTAGAAGGCATGGGGATGAACTCCACCTGTAGTGTGTATTTCTTTTTTATTTTTTTATTTTACTGGTGGATGTGCAGAAGCCCAGGGACAGTGCAGGGGTAGCTGGTGGGGGCACTTGCAGAGGCTGGACTAGGGAGAGCACAGGGCATGGGAAGGGCATTTCCAAAGGGGACAGAGGGTGCCAGCTGAGGTGGGAAATGCTGCTCTCTGATGTTCCAGCAGGATGGAAAGGAAGCCAGGGAGAGTCAGAGAACCCCAGGATGGAGGCTGCTCTCCCATGAGGTCATCATCATAAATGTTATAACTCAAGTGTGAGATCTTGTCAAAAATGAGAAATATGCATGGGTCTGGCAAGAGTTACATGAGTGTTTTTCCTCAGGCTCTCTCTTCTGGCCCATCCACGTATTGTGTCACTGCAGCTGTCCCTGTGCCATGGGTCACTTGCTGGAAAATTGGTGCAGGTGGTTCTGCTGCCTCGGTGTGTGCATGAAAATCTCGCCATTTTGGCTCAGTCCTTGCTCATTTTCTCTCCCCAAGCCCTGCAGAAGCATTCCTGCTAACATGCCTTTCCCAGTACCACCTCTGCTCACATCTCTGCCGCGCCTTTGCCTGTCCTTGCATACATCTGTGTCTTTGCCCTCCGAGAGAGTGCCCTTTTTCCTGTTGGCAGCCCTTGCATAGGTGCAGTGTGTTGTGCTGCCTCTCTTCTCTGTCTCACTCTATTCCCTTTCCTGCTGATGAGACCCATGTTGCTTTGGCAGAAAAACTAAAATACAGTAGTTCATCAATCCAAAATCCACTATGATGCGCTTGTCTGACAGTGGGGGTTTGGCTGAAGGTGATTTTGACTATGAGCTTTACTCTTCTTTTCCTTTTAAAGTGGAAGAGAACTGCAAGACTTTATGTCTAATACAGATTTTACAAAGGATTTTTTTAAAAGCGTGCCTTTATTGGTGGGCAGTGTAGAGAAATTGCTTGATTTGAGAAGATATGGGGAAGAGAGTGGTGCTGGTGCCAGTGCATGTCCTCAGTTTGGAAACGGTGAGCAGTTTGTGTCATTCTCAGGGCAGGGATTCCTAGTCCACAAGAAAAAAGGCTGTGGCTGCTGGTGTCACCAGGGCTGGTTTCCTGCAGTATATCCAAACTCTAGAGGGGTGTGGCTGCAGGAGAAATGCCTGAGCCTTTTACAGTTTTTCAGATGACTCTAGAGAATCTCATGTGACATTATAAGGGCCAAAAGTTCATCTATTACAGCCATGGCAACAAAACACATCAGGAGGGGTCTATGAGTGGTTTGGGAGGGTATCTGCTCCCCTTCTTCCTGTAATCCTCTGTTTAAATTAAATTTTTTTTGAAAATTCAGTTTTAAAACCAAGCTAATATTAATCTCCTATATAAGCATTCCTCCTGAGTTTTTTGGTAGCATAAAAACTGATTTTGGTGTCCTTGGGTAAAATCTGTGTTCCTTGCAATATTGAACACGATGGTCCTTGCCCTGCAGGCTCTGCTCTTCACACTAGCAGTGTCTGTATGCCATCAGCACTGAAAATGGCAAGTCATCTGGAAGCCCTCTGGAATCACTTTATCTTAAAAGGTCATATTTAAGAGTAAAAAAAGAAAAAAAAATTGGATAATCCATTTGTATCTTCATCTGGAAAGGGTTGGAATCCGATAGAGAGCAGACTTGTAAAGATACTTGTGCACTTCTCATTCTGGGTAGTGACTGGTGTGCCATGTTTGTATCCCTTTTACAGCCAACCAATGCCGAAAATCAAACTAAGCCGTAGCAGCAGCAGAGCAAACATCAAGGTAGGGCTGATCTCTGAGCATGCTGACGGCTGGGAGAGGAGCCTGCGCTTCCCTTGAAGTTCCAACATCAAAGATGACGAATAACTCCCTTCTCAGTGTTCCAGTTTCTCACATCATCTGAGTATCCTTTGGCAGCAACAGTTGGCCCAAGCCTTGGAGCAGCAGCTGGTAAGTCCAGAGGCAGAACTGTGATGCCTGTGGCATCAGATGTACTGGAAACCCTTCTAAACTCTATTTTGAAGTTTCAGCATTTGTGTGGACCTAATTATAAGACATAGATTCCAATGACAGGCTGTGTGTGTGATTATGCATGGTGGCAGGGCTTACACAAGGGCTGAGTGGTTACTGGCTGCTCTTTAAGGACAGGACGTGGCTGGCAGCACGGGGAGACATGATACAGGCTTAGTCTGTGACCAGGCCAGGAGACTGAGCTGCAGCTCAGATGAGCTTTCCTGGCTTCTCCCTTGGCTTGCTGCGTGGCATTGGGGGAGTCCCTTAACTCCTCTGTGCAAAGTGGGCCTGTGATTAAGATGGCATTGCCAGCACCTGCTTGAAGGGCTGCTGGGTGTTTGTATATGCTGAGTGCTTCAGGGTCTCCATGGACTCATGGAAGCACATGCAGATACGTGTATGTGTGGACACCTTTTACATATATAATGCATCTATCTTATATACATACATATATATAATAGATGCATCCACCCATACACACCTATTATATGTATTTGCATGTGTGAATGCACCTGCAGACACTTTTTGTCATAACAATATAATCTTATTTCACTGAGTCACCACATCAGAGGACTATTTTGGTGTTGTGAAGTGAGCTCCACTGATTCCAGGTCCTGGCTGTCAGAAACCAGTCAGCTGTGCACATCTTCTTGGTCATCTCGGTGTGCTCCCTGCTGTTTTCTGACACGTGCTGGTGCAGCAGGTTCTCAGGGAGGTGTGTGCAGGGTTGGAGCCTCTTCTGACACTACTTTTAAAAGTCTGAACATGATCATTTGATGTAGTTCAGTGTGACAGAAAAGCTCACAATTCACTCATGCCTATGGAAGGTAGTATTTAAAAATAAAGAATTTAGCTTTAGAAGTGCCTTAAGAATGACTAGGAAATTGAAGGCAACCTTAATTATGGAAGACCCTGGGATTTGCAGTGTACAGGAGCTTTGTGGTGAGTGCTTGGGCTGTGAAGCCTTGATACAATGGGATGAATTGTACCATCACTTAAACTGGTAAAATCCCTCATCATAGTGGACAGGGCTCACTGGCAGAACAGTTCTTGGAGCAAGAGTGAAATTGAAACTATGGCAAAACCCTGGAGTGCTTAAATATCGTTTTCAGAGGAGCCAGGATGCCAGCAGATCCCACTAAAATTTGTTTATTGGATCATTCAGACGTGAATCTTCAAAGCAGTGTCTTGGAATTAAGTAACTTAAATTTCAGTGAAAATTTCAGCCTAGCTGCTCCAAATTCTGTGGAAAACTAGTCTGATGCTTTAGTGAAGTAAAGTTCAATGGCTCCTCTTCTGTTACAGGTGTCAGCAAATAATAATAATAAAAGAATTGAGTTGTGCAATGCTGAATCTACCAAGGATTCTTATTATACATTTATAAAATAAACCCTAATGGCTTTTTGGAGTGGTTATGGTGTAGTCTGTCAATGTATATTAAGATTACTATGATAGCACATAGCCTTTATGATAAAAGCATGCAAATTAACATAGAAATCTGCAGAACTTTGCATATTTCCCTGTAATTTAATACAAACAGATCCAGATTTACAGAACCATGTGCACAGAAATCATGTGTGCACATTTTTTGCATGTGCATTGCTGACCTTAAGCAGGAGAGTGAGAGAGAGGAACAGCTCACATGGTTCAGATCTGCTCTGAGGTCTGCAGCTCCGCATGCCAAATGAAACACAAGGCGACTTTTGATGGCCAAGTGAGCCATCAAAAAGGTTTTTTTAATGGAAATGCTGTCACACTCTTAAGTAGAGTACTGCTGCCAGGCATCACATCAATAATGCAAACTTTGGAAGACAATCTTGCAAACTAAATAGCCAAGAATTCGGAAGTATTTCTATAAAGCAAAAAAGAAAAAAAGGTGATCATTATGAAGAGGGGGGGAAAGCCATCAAGTGAAATTTAATTTTGCATTCAGATTTATTATTGCTGTCTGTTCCCAGTGCTGAAATGCCTGTTTACTTGCAAAGGACAGTTTCTTTCCATAATGAATCATAGTAACACTTAAATTAAGCACAGTAAAAGAATGGTTAATGTCATAACACGCTGACAATTTAACCTGGCCAATATTTTTATTGCCTTGTACAATAAACCTAACAGAGCACAACTTGCTTTTTGACTGGTGGAAAATCGGTTATGAACCGCCAGGGAATGACCAATTTTTCAAATGCAGCCATTCAGTCACACTATAGCCACTAATACTTTTTTTTTCCTGTACACTATTGCTGTTATAATCTTTTGAGGATATTTTATCACGGCAATAACCTCCTCAAAATCAGTCTTTACTGCAGTTAATGACTGGACAGCTGGAGCATTAACTGGCCTTGGCTTTGCCTCTAGCCATTAACTAACAAACCAGTTGTTATCTGCAGGTAACAACCAATTTCTTGTAGAATTTTCTTGATAAAGCGTCTCACTGGATAAAAGTTGTGGGTTTTTTCCCCCCTTCTTTCCTCTGCTAAGATCTAGCAAGTGTAGGATAATACACAGAGAAAGAATTGCAGAGAAGTAGCAGTAAGTAAGAGCGTTGCAAAATAAGTTAAATTACAAACCAAATCCATAAAGCATTGATGTTTACTCCTGCCAGAATTTTAGCAACATTAATAAAAGATTGCTCTATTATGTCTTGGTCACTTGGGTGTGGTGCATGGCTGAATTCAGGAGTGGGCTTTGGGGGCTGTGTCGCTGGGCACTGCACGGGGGGGTCCCTGAGAGCATCCCCACATGGCACAGCCCTCCCCAGGGCAGAGAGGGGACAGCAGCAGGGCACGGCAGCTGCTGGCCATTCAGGCACAGACCAAGAACGTGGAGTGTTTAAAGCGCCCTTCATCTTCTCAGCCGGTACTGAATGGAGACGCACGCTTAATTCTGTAGATGTTATAGTTTATGAAATGGGTATTATTTTTGAGGGCCTTCATAAAATTTTAGCCTTTTTGCTTGCGGTTGAAAGTTATGAAATGTTAACCTCTGTTTTGTTGCACCATTATTTTAAAAGTAGGGATAGCAGATTCAGATGAAATCAGTACATTACTGAGGGCTTTAAAGAGGAGATCCAAGGCATCATTAAATAGAAGCAGAATAAGTAAAATGTACAATTGAAACACCCATAAAAAGCCAAGCTCTATCATGCCATAAACAATGATGTTTTAAAACTCTTAATAGGCTTAATAACAGTTTATTATTTTACCTTAACCCTTTTAAATGCCTTGTTTTTCCAGCTTTTATCTTGGTGGTTCTGAGCTGTTAATACCAGTTCTTAAATTTTCCCCTCTAGGTATATTTTCCAGGAGTGAATACGAAGAAAAAGTAAATGCAGCCATGCATTTGCTTTTAAAAAACACAGTAGGCACTGTGCCTAAAACCCTTCCCAGGCTGGGCTGTGGGATACAGCAAATATCTTGTGTCTCTAGTACTTACAGAGGATTTCTAAAACTGAAGGTGGAAATCCTGACTCAGTAGGAGCCTGGACGACAGCTCAGTGTCTCCCAGGGGTCGGGAGCCTCCCGCAGTGTCTGGGTTTGTCTTGGTTCTCCCTCGCAGCTCCCATCTGCCCCACACAGGGACCACGGCCTGCCCTCCCTCCACTGAGGGTTTTTATGTGTTTCCAGATGTTTCCACTGGAGTCTTTTGCAAAACATGTTATTGTCAACCAGAAATAAAAAATTAATAACAACCAGAATTTCAAACCAGAGGGTCGATTTTGAATTGTTACATTTTGAAATTATTTTAATCTGGGAAGGTTTGGGGGATTTTTGGTGGTAAGGGTTGTTTTGCACTTGGAATTAGTGTATTTTCTGTGCATATGTAAGTTGTTCCCTTTCTTTTTGGTATCTGTGTAGAACTGGCTCACGCTACGGGAGATTTCCTTTGGACATTGATGTAAGAATAGACCCCTTTACTGCATGTGTACTAACTACCAATATTAGTTGCAATTCAAGCATTTCCACCAGTTTGAATGGATCCAATGATTTTTTAAATCATTCTTAATTTCATATGTCTACTCCTTTAATCTCTTTCAAATTACTGAAATCGTAAGGCATTCTAAACATTCCTGATCATTCTTCACCGCTTTGGCCCCGTAAAGCCAATCTTTTCCAAAGTTAAGCACTTAAAAATTTGAAGTACTCCAATAAATTTAAATTGGCATATTCTGTGCATATCAATTGAGAATTATTAGAGCATTAATGCCTAGGAGTGATGGCTGAGGGCATGCAAACCAGTTCATACATTGATTTTTAATGGCTTTTTATTGATTCTGTGCTTTTTAAACTTGATACCCTTAGGTTGCCTCTTAGATAGAGTTAACAGGTCTCTGATGATACACCAAGTTCAGAAGAGGTATCGTTTTCCTTTTACACTTTTTCTTTTCTCCTTATGGCTTATTGTTATAAATTGCCCAGATGCAAAAATCAAATATACTTGGTCAGTGGCTTTAAAAAGGGTGATTGTCACTTTAACAGGACACGGCTCATCATTTTTCCCCAGCTTATCTGTAGACCAGATTTCTACTGAAACCTTTAAGGGCCTCTCCTCCCCTCAGTGTGAGCACACAGAGCTCACCAGCAATGATGGATGCTCTAGACCTGCCCTGACAGGATTCTTAGTAATTTTTAAATGTCAATCTTAATTTGTCAGGCCAAGATATTGTAGGTGTCATAAGGCACAAAATGAAAATGCACCTTAGTACTTTTACATTTTGAAAATGATTCATTTATATTACGAATACAGACCTCTGCTCTTGATGTAATCCCACTGCACTTATTAATACTTTGGTATTAACCTATTAACCAACACATTGTGGCTGCAGCCTGCACTGGGGCTGACTGGGACAAGCGGGTGTTGTACTGGTGGCTGCCCTCCTTTGGAGAGGAGGAAGGCTGGGGATGGGGCACAGGCTCAGAGACCATTTGTGGCACGCCTGGCTGGCCGGGGCTGGCAGGCAGTGGGAGGGCTGGGCTGTGGGGACAGCTGGTGGCAGCCTGGGGACGTGTCCAGCTGATGGATCAGGAAGGCTCAGGGAAGCACCACTCTGAACCAGTTACACACCACCCTTCCTTGGGTGCGAGATGTGCTCTTGCCAAAGTTTTCCTATGTGGGTCATAACGGGACAAGTGAGAATATTTCTAATAGATTCAATTCTTGTGGGTTTCTCAGTGCTTCTCCCCCGCTGCTGGGGCTGTGTTGTGTGAGCCTTTTCGGGAGGCAGCGATTCCAGTTTCATTTCATGGGGAACCAAACGCTCACACTGCACGGCTGCGATGCTGCTGCTTGTAATTCCCTTGCTGAGGCTCTGCCAGGAAGCCTGGTGACCATCAGACGCAGGTGTCTCTCTCCCCCTCCCTGAGATCCCCTCTGGCTGCGGCTAAGGCACGTAGCAGTCTGAGGAGACATTAATTGCTGTTAACTGCGATGGGCGCTTCTGTATTTGGGCTTTGTTTAGGGCAAATTCCTCTGCAATTGCATTGTTGGAAGCCACGGGTCTGTTAAAGTCGGAGTTATTAGGCCATGTGCCTTCTGTGTGTTGTCATAGCCGGAACAACACCAGTGTAAACGTCTGTGCTGGGCAGGGGAAGTGTTAAGTGAAGAATAAAAACAAGCCCAAATTCCCATTTGGAAACTGCATGCCTCAACAAATACCACTGTTCATAGCAAGTTATTAGCTTCTTGGTTGTAATTCTGGTCCTTTTCTAAAGGGAGGTGGAAAAAAGCATGTAAAAGAGATTTTTGACACTTCACGGTGTATTGAATGAACAGCAGAAAGCTCCCCAGCCTGCCCGTTCCCATTTACAGTTTAGATGTGGCTGAGGTAACGCTTCTCTCTCCCTTTCCATAAGATTCCCCCTGTTTTGTGGTGGCAGCACCCTAGACACCCCAGAATGCACGTGACTAACACATTTTCAAATTACAAACCTGAAATGTCCCTTTTTCTGAGGCTGGTGGGTAAGAGGCACATCTAAGAAGCATTTCTGTACCCCCAGATAGGAAGGAGGTCTCTGTTTTTGGCCAGGACTCACTGGTGGGCAGCAGCTGCTCTTCCTCCACTGGGCACCAAGGAGGGGAGGATGTCATGTCCTGGGTGACAGGGGTGGCCCCCACACTGGGGGCTGGCAGGGGTTGCCTCTCTGAACGTTCCTCTGATGAGGAACTGGGAAGTAGCTAAATGCCCTCTGGGATTTAGGGGAGTGTTTGCTGGTGAACTTGGTTGAACTGAACTTCCACGTCTGAACTGAATATTCTGAAGTTTACTTATTGCAGACCATCCACTCTGAACTGTTACTGCATGTGGCTGAGTTTCTAACAGCTTCCAAATCTTAAATGTCCCCCCAGCTGTGTAAGAAGGACCTGCAAGAAGCCTTTTTCTCCTTCTGAATGTACAGTCATCACCTGCTTTTGTTTTTGCTGTGTGCCTTTCAGAATTAGAAGATTCAGAGTGAGAAATGTGATTTATATATTTATTTAGAAGCCACTCTGAGCAACAGCACATTTACTAGCTTAGTTCATTTTTATGAATCTGATTCATTGCTTATTAAACCAATGGAAATCTTTCCATTGTTTTCTGCTGGTTCTGGCTCAGAACTTCTTAGTGCTTGACAGTATTTAGTAGGAGCTGAAAGATTTGAACTTCTAAATCATGCTATATTATGGTCTTCTGCTGTGCCTGTTTCTTAATTATATACATAATCCCAGTATCTGTTGCTGTGTATTTCTGGTTGAGCAGTTTCTGTTTAGTTAAATTTTCACAAGTATGGTGTGATGAAACAGTTAAAGAAAATATCATCGATATTGTATTTGTCAAAAACGAGAAACTAAATATTGAGATCAGTTTTATCCATTCATTAGTTTATGGACACCGAGTCCTCTGAGGAATGTCAGAAATTCCCTTGCTGTGCCTCAGTGCTAGATTTAGCATTTGGATCTTTGATTTAATGGAAAGATACATTAAAAACTGATACAGTCAGACAGGTCCCAGTGGGGTGTACATCTATGTCGGCTTTTACGTCACGGTTCTTTCAGTGGAGATTTGGCAGGGGGTTCTTCTATCCAGAAGCTCTTCTGGAATGTGCCGTGCGCTTTTCCCAAGCACGGAGTGTTTTCAGGGGGAGCAGATGCCCTGGCCCAGAGGGCTCTCAGGTGTGAGTGGCTGCAGAGGTGCTGGTGTCCCTGCAGGTCACCCCCACACGCCTTTGGCCTGGGCCAGGGGGGCTCTGCAGGAGCCACCTCGTCCAGAGAGCACCGGGAATTCCCACAGCTCTCATGTGCTCTTTGCATTTTTAGCAAAGTCCATTGTGATCGTGGTTTATTCTTTTATATTGACTTTCTAAATATATTCCAGTAGCTGTCATTTCCCTCAGGAACCTTTACTGAATCCATGGATTTGGAGCTACTATTATAACATGTTACAGGACAATTAATTTGTAAGCACTGTAACCTGTCCTAGAAAGCAGATTCTGAGAGGAATACTTTTATCTTTGTAATTTCATGTATCATGTAATGAAAACTAATCTATGTAGTTCAAATTCAGACATTAAAACAAGTTAAAAGGGTCAGTATATACAATAAATTTCCCTTTGCCAATTTACTCGGTTAATTTAGACATTGCCTTTTCACTTAACTCATTAAAACTTTCTTGCCAAGTTTACTTATCTGTGTTAAGGGTACAATTAATATTATAATTTTTAATTATCCACTTGGTTTTATCAGAGCCAAAGTGTTTCCTTAAGTGTGAATATCAAAATAGAGCCTATATTTTTTAAGAAAGTAAAGCATTGCAATTTCACTAATTCCTTAATAACATAAATATTTGTGTATCTTTTTCCTTACTGTTTATACATAAATTGTTGTGTTGTTTTATTTTATTTTATAACCTTAGCATAATATACTACTGAAAGCTATATTTTGTACTACTTAATTCTGTACCACTCATTCTGATTTATGGCATCATTTTGTTTCCAGCTCACTCCTTATCTTCAAAAGGCTTGATCCAAAACTCATCAAATTCAGAGGAATAGATCCCAGTGGGCTTTGGATTAGACTAGTAGGGTGAAATTGTGGACTTCATGAAGTTTGCATTACATGTGCAGATATGCAGTACTGAGATTACTTGATAGATTTCTAATTCAGCTTCTTCTATTTAGGAGCAAGTTCTTGAGAATCCTGGCCATGCACTTGAAATTTAAGAGACCATTTTAGTTGCATATATTCATCCATTTTCTTACTATGACATTTGAGAATACATTTATTTGCCAGTTTGATTTTATCATCATTATGGAGGGCTCATGTTTCTAATTTCTCCTACAGTCTCTTGAATTGTTAATGTTAACTCCTACTGAACCCAGCCTTGTTTCCTAACAGAGGGATGCCATTCTGAACTCGTGTTGATGCTGAGCAGTTAAAAACTTCAGGAATGACAGGTTTACAAGTCATAATAAAGGACAGCTCATCACAAAAGTATGGAAAGGCGTTAATGCAGAAGACACCTGGTAAATAATATTACAACGTATTTATCTTGTTATTTCTTAGTTATAGATGTATGGAGTGATAGATATAGAATTATGAAATTGATTTAAGTTCTTCAGTGCAGCAGAAGCTGTTTTGTCATCTTCAGTGCTTTTGCTTTTCTTTTTCACCTGACATTGTTAAATTGAAACACCCTGGACATATCTTCCATTATATACCAGCTAGAACATTCCTGGGTTTGCCATTAACTTGATAATCCCTAGTATTCTGTCTGGCTATGTATATAGACTGCTGCACATGAGATCCATTTTATTAAATAAATACAGAGGGAGTGTGTTAATATGAAATGATTGCAGCAGATACTGGTAGATGATCGTGTGTGCTACGAGCTGCCTCAAAATGCATTTGTGATGTATGGCTGTGCTGCCTGATCCATGGCTATTGTGCAGCTGATTAGCTGTGGTGAGAAATTACTCATTCCCTTGTATTAACTACACTGTTTAACTACACTGTTTCCACCAATCAGTATGAAGTATGCCAACTTTGTTTAGCCTGTGCACTTGTGCAATGATGAACAAGTAATGCATAAAACAAACCCTCCTACCTAATCAAACATTCCTCAGAGATTTGAAAACAGAAACAAAGGGTAAATCCATTCCTAGACTATAATGGTAAAACAAACTAAAGTTTGACATATGTATATGGAAACTATGAACACATGATATGAATATTTTTTTAAACAACAACATGTTTGAATTATTAATAAATGCAAAAAATATGTTTTAACACAAAATGGAACAATTGGAAGGATATATTTCTTCAGAAGCACAAAGATCAGGAAAGATCTCAATTGAATATAAACATTTTCTTTCCCCTCTTGCTTTTCGTTTTAGCTTTTCAAAAGTCTGTCTCATGGTTGTAGTTGGAGAGGTTTCCTGTTTTCATCCCTGAGCCTGCAGTACAATCTTCACTCTCCAAGTATATAATAAATGAAGTTTGTTAACCCTCAGGGTGTGAAACCCATTTTTCTCTTCTTGTCCTAGGGTGTTAGGTGTTGAGGACAGCTGACGAGCAATCCTTTAGGAAGGACTGCAGAGCTATCCAGGAAGGGGCTTATATTTAATTTTGCCATCTATCCTGCTTGCCAGGTTATTTGATTTTAAGATAATTAATGGATCTCTCCATGGGTATATTTTTTCTTAGTCATCAAGAAAGCTCAAAATATTTTATAAGAGTGATTTTATTGGAGAGTAGTAAATATTGATGGAAGGAGATACCAGAAAGTTCAGGGAGTTCTGGACTTTATTTTCCCTTATCATTAGATTTGAACAAGCCCAGTGCTTGTAGATTTGAGGGGCACTGTGATGAGAGACCACTGTAGGCATTTTCACTGGTGACTACACATTAGTTAGGGGCTTTCATTCTGCTCTTCCCTACAATTCTTATTGGATTTTGTGGCTGCTGGGTGAACAGATAAAGCACAAAATACTCATCAGTAGAAATGCCATGTATAAATAAAATCCTAAAATGAAACCATCATAAGCAATTCCAAGTAAAGACAACAGAGCCTTTAACATTAAGCCCTTAGGGGAAGCAGAGTGAGGGAACAACAATGCCAACTTTAACTTTGAATTCCCAGTTGTGCATTGGCTGGTACCCCAACTTTGACATTAATCAGAAGCTTCTCTGCATTTCATCTCCTCATTTGCAAAAAAATCTTTGCTGAAAGGTTATATAAAACTCATTATTTACCTGAGTGACCAGAAAGGCTCTCAAAGTGCCATTCCAAGCTCTCGGGTGAATGCTTATTTATAGTTTTTTAATAGGCATTCATTACCTGATGGATTGGAAAGACTCTTTTTGAACCAGTTCCTGTCTATTGGTTAAATACAGATTGATAACTTTTTCTTAAAAAGCTTATTATTAACCAGATAAGCTCATCACCTTTTGATTTCTAAAGTGGTGATTAGTTTTAGCTTCCAAGGGTTTATTCAAGATTTCTATTTTTTTGGTGTAACTCGAATTTTGCCCAGTGGGCCATATTCTGGAAATTAATTACAGTAGTGCAATGCTTGCAAAACCCTGAGTGAAGCAGTAACATAAGCCTGTTTGCACAAAGAAATACCTCAAACCTATATTGTTGCTCATATATTGGGTAGTCCTAGCACAGGGCATAGAGGAGGTAAAAGGGTGCAGCCCGTTTTAAAATTCCTGTGAGCTTGGTTGGAAACACATTGTTAGGCATATTTTGATGCCTAAAAAGACATAACAAGTCCTATTCACACCTCTGTGCAATTTGCACAGTCTTTGAGCTTCACTGATTTTGCTTGGTGTATCATTCTGCTTTTGGGGATTTGCTTCTAGCTTAAATTACTGTGGAAACAGAAAAAAAAAAAAAAAAAAAAAAAAACCAAAAACCCACAGAGTTTTACAAAAGCAGTTTGGCAGTGTGGGCTCAGAATCCCCATGCAGAATACCTCAGTGGGTGGCTGTCAGTGCTGCCATCCTCTGTGAGCTGAGATTTACCCCACGTCAGCTGTTCCTCCCTTGTCAGTGCCACAGGCGATGCTCCCTTGGCACGGCTCCACAGGCCGGCTCCTCACCCACCTCTGCAGCTGTTAGCACATCTGTGGGGCTCCAGAGAGACAAGCCCTGGCTAAAGAGGTGTGAAACAACACGGCCATACACGCTCCTGCCTTGTGATCCTCCAAGGCTCTTCCAGGGTCTGACTTGCACCTGGAAATGATGCTCTCCAACAGCATCAGTTGATGCTTAAATCCAACATAAGGATGAAATGGAATGATAAGGAAAAGGAGCCCTTAATTGGCAAGGTTCCTGGAAAATAGGTGGGTTGTTTGAATTCTCTGGAGTTTCCATAGAATTCCTAACAAATTTGAAAATTTCAAGCCTTGTTTGCTTGTGTTTTATATTTCTAATTTGCAGGGCATAAGGATACCTGTCTTTACCTCCATCCTTTTCACTGTCCACTTTTTCTTTCATCCTCTAATTTTTAAGTTGGAAATTTCCATCCTGTTCACTCTTTTATTCCCTCTATGGGGTAACTGTATGTTGTTAGAAGGAGGATTCAACACTCACTGGAGAGAACTGTCCTTTCTCAGCTCTTTAGGCAGAGTAAGTTTTCAGCTGCCTCAGACAATTCCTACATTTTGGTGTTACTTCCCAGTTGTTTCAGAGATGGTTTTCCTTCAAATACCTCTAATTATGCAAAGATGCTTTCCACAAAATAAAAAAAAAAAAAAAAGACGCAAGTTTCTTATGGAAAAAAAAACCTTTTTGGGTTAAGTGAGAAAATTGAAAATAAATACCTGAAGCCTTAAAGCCCCTTGAGCTTAACAGAAAGGCAATTATAAAGGTCATGGTGTTGGTGCTCTTTGACATCACCTTTGCTGTTGTAAAACTTTGGTGGAAGTGCTTACCCTAATGATTTATCATATTACTTTTTAGGAGACCAGTTTCCCATTTGGTTGAGAAATCCTTAGAATTCTGTTTAAAATAATGTAATCAAACCCAATTATACTGTTTGCCTCCCTCTGCTGGCTGTGCAGACAGTGTTAGTTGGCTTCTTGTGTGATCCTCTCATTTTAAGCCAGCAGGTTGATTATAGCAGTCTTCATTTCAAGGTGGGTGAGCAGCTGTATATGAACAGTATTATGGAAACAGGAAATTTTTAAAAATAGAAGTCTTTATTTTGGAATCTTTAAATTATTAGAAACGTGTTTTTTATTAAAGAAGGTCCCTCTAACCTCTCCTGAACTCATATTCTGAACTGGTTTAGGTGGGGACAGGAGAGTCATGTGCAATTTCTTTGAAGAAAGGCCAGGTGCTGAGGTACAGCAACAATATTTTGGCAGGAAAATGGCAAATCAAATCCAACTGTCCAAGAGGGCTAGATATGAGCAGAGCTGAACAAATCTTTGTGTGTACACACATCATTCAGGTGCTTTGCATTACACAGAGAGCTCTCCACTTCATCAGTTTTCAGATGTTCTGCTCTGCACTGGTGTCACTCTGTATTGATGTATATTTTTCACATACATATCATAGCCAGTTCTGTCCTTTGTCCCACTCCCAGAGCCTCTGCAATTCTCTAGGGATGTTGCCTAAATCACTTTCAAGTGTCCAGTCTCCTGTGAGGATGTGAGAGAGTCCTTTTTATTTTATTAGCACTCGCAGAAAGCAACCCTGAAAAAAGAACCTACAGCATAATATGGTGGAGCCTCCCTAATGACAAAACCAGGGATATAATTTTCTCCTCCAGAAAATTGTTTTTCATGTTCTTGGGCATCAGTTCAAGTAGAAATTTTTGGTCCTGTGTCTGTATCTGGATACCCAGTGACCCTTTCAAGGGGCAGGTGCAGTGGTAGAGCTTGAGGACAGAACAAACAAAAAGAGAGGAATGTCATTTTCATTAAAGCTATTTAGGGGAAAATAAAAAATGGAAACACAAGTATTATTTGTAATCAAAGCAACAACACCAAATTTCCATTCCAGTTTTTCTCCTGGTGTCTGCACCACACCATGCTCTCCTGGCCTGTGCTGGGACCCTGAGGTGCACTGAGTGCAGCCCCAGCTGCTCTCCAGTGCCCAGCCACAGCCCCTGCCCTCTGTGAGACCCTCTGCAGCTCCGTGTGCCCAGAAACTGCCCAGACAGGGACGATGGAGGGCAGCCCACGGGCTGCCACAGCTTGAGCTGAAAGCTGGTGTTTGTGCTGAGGGCGCACCAAACCACTGGGCATAAATCACATCTCTTCAGACAAAAGCAGCCTCGCAGTTCATAGGAGCCCTGCAATTAATATTAGTTTAAAAAGAGCCTGCTCTGTACCCGGGGATGGTGTCCCTGGGGGTGGGTGTGAGCAGGGGGCGGGGGCCACGCTGGCTGTGCCACCAGGGTGTCTCAGGCCAGCTGTGGGTGAGCTCTGCCCTGCCCTCCGGCTCCCAGCCCTCTCCCAGCCTGGCAGTGTTTTCTGGCTGCCATGACCACAGGGCACTGCTGCCAGGGACAGCCCTGGCACTGTGGGTGAGGGGGAGACCCATCTTTGAGTCCACCTCACGTGGACCCCTGAGGGGACACGCCTTCACCTGAACCGCGTGGGAAAACCTCACCAAAATGGCTTGTGGTCTGGTTCGGATCCTCCCAAAATATCCCGGGCTTTCTCCAACCTCAGCCACCAGCCCAATGGAGACAAGGTATTTCTGTGCAGACACTGGCACCTGCCAAAGTGGCTGCACGTGAGGGAATCCAGCTCAGGGACACCTTTGGTGTGTCCCCCACCTGGCAGCACAGAGCTCCCTGCCAGGGGAGTGATGCACCTCACACACGGGCCTGGGTCAGATGGTGAAGGGAAGAGGTATCATGGCCTTAATTACTGTGACACAGGGCTTAAAGTGTGAAACCACAGCTTAAAAGGTAAGACACCAACATTTTCAGCACATCCTTAAAATGGACCTCTTTCCGTTAAAGAAATCGGCAAATTTTCTGACGGCACAACAGCTTCAACAAGGTGGTGTCTGACAGTGGAGGAGGTTCAGGGAGGGCAGCTGTGAGCCAGGATGGAGGCACAGGGGACTGCATGCAACTGGCAGAGGAAGGGGAGAACTGGGATGGAGCAGGATGTGTCAGAGGAACATGTTGGGAACACTGGAGTTCATCAAAAAGGGAAAGTGGCCAAGGTCTGGGATAAGCACAAAGTTATAATCATCAGATGTCTAGGGTTTGCTGTGGTCTTTGGGAGCAGGGTGGAAAGAAAAGGGAAAAGTTTAAGGAAACTGTTGAAAAGTGGGATAGTGGTTAGAATAGTTGAGTTAGAAGAAATGCTTACCCAAAAAATTATTCCAGAGTCTTTCCTCAGAGGTAAGATCTCACCATCTCTTTTAAATAGCTCCTGAAGAGCTCTGACAGACTGAGAACAGGCTCCATGTGAATTTGCTACAAGAGCTAAGTCAGTGGTAATGCACTTTAAGCTGAAGTTCAGCTATTCTTTTGGATATTTTTCCCAGCACTTTCTCCTCTTGATCAACCATAATTCCTGGTGATTACAGCTGGAGAAGGAGACCTGCTATACCAATTCCACATAAATTTAAATGTTAAAGTTTAAATCCTGGAGCAACAGTTGTCTCCTGATCTTCTACATTGTGCTTGTACTGAGACTTACTGCAGCTTTCACTCTTGCTCTCTCGGAGGGTATGGGAGCCCCTGTTGTGCTGAATGGAAGATGGGCACAGAAGTATGTCCTGCATGAGTTTATAAATGCTGTGCCTTTATTCTGGAAGCAGAATTTGCTCGATTCCACTAGGTGGATCTATTGAGAACATTGTTCACTCTTTAATGTAAAAAGTGTCTTTCACTTAAGGGAAAAAAAAAGAATTTTTTTTCTTTATTACTGCTTTACTCAGCTCCTTATGTTCTAAAAACCACAAAGGTGGCCACTTTTGTCCACAGAAAGCTCTAAAGCCATGTATCAGTGTCAGTCCATAATACCTTGAAGGACTTTTTCTCTTCATTGCAGTTTTGCCTTTATTTTGCAAAGAGTCAGTGCTATGAGAGGGAGATACACCTTCACAGTGACCTGGCTTTAGATGCTGCTCCCATTGCATTTCTTCGTGATGTCCATTTTGTACTCTCATTTGGATCCTTTCCTGGTGGCTGTGATTTTTGCAATGACTTTATCACAAAATAAATATACTAGGGTCAGGAGCCAACATAGGCTCCTGACCCTAGTATCTGCTTTTAATGACCAATGCAAGTTGTCTGTGATGTCAGGCTCAATGACAGTTGACTGCTATATTGTGGATGTGGATTTATCTGCTAAAAATGCCCAACTTTTTACAGATCCTGATTATCTTGACCCTGTGATGATGGTGAGTACAACCTTGGTTGATCGGATCTATAAAGAGATATTTATTTTGGTCATGGCCCCTGGGAAATAGACAGCTTGTTCTCAAACGGGTTCTGCCTCTACGCTCTCTCAGAAGCTGGGACCTCGAGTCCCTTTACCAAGAAGCTTTCCTAGAATCTGTGCCACTGGGAAAACCTCCATCCACCTTGTCAGTTTGCTGGGGTTCTGCCCAGGAAACCCCCATGTTTGTAACAGGAATTTTGAAAGGCTTTTCCCTTTTTTTCCTGTGAGAGTGTTTTATTTATGTCTTCTTGAACCATGCTTCAGCAACTTCCTTGCTGGCTGACTTGTGTTTTCACTGGCTCAGACTGCCATGTAGATCGCACCACCTGTTCCAGAGTTTGCTGAAATATTTAGTGCAAGTTTTCTGAAATCCCTTATTTAAAGTCCCTGCTATTGGATGATTTCTTTTATGTGCCTTTCCTTATCAATATTAAAGACCTGATGTTCTGCTCTTCCTTGGAGAAGAGACCCCCTCCTAAAGCTTTCAATGGGCTTCTTCAGCCTTTGTTGAAAGAATGCCCAGTTGCTTATCACTTCTCTTTAGGAAGAAAATGCTGATCACACTTTTTATGAACAAAGGCAGGATTATTCCATGGTCCTTCCTTATAAAGCAAACGACTTATAAATATTTAAATACATAAAGCTAATGTTTCTCCCCCACCCACTGTGTAAATTACTGTATGACCACTTGTCTTTTGCTACTTTCCTGTGTAAAGGCTCATAAAATACTCCTTCTACCTGGTCTTTTGTTGGACTCATCAAACTTGAGGAGATTTGAGATATTCTCCCCTGTTATTTACATCTGTCTGAAATGAGATCTTCCAGAAGGCTGTCATTACACAAAGGTAGAAATCATGGTGAAAGGTAATGTTGCCTGGCTGAGGAACTGAGCTTTCATTTCTCTCTTCCTACTTTTTAAAGTTTGACAAGTCTGTAGCTGATAGCTTTTCCTCCCTGAGAAGGTGCCCACAATGCTCTAAGGCAGTGCAAGAGCCTTGCAGAGCAAGGCACACAATGTACATCTCCTCTGATCCTTCCCTCTGTCGTCTGTATACAGAGTTTTTACCTTGTTTTGAAGAGGCAGAGTATTCCTGCCCACTCATAGAGGAGGCACAGAAAGGAATACAAGCAACCACAGAAGTTGGAGAAGTAGCTAAGGACAATTGAGAGCACAAAGGCTTTGAAGAGAAAAGACCTTTCCCTGGATGCAATAAAAGAAAAAGGAAATAGTACTGAAGAGAAAGGAACAGTACTGAGACATGGGGAGAAATAGGAAGGAATACTGGGGGTAACGACAGAAGTGCTGATGGTGCCTGAGAATGCTCTGAATTCTGAGAGATGTTGGAGCAAACTCTCCCCAAGCTCAAATCTGGGATTTTTCTGAATCCTAGCTAACCAGTATTCACTGCTTAGCTCCTGGAGCCTGTCACTGTGTCAATAAAATGAGGAGGTCTCTTGTCTTTAGGATGCACTGAGATGATGGATCTACAATATCTCTTCGTGATTCACTTTGGGCCATCCCAGCCCCAGTAATTATGTCTGTGAGGTGCTGGGGGAAAACAATTAAATAATTTTGATCAGTCTTGTTAACAGAATCCTCCCTTGATAGCACCTCTGCCTTCAAGGAGTAGCCCTGCTCTTCCATGCTCTTCCAGATTTTGAGAAGAGTTTGACATTTCTTCCTGTAGAGTTGAGTTGGAGGATCATCTGGACCATCCAACTGACTACAAAAAAAAAAAAAAAGAAAAAAAGTAAATTTGATTGGTGATTCACCAGTGCTGCACCATTCCTCTGCCCTTATCTTAGTGAGGGTTTAGTACCTAATCTCAGCTTCCTGGGAGATGGTTCTTAATCTTTGTCCACTTGAAAGATTCTGGAGGGAAATTATTTTCCTTCCATTACAGAAAGAAAACGAGAGATATTTGATTTTTTGCAAGATCAGAGTCAAAGCCCTCATGTTCATGCTTGTTTTCACTCAAACTGTTGTTTCTAAATGAGCATCATGCACTTACTCCAGAGGAACAGGAAATCCCAGTTAGATGTCTCAAGCTCCTCTGCTGTCAGTTGCTCTTTCACCTATCTCTAGTCAATATTCTTATCTTTGTCTCAGGAAAAAGAACCGTGGGGTTTTCCTGAGTTCTCATTCTTCTGTAACTCTTTGTGCAGTGCTCTGAAATCTCCTGTCTGTTGCTGATTCCAGGTACTTGATTTGGCCCCTGCCTCTGAAATGCCATCCCCTCCTATGTGGTTTGTTTTATGTAGCCCTAGGTCACAGAAATCCAAAGGTGAAATCTGATATTTTTTAAAAAAGGTATAGCTCATTCTTTTATGAGACTGCTAATAATGTTCAGCCTTGACAGGGTTAAAAGGCAACATCCATTTCCCCATTATCTTGTTTAAAAAGTGCCTTTTTTAAAGTCCATATGGCGACTTCCTTTCGACCTGCTTTCCCATCCTCGTCTCTTTGTCAGGGCTGTCACTTATAAAGAATCACTTGACTTACAATAACAAGTTCAAAAGAAGACAGAATATAATCAGTTGATCCACGAAGAATTGAAATAAAGAACACCCCCACTGCTCCAGTTATCATTCCCATAGAGATAGTGATATTATTGATGTGATTGCTATGCTAATTTCTATAGAAAAAACTTGTATTTTGGAATTTGTTCAAAGAGAATTTCAGACACATCAAATTGGAAAATGCAGAGTGAATTCCTAAACTTTTTCGTATAGACATGGGAATCTTTTTTTTTTTTTTTTTTTTTTTTTTTAAACGTTGAATAGCTCTGAACAACTATTTATAAACTTCACTTCAAATACCAATTGGAAAAATGTTGCTAATTTTTCAGCTATTATAGAAAGTTAATTCACTGTAGTTCTATTTTAAAAAAGTCCTATTGTACCTTTAGGGTTATTAATATCGCCCCCATAACCTGCAGAATTGGGACTGGACCACAGACTCCAGAAACAGAGGCTAGGGATCTAGGGATTATAAAAGATGTGCACATTTAAGTCCAGTGTTTAGGAAGAGCTAATTAATCTATACCCCTTCCTCTGCAATTCCATAGTCCCTCTGGGAATTGCCACAAACATAAACTTTTTTTTTTTTTTTTCTCATGGATTCCTATTTTAACTAGAAGGTTTCAGCTTGTGATGTTATGCTTTTTATGTAGTAAACTGATTTAAAATGTATGCCAGTCATCTTCAGGGAACTCATTTCAGTCAAGATGAAACTAGTCTTACCTGAATCAATGTTTTAAGTGTCCCTGTGGCTCGGCATTTTGAATAATCAATCTGTCTCCATCGCTTCTTAATCATGCGCATCACAGTCTTTTTTATTTGTCAACCCTTTCGGATCCTGGCTTTTTGTTATTAACATGCCCCTAATGTCACATGCAAGCCTTTTCTTTAAAACAAGCTGCTCATTGGTGTATTTTGATACTTTTTATTATTACTAAATCTTTTTTCCCATAATTACACCACAATCATTATATAATCCCATAACAAAGAGTCTATTGAGGCACCATGCTTTTGTCAACTATGGGACACAGAATCCATAATTGCATTATTCAGCTTCTCCCCCCCCCCCTTCTGCTTTGTAGAAACACAACCTATTTCACCAGTCACATTTGCACCTTGTTTGCTTGGTTATATATTATTTACTAAATCGTTGCCCTGCGGATAAACCGTGTAAAGTTGCTTTAAAAAAGTTATTTGTTTGATAATTAAGTCCTGAAAACCCATCGTTTAATGATTATTCCGAACCCATAAGGCAGAGAACCTCCATGACGTTTTTCTCTAAGTTTAATTACCGTATGCTAATTTCCTTGCCTACTACGTGATTAATTAAAATCATATTTTCATAATCATTTGGCACTAGTATTGTTTTAGAATTATCATGATCCCCTAAATAGTGTATGTAAATAAAGTCGGCTCTAATGGAAAGAATCAAAATGCAACGCTGAGGACCTTTATGTGTTTGTATGCATGCGATTGGCAACATAACTGGCTTATTTACATTAAATACGCCACAAGGTTACAGTGCAGATCAACGTCACTTTATCGCTGATTACTTCTCTTAAACGCCGGAGCGGTGACTGATGCTCCGGTCCCCCTGTCCGCCAAGGTTTCCCCGGGAGTTTTTTTTTTTTTTTTAGGAGAAACAGACTTTGCATAGTTTCGGGAGCAGGTAAGAAGGGCGCTTTGTGGAGCCCGGCGCTGCCCCCGGGGGCTCGGCGCTGGCCGGGGGGCTGCGGAGCGGCGCGGGCTCCTCGGGGTGTTTACACGCGCTCAAGGTCACGACCAAGCTGCGCCGTGTTAAATGGTTTCTTAGTTGCTAGACAGGGAGAAAAAATGGACGATCACAGACCATTCTTTGTAGATTATTATATCAAGGGTTCAGCTTTTGGCTCATCAAAGCTAAATGCCGCAAGACCTATCTAGTTGCTGTGAATTATGCCAAGACGACAATGGAGTGCTTTTTTAATGGTACAATGCATTTCACCTACCAGATAGGGGGAGTCCACGCTGAGAGATGGGGATGTCTTGTGATGTTGGGTGATCAGTATCAATGAAGGGGGTTATTCTGAAAAGAGACAGATTAAAATAAAGCGCTCTTTGCTCGGGATGTGCTGGAAGCAGTTGGGAGGGCTACCCGGAGCGGGCGGCCGCGGCAGCCCCGCGCCGCACTTTTCCCCCTCCGCACAAGAAAATGATCAAGTCAATCATGTGGACATGCTTCATTATTCATTGAACACAATCTTTTACAACGCTCCGTTTACGTGCGGGAGTTTCTTCTACGCTTTGCTTTAAATTTTAAGGTAAGAAAGACAAAGGTAAAAAGGGGGTTTTTGAGGATCCGGGAGGCTCCCGTGAGCCATCAAAGAGGCTCCAAAGTCAGTCCGGAGTATGTTTTTGTTTTTTATTTCTTTTTAATCATGGCAATGGGGCCTGCGTTTTCCACCGTGATTAAAAAAATACAGTATAATTAAATATCCATAGCAGTGACGTTTGCAAGCAGGGCTGTCAGGGGAAAAGCAGAAAATAATGAAAGGAGCGGAGAAGCCATTGAATGGCGCTATAGAACTTAGCCTGAAGAAAACCCTACGTTTTTCCTCTTTCTCTCTCGTTTCTTTTAAAACCGTTACTTTACAAAAAAGGAGCGGGCGGGCGAGGCGAGGGGAGGCGAGTGCCGGCGGCGGCCGCGGCGCTGCCCGGGGGCCGCCCGCCGCCGGCCCCAGCCCGCACCGACCCTGCCCTTAACTTGCCCAGAAACTTTTTGTTTTAAAGGGTTGCTGCGGAGCAAACTTTGCTGAAGTGACTTTAAACGCGGGCCCCCCCCTCTTTCTTCCCTCCCTCCCCCGTTAGGATCCCGGCTAATCGTGGTGTAATTTGTAAACTCCCCCCCTCTTTTTTTTTTTTTTTTTTTTTTTTTTTTTTTAATCAAAGTTAGCTGATGCATACCATGTGTCAAACTTGTGAGATTCAAGTGCCTAAGAGACCTGCCATTTTGTGCTCTAATCGACCTCTTATGAATAGGAGCCGTGCATAATGCTGCGAGGAGCGTTGTGACATTCAAGTAGGCACTAAATGTCAGGCCAGGTCTCAGCCCTTTCGGGGGGAGCGGAGCGCGCCCGGCGGCGCCGCGGGGAGCGGGGAGGCACCTGCCAGCCCGCCGCCGGGGCTTTTGTCAGCGCCCGGAGAAAGTAACAGGTTAAGGAGGAAACTTAAATGGCAATCCCCGGCGGGGAGGGGGGAGCATCACCTTCCCGGCGGCGCGCCGTGCGCGGAGGGCCGCGGGGGCGCCGCTGCCTGCGCGGGGCAGCGGCCTCGCTCTCCGGCGCGGGGGCTGCGCGGGGCTGCGCGGCCGGGAGGCGGGGGGGCACCGGGCCGGCGGCGGGATTAGCGGGAGGGGGGGAGGAAGGAGAGATTCTTTGATGCTGTGTAGGAAAGAATCCAGATTTTAATGCGCCCATCTGTTGCAGTTTTGCAAATAATTAATATATATGTGTGTATGTGTGTGAGAGCGAGAGGGGTTGGGGGAGCGCTGCCGCCTGTGAACTTCAACGCGGAATAAAAGGTCGCGAAGATTTATGCTGTTTATCGGAGGGTCCGCGGCTCCCGCGGGGCGGCTCGCACGGGCTCCATCCGAAAAGTTAGTTGCCGGCGTGCCCCGGCGCGGCGGCGGGGCCGGGGCACGGTGCGGCCGCGGGTGCCGGCGCCCGGGGCGGGCGCGGCGGGGGCCCGGCCGCCCGCGGCGGGAGCGCTCTGCGGGGCTGTGCATTCCCTCGCCGCCCCCCGCCCCCCCGTGCAGTTTAAAATAAATCCAACAGGGGCCGTGTTTGCTGAGCTGATGTGCCCGGCTGATACAGATAGCGGCGGCGAGCCGCCCGCTTCTGTGGAAAAAGACTATTTTAAGTGTCATAATTAAGTTTAGAAGCCTTGTTTGGGCTCATTCACTGCTCGAAATAAAAAGGACTGGCTGCTTTTAGACCCTTTCTGAAGGGGTTGGCTAAGCGCCTCTGCACGTTCGCTTGGAGAAGAATGTTTTCTTTTCTAGTTTAATATTAGAAACTATATTTTTACTTGTTTAAACCGGATTTGATTTTTTGGAGATTTTTTTTCCCTCTCCCCCCCGCCCCCCCATCGCTCAAATCTTTGTTCATTGTTCATTGACTGTGGAAGGCTGCTTAAATGTACGGAGAGAGGGGGGAGGCCCCCTCGGTGGTTTGATGTTGAAATAGTAAACCTGAATGAGGAGGGTGGCTGGAAAAGTGGACATTGCAGCTTTAATTAACTTCAAGATGCTTCAGCGAGGACCAGAGCGTAGTAGTGACGTTGCCTCATAAATCTGTCCAGTACAGTGCGTTGCATTGAACTATTACAGTATCACCATCATATTGAATATTCACTACCTATCCGGGAGCAGATTTGCATAATTGGATCTTTTTTAAATGAAACTTGTTTGCAAAAACCCAAACAAAACTAAAAAAAAAAAAAAAAGCCCAAGTGAAAACCGCGGCGATCTGCATGGTTATAAAGGGTTCAAACATATCCGAAAAGTAAGTGACCTGCATAAGTACATCAATAGGTTAAGTGCAAATAAGATGAGAAGTGCTTCTGAAAGCTGTACATTCCCTATGTGGTCTCTTGGGTTGTTTCTCAATAGCGAGATTTTTTTGTAGCCTCAGGGATTTTAGGTTTTCTGTCTGCTTTCATAACTTTTTCCCTCACAGTTGTTATACAAGGTGAGGCTTTTGTACCATGCCTGTGTACCTGTAGTGATGTTTTTAAAGAAAATAGATTAACAGTTTCTAATTTGTGCTGTTTGACTTGTATAATTATGGCTACTGTGGAAGGGAAATGTGTGTTGCAGTTATATTTCTGGTCATCGAATAGATCATCACTAAATATGTCAGAATATTCGAAGATTGTTTGTGTATATGTTTGTGTATGCTTAAAAATTGACTAAGTTACCTAAGCTGTTACTTCTTAAATCAGAGAGGCAACTAGCTTTTTAACGTGTATGTAACCCCCCCCATTTGATGGAGGATGAAGATGACTGAAGTAATTAAAAATACCAGCAATTTTTAGAGGGAATTTGTAGCTTCTGTGTAAACTCCATCCCCTCCTAACCGAGTGGCTGGCTTGCAATATTGCAGTTTTGGATCGGGCAGGTTTCGAAGTATTTTGTGCAATCAGATGCTGGCGTTTCGGATGCTGCGAGGGAAAGTTGTGGAGGGCAGGCAGCTGAGAGCTGGAAGTTGCCTGGTGGGGAAGGGGAGCAGCCATCGGTGGGGCGAGCCGGGCAGAAGTGCAAAGTCTGCGTGCAGCCCCAGCCTTGCCCCGGCTCTCCCCCCTCGCCGAAGGCTGCTTTAGTTATGATGTCATTCTGATAGTGGAGAGCAAATGTCTCCTGATTCTACCATTAAACGCCTGGCTGATTTGCCTGATAATGATAGCATTGACGTCCTGCTCCTTGACAAATGCAAGCCCTGCGAGCCCTATGAATTAACTTTTTTCCCATAGCTGGGAGCCAGCTAGCTTTGCGACTCATGAATGTAGCAGCACTTCTTTGACAGATTACTTTGAACCTCCTCAATTCTGCAACAAACCCCCTACTCTAAACACCACTTCTCTCAGGCTGCTAGCAGACCCCTGGACAGTTTGGGCCTGATTTGCAGGGCTGCTGAGCATTCATCACTTCCACTGACTTCAGATGGAGTTGTGGGTGCTCAGCAGCTTTGAAAATCAGGCCCTGTGTTCAGTCAACAGATGATGCATTTTTTGGCTTGTTTGGTTTTTATTTATTTTGTTATTGTTTTTAAAGTTAGACAGTTAAAGAGGCCTCTATGATTTCTAGTCATTATAAAAATATTTGTAAATAGCTTGAGTTGTTTGTCCTAGTCTGGTCTGTTTTACCCTTTCTGTTATCCTTTTTTTTTTTTTTTAATTTTATTTTCAGCTAATCTTCTAGTGGATAAGATGTTAATCTTCATAAGAAATGGATCATAAATGAGTTGTTTAAAGTTTAGAGAATGTTTTAGAAGAAAAATGTTTCCAGTTTGGTACCAAGTGCTGAGAGATTCGATTGCTGTTTCAGAACGTGCACTAGAAGAGAGTCTCGGTACAGTTGCTAAACCCTGCGACTGGGTGCACTTTCTCATGTCTGCTCTGCCTTCAGATTTTGCTTCTGACTCTGAATTTCTATCCCTTCAGGTAAATGAGATTTAATGTGATGGGGTTTTTAAAGTGCCAGTGACTTAACTTTGTTTTCATGTGCTGTTACGATGATGACAATTAACAACTGGAGATGTAAGAAAGGTCAGCCTCTCTGTTGCTTTTGCAGGGAATGAACGTGAAGTATTTGCAGGCTAAAGCTGTGTTTTGCAAATGATTTCCTGAAGATACAAGTTGCTGTGCTGGAAACACTGTATTAAAACTCTTTTGATAAATTGACTATGTCCTTATTAATGGAAAAGAAGGAAAAAGAATCGTTCTACGGGCTTTTTGACTTCTGAACATATTTAAGCTCTAATAGTCAGCAAGTTGTCTGGCACTGTCTTCACTGTAGACTTTTATATAATGAAGAGGCTGATTGTCATATTTTTGTCCATGCCAGAGGCCAATAACCCAACCCATTCATTATCAGAAGAGAGTAGCCTGTAAGTTGCAACATCAGTACCACTGTTTTGCTTGCAGCAATGAAGACAGTGCTGAGATCAGAAATTGTGATCTTCAGTACAGAAAGCTGACACATTAGGTTGTTTACCCACCATGGAGCCTTAGGTGACCAAAGAGATTTGCATTAGAACAGATGTAGAAAATCCACTAGTCCATTAAAATGGGCTGCACTTATTCCCTGGGAAGCACAAGTTTCATCAAGTGTAGGGAAATCAGTAAGAAGTAATTTTTCCAAATGTTGATTTTTGCTTAAAGTTGACTTTGAATTGCACAGGTGTTTTTAGAGTGCCTTGACTCAAAAAAAAAAAAAAAAAAAAACCAAGAGACATGATTTATATGAATTTTATGAAAATGGGAACTAAAGCCATAGACAGATTTATTTTTATAGTTTGAGTGTGTGGACAAATAGAGAATTTTAATCTTCTGATTTAGTGTACTTTAATAAGATTGTAAGCAAATCTAAATTTTAATCTCTGAATTTCTCTCAGATACCTGAAGAGATGTATATCGGCTCCTCAAAGTGCTGAAAACAGTATGATCATGAAAAACTATTTTTCTGTCCTCTCTTTCATACCTTGCATTTCCCTGAGTTGCAAGCAATTTGGATGCAGGGAAAGACAACAAAGATGAAAAAATAGAATACATACTCTTTCTTTTATAGAAACATGAATAAACTTATTTCTGGCAACTGTAGATGGAAATCCGAATTTCTCTAGTGAAGAAACTCCAGGCACAGATATTTGTGGAAGAGGAAAAAAAAAAAAAGGATGAGCTACTGAAAGCAAATATGTAAAAGTAAAATAATTCTGATGCTTAACTGGCTGATCTCAGGGTTATTGTACAGCTGTGTGGTTCTGACTTCCAGTTGTGTGGCCGAATACGGAGTACAAACTTTCTTGGACCAAGGCACTGATCAGAATCTGCCCTTGGCTGGCGACAAGAGAAAATTGGAATGATCCGATAGATGTTTAACGTGAAAAAACCGGGGAGCGTCTGCCTAAATCTGAGTGGATCACAGTAACTGCTGTGACATTTTCACTCATATTGGCAGGGTAAGCAATGAAGCCAAGCACTGAGGGAGAGATTTGAAGCATCTTTTCAGGGACAGCAGAGATCCAGATCAGAAAAGAGGCAGGGGAATAGGGTAGTGAAGGAGGATTTGGGTTGCCTCTGCCCAACTGCACCAAAGCTGCCACTAAATATGCTCCCAGACGTAGGATTCTCCCAGTATTCTGAATTTGGCACCTTTCCCTTAAATTTAAATTTGCTCTAATTTTCAGGTGCATCTTACTAGCTAACCAGATGCATCAAAAAGGCAAAAGAATTATAGAGGAGTAATTATAATTAGCTTAGTTGTCTGTGTTTTTTAAAATTGTAAGACGGGTCCTTGAAAGTATTTTGAAGTCACTGTTTTTTACAGTTCTTAATCTAAATACTCCATGTGAGATTGTTTTCTAAAGAGATGGGTTCATCAGGTCAAGTTGAACTATATTAAAGACAAACAATTTTGTTATAATCTGACTGTCTTTTAAACACAGATGAGGAAAACAGAACTAAAATAGCCACAGGAGCCTCAATATCTGATCTTTCCTCCATTGTGCATTGCAGTATTTGAGACTCACATAACCAAAAGCAGAATTAGGTAATTTCTTATGAGTATTTGCCATGTTATGAAAAAAGCAGTGCTGCCGATCCTGGTAGGACATTAACAAACAGATCTGCAGGTAGCAGTGCCTGAAAATAATGATGATGGCTTCATTCCCATGGCATGGGGCAAGCAACAGAGCTTCTTCAAACCAGCAGCTCATTTTGCCTGCATGAGTGTTGAACTGTCCAGCTGTAGGAATCTCGGGCTCCCAGAGGGAGCGAGTGCTTGCCAGGAGGGTGGAAGATCAGGCAGGGCTTATCCCAAGTGGGTACCACAGTGCCAGGGAAAGGCTGCTTGGGAAAATTTGGCCCTGTGTCAGTTTTGTGAAGAGCAGAAGCCAGAAAGGGAAAGAAAAAGGAGAGTATGAGCTGATTTTCACTCCCAAGAGGGGTGCAGGGGAGGTTGGTGGCAGGGACTAATACGGGACCACCTGTGGCCACTACTCTGCCGTGGGACAGCCTGGGATGTCCTGGGGACTGTTCCTGTCATCAGCCTTAGGAGGGTCAGGGTGCTGTGGTGCAAAGGGGTACATGGCTGTCCTGATTCTCCCCATCATGACAAGCTTGTTTCAGCCTTTATGTGAATTTTGTTATAGTTTCTTTACATTTTTTTTTCCTTTTTAATAAGTGCTCTTAGAACCTTTTCCTCCTTTTTTATGCCTTTGGGATATTCTGCCACAGTCACTGTGGTTCTTTGTGAGGAGGATGGAGACCTGTTGAGCTCACCAATGCTACAAAGGGGTTGCTATCAAGTACCACAGTCTACTTGGTCACTGCAGGGCTATGTGTTGTGCTTCCTTCATAGTCCTGGCCCCTGCTGATCTGGGAATTAGCTCTGGTTACCCATGGCACAGCACTGTGTTAGGTTGCCAGCCTGGCATTAAATTTATTTTTCTAAATGATGGCATGCAGTATTAATGTTCTTTCATTTCAGTCTCATAAGCTGGCCTCCATAGATTTTGCAAGCGTTGTTACCATCAATCTCATCATTGGAATACCAGTGGTAGATACAGATAGATGTAGATGGGTCTCTTTAATCAAAACTTTAGAGAAACCTGGGTAAATATGGAAATTCAGGTAGAATAACTCCTTACTAAGTACATATGGAATAAATTATCAGCAAGGGAAGGATAAATGAGTTCAAGGGAAGCCTAGGTTTGTTTCTTGAGAAAGAGCATGTGAGAGCTTGGGTGAAGAAAGCAAGGAGGTGTAAAGTCAGGTTTCTATTAACAAATGCTGACATGGTGGGCTGGATGTTCGTCTCCTAACGTTTCTTTTGATAGCTCTGTATGGATGAGCTACATTTAATTTTCATGTGGGTTTCCTAAAAATTATTCCCTAGATCTGTTTCTTCAGGGGCCCACTGAAATCTTAAAACAGGATAGTGCAGCATTTTTGTTTTGGAAACAGTTTTACTCAAGGGAATGATGTGACAGTGAAGTGTTGAGCAAGTGAATTAGGGAGAAACCTTTTCTTCTCTGGCATTAGTTTGAAATTGACAGGAGAAGTAGAAACTGCCTTCTACTCTAGTGGCCAAGGATTTTTGACAGGTGTGTGCCCTAGTTCAATCATATCAAAATATGATATGATATAATATTTTGAAAAAAAACCCCACTCACATATACATGCTCTTTTTGTTTTTATTTTTTAAATACTTTTATTTCTCCAAGGTTTGCATGAACACTGTTACGAGTTCCTTCCAGTCTACACCGGGACTTCTGAGGTTATTGAATGTTGAGGGTTGACTCAATGTTGGAAAGCAGCACCAGTTTTGAAAATTGCTGCTTCAAGTAATTTTTAACTTCATTTCATTGGAATACATCCTGCATTTCCAGGAAAATTATGAATCTCTCTTCTCACAGAAAAGTGCATAAAGTTTAGCAAAATTTTAATTTATTTTGATGTGATTTCTAGGATTCAATTTTGCTTTTGTTATTTCTGTCTGGGTATGACTGAATCAGTGGATAAAACTTCCTTTCCTTACGTGGTGAAGTGCATGTGTTTCTTAATTTCACTGTAAGTACAATGTGCAACTCAACTGTTTCCTGATCAAACTTTTTCTCCTTCCATCATTTCCCGTACAAAATTGAATCCAACTTTTTGAGTTAAAAAAATGCAATTATAGGCAACCCAAAACTGAATCATGCAATAAAATTACTATTTATTACCTTTTTAAAGTAACTGCTCTTCATTGATTCATTGAGATTTTGCCATAGGAGTATCATTCCTCCTAGGGCTAATAAAATAACTAGTAGAAGTTAACCCAGTATCATTATTAGTACCGTTATACAGACTGAACAACCTCCACTGCTCTAACTACTCCCCCCTTTGGATTTTACCATAAAATGCCTCTTAAAATAGCTTGGCTATTTTGAAATATTCTTTACTGTTTTAAAGATCAAACGTTCAAGCATCTTTCCTTTTTTTTTCGCTTGAGCACACAAAGCTATATGCCTGTGCCTGCATAAATGGACATGCTATGAGATAAATGAGCAATAGGAAACCCAAAACAACTTCTGGATTAGAATTTCAGTCTTTTGTTTGTTTGGTAGTATCTTTGGCATGCTAGGGGCTTTCCAAATATAGGAGTACAGTTTCTGGCCAGAACTAGCTGCCATTTTCTTATTGCAGTTGAAAAATACCAGTTCATTAGTTTGCATCAACATGCTGCATCTTTGAAGGATTTCTCAGGTCCACAATTGAATTTCTGCTCAAAATGAAAGAGTTGCATCTCTGCACTTCATTATGAACTGGTGATTATGGAATGCACCTGGGTCACTGGAGAGCTGGATTCAGATCGTTCCTCTCTATCTGATTTAAGTCAGCTTTTTCAAATCAAGTTTCTCACATCCCAGGTGAGTGCTTTAAAAACACACTTTGACTCTTCTTTTTAAGTTCCTGCTTCAGGCTATTCCAATTTGAATAATCATTTAATTATTCAGTGGGTCAGAAGAGAACTGACTCTTGGCTTGGGCACTCCAGTGTGATGTGAGAGACTGAACCCCACTGGTTTCTGTTGCAGAGTCTTGCAGCCTGCACTCCTGAGTGTGACATGGTGAGAGCAGTCTCATATTCTTACTGTTGTCTTGCTGGCTTTTCCTTTTGAAAAATTGCAAAAGCTATCAGGTTAGTCCCAGAGGAGAACAAAAGGAAATTCTGAAATCTTCAAAGTATTCATGATACTGAAAAATTCTTTCTTGCATAGTTCACAATTCAGCTATTATAAAAGTAGTTGGGGATGGAGTGCATCTTTATAATCCAAAAATTTTCATCTTAAAATGGAGTTTTGTTGCCATTATTTTTGTTGGGTGGATTGTGTGTTTGAACTCAATATTCTTACATACCCCTGAGCACTGAGAGAGTGGCTCTAGGAGGTGTGAAGGGTGAAACCATTTCTCCTAGTGCTGCCTTGGACCTTGTGCAGCACAGAGCTCGCTGTGGATGGCTCTCCAGGAGTACTGGGAGGAGGAAAGAAATGCTGTGTAAATGCCAACAAATGCCTGAGAGATGCAAGGGATACTGCACTTGTTCCTTCTCTCAGGGAGAACCTCCTCTGAGGTGAAGAAGATCTATGAAACTGGCAGATTTCTCTGTCAGGATCTCTTAAAAAGCAGAGAAAAAATGTCTTAATCTGTAGAAGGGGAATCCACAAAGGGAGGAAATCCTTCTTTTCTTAGAGATAGAAATACTCATTTTGATAGCTTCTGTTTCCTCTGTCTTTCATTCTTAACTTGTCTGGCAGCACAACTCTGGCAGAATCCATGCTGTATTGGTTGGTTCCCCTCCTGGCTGCTCTGCAACAGTGATGGATGGGAGCCAAGGGAATAAATATAGCTCTGAGTTCCAGTAGTAACCCCCTGCCACACTTCTACACAGAAACTGAGAGGTCATGGGGGGAGAGGGAATGGCTCAGGTCTGTCTTCAGCAGAGAGGGTGTTTCTGTGCTCCCTGAGGAAGGGGAAAGGTGCTGCAGAAACCCACTCCTGCCTTTGTTTCCATGCAGAACTGAAGGGATCTGTAGATCTATTTTAAAAGCATTACCATTGGCTGTGCAGTTTCCATGTGAGTTTATTAAATGTGGACATTTTTTATATGTAAAAATAACTTCACCATTTTGTTATTTCCTTTTACGTATTTCACTTCGGTTGGAAAAATGAAATCAATCTAGTCAGCTTTTCATCAGTTTCTCTTTGGCTGTCATGCAGTTGCACAATGCTGCAGTGCTTGGCTAGCAAAAATGTTTACAACGAAAAATTGTTTTCAATGGGATTAAAAAAAGAACCATGGAAACATTTTTATTGGTCTTCAATTTTTGTGTGATTTTGATTTTTACAAGACCTAAACTACATCAGTGGTGTGGCTCTAATTTGATTTTAAGATTATACTCTCTATTTTTATATATACTTGCGAGGTACAGATAAGATACTGCTACTATCCTCTGTCACAAAGTTTAAAAAATTCTAGCTTGACTGTTTCTTTGCAGCTGGTTCAAAGTCCTTGGAAATCATGAGCACCTTGCAGTTGGCTCAAGAGTTTGGGGTCATATCTTCCACCTGTGTCTAAATACCTGTTCTAAGTTGGTTTAAGCAGTCTTCATCATTTAGAACTGCTCTGAGTTGATTTCTAATCTGTTAATGCTGTGAGATTGCTACAGATGAGGTGAATCTAGGGATATGTCTGCAAACCTTAAATACCTTTATTGCAGCTGGCACCTATAGAAATCTCACATATGGAGAATATATGAAGTCAGATCCTTGGAAGGTTAACTGTAATAAAATCCTAAGAGTAAAATATTGGCTGACAGTTACCCTTTGCATCAAAACTCTTAAATTCTTTTTAAAAAAGGTGCTTGTGATGAATGTTGAGTTAGTTTGAATTTAATTTATTTTGCTTTAGAGTTTAAGTAGCAAAAGGCCCTTCTAGGGATGGCCTGAATTTGTGGCCATTGATGACTGCTTTATGAGTATGTGGACTGGGGCAGTCTGGGGAGGCACTGCACCTCTCCAGGGGCTGCTCCACTAAAAACAGAGAGGAATTGCCCAGGCACCCTGAGCTGTTTCTTACACTGCCTTTCTACCTTCATCCAGGGCCCCTCAGCAGCACCATGAACCTACCACATGAGTGAGGCCCCTTGGGTACCCTTTGGAAAGGGAAAGCTTTTCCCTTAGAGAAACGTGAATTTCATAGGGCCCAAGCTTGCAAATAAAAACTCTTCCAGCGTTTTTATGATCAACATTCACCACTGAGTTCACTAATTGAAGACCTTAATGAATGTTGTAATGATCAGGTCTGTTATTGTCACTGATGCAGTATCTTGTTTTCAGGTGTGAGCTGGCTGAGTCAAATTTAGTTTTCTCTCTTCTAAGTAAAATCATTGTCACGCAAGCAAAAAAAAAAAAAAAAAAAAAAATCACCACAATCCCCCCTGCTCTAAAAATATAATATATCACAGCCTCTTTCAAACACCAACTGTTGATTGGCTACTACCCATGTCATGATACTAAATCATTGACTTCAGACTATTAACCTTTTGCTTACTGAATACAACTTCTGCAGTGAACTCACATCCACCATCTACTTAGACAGAACTTGCATTTGATGAGATAACTGTTGTGGAAAGAAACAAATTATCATGCAGACTTTTTCTGTGATTTTGGGAAAGGTATTGAAATTTACATTTTACAAATAAAACCAGCTGGATTTGAAAATGGTTTACACATGTATGATCTGTAATGTAACACAACTTTCATTCTCCTGCTCTGTAGCTGGTATAAAGATCTAAGAGTAGATTTGATGCCTCTGTAAAAATAGTCTGGCTGGTCCATGTTCTTCAACTGCATGACACTTACACTTATTCATGTACCTTTTTTAGAAGAAAACATCTCTTTTCAGAATATGTTGATGCTTTTAACCATATGAGGACTATTTTTGGGTGTGTTTTGCTATGATGAGGTTTTCTGTTGGGAGATTGGGTTTTTGAAGATGTGCTTCATGTATTAAGCCAAACAAAATGCTACCTATTAGATTGTAAAAATCTTCTCTTTTTATGTTTCTTCTTTATTAATATAGATTTACAAATAGGTCTTCAGAAAATTTTTATTGTTGCTTGTTGTTGTGACACATCATATATCTTTTGCTAATTGTCCATTCTTTTCTTGGCTTTAATTATATTGTGGAGCACATGTTTTGTCATTTAAAAAATAACATGGCACAATTTCATCATTTCTGATTTAATAATGAAAATACCATTGAAGACCCCATCACTTTTTTCTTCCTTTAAGATGCCAATAATCTCTGCACCTTTCTCTCTGGGGCTGGTGGTGGAGCTGAGCACGACAGAGCGAACCAAAGATAAGTGAGGGAGGAGCACTGGCTTGCAGCTTGCTTCCAGCTCTGTGTGCAGGCAGCAGGGCAGGGTCTCTGGGTCAGCCACAATGCTGGGGAAGCATGACAGGAGAAGCAGGGCTGGCAGGTAGAGGGAGAAGTGTTGCACGTGTCTTTTCATACTGGATTTGAAGTCAACTTTTCCTCTGGGTGATTTCTTCTAATTTGAAATTGGAAATTAGTTGAACAAAAAAAAAAGAGAGGGGCAGGGAAGTGTCTTGAACACTTTCTATGCTCTGTTCAGATGTGTGTGTGGTTTTTTTTCACAGAATTATCCAGAAAGCATCTGTGAAAAATGGAAGTTCTCTGGTTAAACTGAAACCAGTTCTGCCAGGCTTGGAAGCCATTTGTACCTTGTTCTGGGTCCAAGGTGCTTCCCATGTGCACCTGCTGAGTGTAGAATCTAGTTCTGTCCAGTTACTTCCATTTAGGATTCGTGCTCCCTTAAGATCAGTATTTAGCACTAGGACAGCTTTTATATGTTGAACAAGGATCATTTATTCCTATAGAAATAAAAGGGTTTAACAGCAATGTGTAATCAATATGCAAAAGCCTACTAAGATAATTTGTATTCAAATGTGAACAACATTAATTCTAAACAATCTTAAGCCCTTATTTTGTCCAATGATTGCTGGACATCTAAGTCAAGAAGGCTCTTCTAACTTATTAGTTTATTATCAACAATATTGCCAACACTTAAACTCTTCAATTAGGTAACCCGGTTACCTATTATTCTACTAAGGCTTGCTGCACACTGAATAAAGTCCATACTGAAACACTTCTTGCCTTAGCACAGGTGCCCCATCCTTCTAGAGCAGGTGTATGTGGAGTTTGCAAAGTGTACAAGGAGAATGTAAATAACAATTACTGAATAATAGTTCAGTATTTTATAAGATGCTTGCATGCCTGTCTTACAACTGCATGATATGAAGACACCTGTAAAAGGTATAAATGCACTTGTCTTTGAGAAAGTGGTATGACAAGAGTGAGAATACTTTAGAATGGTCACATCTTTTTATTATGTTCAGTAGTTTTTTTTCCCCCTTGGTTTACATGCTTAATTTTTCTCAAGAAGGCTATATGCTAACAAAATTTTCTGTAGCCTATAGGAATTCTTCAGTCTGTGGGGAGGATTGTATGTGCCTTCAGCTGTGATTAATTGGTGGATATAATTTGTTTCATGAGCTCTCTTTCAGATTTTATAAACAAGATGTTCACATACATGTAAGGAGTGTCAGTTAAAGCTGTTCAGTGCCACACCTTACTGGTACAGTGCTGTGAGTCCTCCTGTACCGCCTCAGCTGATCTCATACAGAGCATTTCTGGAATAGCATTTGATCCTGAGTTAGTGTGGAAGCAGTGGTATTGCAACGTGATTTAGTTGTTTGGCTAATGCTGGGTCTCAGGTGCTAAGGCATTTCTGTGCTGAATTGGGTCTTCTGCAGTTAGAAAAACTCAAAGTAGTGAAAAATCCTGGACCCAGTTCAGTTAGGTTATGAGTTAGGTGTTACAGTGTTTTGAAAACCTGCAATAAGACATATTACCTTCTTGTTTCTTAAAACTTTTTTTATCTCTGTGGTTCCTATCAATAATCTGTGATTTCAGAAATCATGTGTGGTCTCATAATTGTTTTTTAAATTGGCTGGAATTCCTTTAAAAATGTGGTTCAAAGGAAGAGTTGCTTTTCATACTTTAGAATAGCTGCGGTCTTGAATTACATTTAGAAAAAGATGTATTAAATATAAACAAATACAGTGTTCATGTAAATGTTAATTAAGCTCACATCACAGAACTATGCTTTTTTGTGAAGAGCAGGAAAATTCTTCTAATTTTCTTGTTCTTTCCACCAAGGCTTGTCTGGCATCATTCCAGCACCACCTTCCCACAGCAGGATGACTTCAGACACCCCAGGGGATGGGGCTGTTCCCTTGCCATGAGCATTCCTGGCTCTGAAGCTCCTGGGTCTCTGGAGCAGGTCTTGCCAGGGTGGCCTGGCTGAGCCCTTGCCAGCTGCAGATGAGGAAGTGTGGAAGGCAGGGGACTCAGAAGGAGTTTTATACCACCACACCCAGGCGATGGAGACAGGAAATACATGTGGAGAGTGGCCAGGACAGGCAGGAGCTGGAGTGCACTGCTCATTCCTGTGTCACAGGTGGAGCATCAGGGATGTAGGGGCTGCAGACCACGGGAGCTCCAGCTTGGAGGCCCAACTGAGAAAGAGGAAGATGAAGAAAGAATGAGGGAAATTTTTTATTCTGTCTCAGGATGATGCTGTCCTCTATACATTCGGATCAGAGCAGCCCACAGCCATATAAAATAGCTCTCACACTCTCACAGGTTGTTCTGTTGAACTAATATTTGCTATTTTAATTTTCTTTGCAGACCTTGATATCAAAGTCACTGCTCTTTCCCTTCTCATTGGAATTCCTGGTAAAATAAGAGATCTGTTCCAAATATTGAAGAATTAAACCTAACAGAATGAAAAATTAACATGCTAAATATCATAACTAATGATATAAACAAGGTGCTATGTCATTTTGCTTGCCAAAGCCTGAGCCCTCTTTTGTCCAAAACCAGATTATGTTCTTCATCTCTCTAATGGAACTATTAGAAAATTCATATTGGAAGCCAGGACCTTATTTGTGATGCTGCTTCTCCTTTGGGGCTGATATTGAAGCACAGGCACAGTATAAAACTTCAGAAAGAAGGCAAATATGAGATAGTTTTAGCCCAGGATTAGCAGCTAGGACTCTTGAGTGTCATCTGAACATTGATTATTTGTCAGATAATGCAATTACATTTAATGGAGGGCACTGCTCAGGAGTTACAGGGTTTAACTAGCACGTTTGGGTTTTATGCACTGTACCATGTTCGCAGTCACAGCGGAAACATGAGTGACATTTGACACTCGCTCGTGGTGGAACTTCTCCAACGTCACTGAAAACACTGAAAAAACCCACAGAATGCTGTCCTGCTCTCCTTGCTACCAAGTCTTGTTTACGCTGTCCCTGAGGGGCGGAGGCTGCCCGAGAGAGCGGTGTTGGAGGATGCTGTCACACGTTGTGTGCCTGTCAGGGAGCTGACACACTCGCTGCTGGCTGTGACATGTCACTTACATGGAACCATGCAGCGCTGCTGCAGCTTGGGGCACAGCACAGGTTAGGCAGCAAGTGCAGTCTGTTTTCCTCTGTGTGACAGACCCACCAAGAGGCACGAGAGTCTGAGCGAGGCCCCACATTTCAGGGTTTCTGCACTCCTGTTAAAAGAGGAAGAAAAGAATGATGTGCCTAAGATGGTTTGAAATAAAACAGAGAAGAATCCTGTCCCTGTCCTCACATGAACCCTGGTAATAACAGGGAGGACGCCACCATCTCCTTATTGCAGTGCATAAGGAATGATTAAGTAAAACCCTTGCTTCTGTTTTCCTTATTGGCCTTATAGTCCAAGAATAAATCTTGGCTCTGTTGAATAATGGGGTCTTTTACCACTGAGTTCACTGGAACCAAGATTTTCTCTTAGAAATAATTGTCAGCTTTACTCCTCCCATGGACAGGGCGCCGATTTGTGTTCCTGAGTCATTACAGTAATCCTGAGAAAACTCTCCCTAGGTAGGTTGACATGTGGTTTTCTTCAGTGGCAACACCTGTGGTCTTCTCTGACCCAGAAAAATACCTCTGAATTTGAGGTGATCAGGCAAGCCCTAGGACATCCTCTAATGCTCTTCTAGGCAGACCTGCTGTCAGTTCTGGCTTGGCCATACCTGGATTTCAGTAGAGTCCCTCAGGTTGTCACCTGCAGACAGAAGAGCTCCTGACTCTTGACAGCAGCAGTCAGAGAAGCCCTGCTGACCAAAGGCTCTGTACCACAGTGGAAATGCTCCATCACACAAAAATGAGAACATGATTAAGGATCTGAACTTGGTTTATTCGTGGCAAGCCAGTATTTAGCTCAAGCCTTTGAGTACCAAAGGGATGGTCTTGCCTTCAGTGACACTGAACTCTCCAAAAACTGCATTTGCACGTTCCATGCTGGAAGGGGCTTCTGAAACTGTGACTCAGTTTCCATGGCCAAGAGTTAAGGTGTTCCGAGAATAGCTGCCTTAGATGGGGAATTTACACCTTTTATCTGAACTTCTCCTTTTATTTAAACAAATACATCCAAACCCTGAGGAGTTCAGGTAAGGCTGAGCTTCCAAAACTGTCCTAAGAATTTCAGCTGGAATTGCACAGAGGGCTCCAGCTGGTAACTGTGTATTGAATCTGAGCAATCCTAGTTTGACTGTTAATGATTGTACAAAGAGAAGTAACAGATTTCAGTAGAAACCAAAAGGGAGAGATGAAAGTCCTAACACAGCTCCTCTCCTGCATGCCTCAGAAATCCCAGACTCTGTCTTGTCCCATCTGTACAACTGAGATTTTTTCTCTTTTAATGGGAAATTAAACAGCACAATCAACCTAAAGAACTGAAGTCTACAAAGTGTAGATGGGTATTTGTGTGTTTAAGTTCTGGGAGAATGTTGGTAATTATGTGCATAGTTTTGAAATCCTGAGGATGTCCAGCAGTGGCAAAGCGTGTGGATGAGCACTGCTGTGGTGCATGCAGATAATTCATATTTTCATAGGACTTGATAGTCAGCATGGGAGTAATCTCAGACTTGGCTAATGAAAGTGGCTGCACCTGGTTGAGATCCTGCTGGAAGCTTTTCTCTGTCAAAGATATTTATGTGTGGGTGCTTCCCACTTTATCAACCTCGTCCCTTCCTTGTGCCCTTAGGCTCAGTCACGTTAAGGAACTGAAACTCTTGAGATCGTCGTTGTTTTGGCAAAAGCTGGCTCTGCATAAATGTGAATATCTCTGAAGGCTGCCCTTGCATGCAAAGTTATTTGGTTATTTGGAAACGTTTTTTAATCTGGTAGCTGAATCATTGCCTTCGTCAGCTGTGGCTTCAGTTCTGTGTAGGTTTTATCAATAAGAGCATGGCTTTACATTTCCCTTCTCAGCTCTGCCTACCTTCAGCTGGTGGCTTCCATATTGACAGATAAGTTGGATGTTGATTCCATGACAGTTGCCCCTTGGTGGAAAGATTCTAAAATCAGTGTGACCTGTAGGAACACCAGGCACCCTGTGCAAATGAAAATGTGCCATCCTCAGCTGTCAGTGCAGTTTGCAGAGAAATGAGCACATGACAGCAATTTGAATGTTGAACCTTCTTTAATTCAACACATCATTTGGTTTCAAAATAGTTAAGTAAATTGTATTTAAATAATTGTAAACATTCCAAATAGTCATCCAAAACAAATTGTACTTTGCATAATCGTAACTTAGGAACAAAATATTGCAATATAAATCAAGAGAGAGTGAAAAAAAATTAGTAAACAAAGAAAGTATGTTTAAATTTGTTCACGTACTTATCCTTTGTAGATATTTTACTTTTTTTTTTGGTGGTTATTTAAGGTACTGTGTAAAATTTCAGACTAGTGTGGGTTAAAAATACTTAATATCTTTTTATTGCTCTATTCCTTTGAATATTTATTTTCTGAAACTTGAAAGCTGTGTGCGGTATGACTTTTGCAGTGCAAGAGGCTTTTCATTCCATAAAGTGCCTAGAAATTCGTTATGTGATCAGTTATATAAATAGGCTTATTGTTTAGAATGTGTCTAAAATGAAGCCTGTCCTTTAGCCATTTTTTTTTCCTCTTATTAAATTTTTAAAGACACATATTTCAAACCCAAACAAACCAATTCCAAAGGGTTTAATTTTCTTCTGTTTCTCCCAAATTGTACAGTATGTTCTAACAATTTAGGCTCCAGTTTGGCTAGTGGGGAGTCTTTCATTAGAAAGCACGCTGTAGGAAAACATGTATTTTTTGTTAAGAAGTAGTGAATGATATAAGAATTGTAAAGGACATCTACAGCATAATGACAGTTATATGTTTTTTTCAAAGGAAAATGCAAACAATAGGTAGAAGAAAGTAAAATCAATAAAAGGACATTGTATGAATATATCTGGTCCATTAGTTACAGTGAAATCTATTCTGTTCAATCTGAAATCACATTCAGCTTATGAGGTGGATAAATAAAAATGTTAGGTCCCAGTTATGTAGTCCTTTCTCCTTTTGAGCTTAATGGCAACTTTGGATGAAATGGGACATCAGGATTAAAGCCTAAATTAATCATTGTGCAGCACGATTTTCATCACCCTCACTTCCAGACAGGTTATTTCCACCATGTAAAATCATTGAGGACTGTTTTCACTGTATGCTTAGCTGCAGTTCCTGTGTTACAGAGTGAAAAAAAAAGTCAGGACTACAGCATTCTTCAGCTACATGCACCTGTTCAGTTTTATACCTGAAGGAGGCTGCTGGAAGTTTGCTTATTTAACTTCAGTCCTTCCTTCCTCCTGTTAAAACCATTGTGGTGCTTGGATGGAAAGGTGCCATGAGAGGTTGCAGGTCTGCTGTTCCCCCAAACCTTAAAATCTACTAGGGACAACTGATTTCCTCACTAGGATTTCTGATCCCTGTGTGCCAATTGTTGGCTGATTAAGGTCAATGATAGCACTTATTCAGTACTTTTATCGACTTGGATCATGTGATAGAAGCGATTGATTTAAGCACAGGATTGCTAATTTTCTATTGTAGCCATTTCTTCTACAGAGCCAGGTTTTACATTATCAGGAGTTATTTATTCTGTATTTAAAAGCAATCCATTTTTTCCCTTACAGGTAGGAGTGCCATTGCATACATTCAGAATTACATATTTCACTTGTGGGAGATGTTTTTGCCAATGTCGGATGTACCCTTTGTTTCCAGAGATCTTTGGATAGGCTGGGATTTCAAATAGCAGATAATAACATGCAGTGTGTATTATTGATGTTGTCTTAATTGTCTTATTGACAACTCACTTGCACTTGAAGAGGCATGCTAATATCAGACATTTTATGAGATTGCATATATTTTCATGACTGGAAGCCATAGCCACAAAATGATTTTAAAAGCATGCAAGTATTACTCATTAAAACAAGTAGAATTTTTAAAATGCATTTTTGGGTCCACATTCGGCATCATCACTGTTTGGTTTTGTTAATCCAGTCTCTCTCTTTCCTTTACTAGTCCCTAATTAAGATACTCATCGATATTTAGTGTGGAATTGGCTCCAAAGCAAAGTGCCATGCACCACTACCATTACCTGAAAAAAAGAGCTTATAGGAATAGCAAATTATATGCCTGCAAGATACAAGAAGATGGTCATATAAAGGGAAAACACAAGCTATTTGCTTCTCCAGTGGCAAGGAGGGGATGTTGAAGACAGCATACATTGCACGAAGCTTAAAATTACAAAAATCTAGTTATAAGTATACTAATCGTGGCTACTAATTTGCTTCTGGTGAAGTAGTTCATTAAGATGTTGGAATAATATAGTTACTGCTGGCCTCTTCTAAACACCTGTGAATTAACTTGTGACATTTCTAAAATTTAAAATCAATAAAAATAAAGCTACAGTATGTATCAGCATCAGCTGACAGATGTAGACAAGTATTAAGGAAAATCTCTTGCTGAGAATGGTTGTAGCCTGAAGTATTCTATATATGAATGATCCAAGCATATTTCAGATTTCTGCTTTAGAGAACCTCCAGTTTGGACATCTGGGTCTCTTAATGTGTCTGTCAGGGTGAAAGGACCACTTGCTGAGGTTACTTCTGGCAACAGAGTCTTCTGGGTGCTGGTTTCCTTTCTTGCTCATAGGACTCCACCAGGGGCTGTTTGTTTCCACTCCTGTTTGAAATGTGAACCCCTGTATTCCTGTATTGCTGTGAAACATGCACGGGCAGAATTTAATGTAAACTCTGCGTGTCCTTTCCACCCCAGACTTTTCTGCCTCACGTTATTGTAGTGGATTTGCTGTAGAATATTCAAAGGAAGGAGATGAGTTTTCAGGTTGGCTTACTCCTCTTAGTGTGAAAATCTTTTCTCTTGGAGAAACTTGAGCTTCTATCCAGCTCTATTTACTGATATCTTGCCATTTTTTCCTTCAGATTTTTTTCTCCTGTAATACTGAAGTGATTAAAAAGAACTACAAATGAATTCTGCAAAATACTTTTAAAAATCGGCAATTGTTTGCACCTGTCTTCTTGCTCCCTTCAGCATGTATTGCAGTGCTTTTGCAATTAATCTTTGTCATGCATCTTGAGGCCAAAGAACTTGGAATTCTCTTTTCTAAATGGGCCTCTGTGATTAGGTGTTTCACTAAGGATCTTAGTGACCTTCTAAGTTTTTGCCACATTTATACCACTCCAATTTCACCTCAATAAATCAGAGGAAGGTCTAACTTGGTATTTCTGTAAGTGGGCAAATGAAGAAATTTTATATCATATGTAAATTTATAGCATTGAATTGTTTTTATGTGCTGGAGTGCCCTTTTAGATAAATAATATAGATTTTGGGGCAAATTCTGTCTGGTGGAATTGATAACTGATAAAATCTGGCTTTAAAGTATCTGAATCCAAAGGTTTCATCATTGATCTCTAGGTTCTTGTACTGTGTTTTCTCTCCACCCACCCTTTATTTTTTTTCCCCTCTTCACAGAGAGAAAAGAGATGTTGAAGGGGGAACAGGGAATGACAAAGGTTCCCTATAAACCCTGATTGCAGTTCTGGGTGCGCAGATCCACAGAAGTAGTTTCCAGTAGGCAGTGGTGATGAACAGCTCAGAAGTGACCTCTGCATAGTCTTACCCTGCACTGTGAGTGTGTGGTTTGGCTCTATCTGAGGATCTTGTGCTTGATTTCTAAAATAGATCAAGTAGTGTATGCCTGGAGCAAAAGGTGTCCATCTGTGAAATATGAGCTTGAGTGACCATAATATCATGAGAAAAATGGATGACACCTGAAAATTAAATTTGTTGATAAAGCACTGGACAGAACTTCATTCTTAATTCTTTTTCTGACTTTCTGTGACCTTGAGAAATTCACTGGGAGGTGATTTTTACAGGTGCTGGAGGCCTCTTGATACAAATGAATCTTGGGGTTGCAACTGGGGCACTAATCACCTCTGAAGCTCAGACAGTGCTTGCATATCTGTTTGCCAAATGGGTAAAAGGATTTTTGCAGCCTTTAAGAAATAGCATAAAGCTATTTTTGCAGCCTTTAAGAAAAAGCGTATGAATATGCTTTTGTTTTAATAATTTGCTTGGAAAAATGAAGAGGCTCTGGGCTGTCTGAAAGAGTGTAGATGGCGGAAAGTCTTGTTGTGTATTTGCAGGGAGGTAACTCTGGCAGGCGTGAAGGAAATGCCCTTGCAGAAGGCCAGTGGCCCTCCTTGCCCTTCTGCCTGGTGCTGGCAGTGAGAGGTGCTGGTTCTGGAGGCCAAGTGAGCCCAGGTGCTTTAGGTGGTCCATTTTCCTCACAAAATCCTGGTACCTACTGTCACTGGGGTGATGTTGGAGGGTACACCTAACCCTGACTGTAGTACACACTACAAATGTGTCCAGTCTGCAGTTTGTGTGTTGCCCCACCTTCTGCGGCAGTGTGGTCCCAAGATTACTGATGTTTGTGAAAAGAAGTATTTTCATCTGTCCTGTGGAGCAGCCACTCTACCTCCTTTATCATAAAATTTGACCTTTCTGATGCCTCAGACTCTGCTACATGCTTCCACAGGACAAGGCCAGAGTGGCGCACAATGTGCTGGATGTGGCTGCACCCAGACTTTCTGCTGTGGCAGAAGGGTGCTGTCCATCCTGCTCTTAATGCCCTCCCAAAGGAATGCCTAAGGCTGTGTTTACTCCTTGTAGGTTACTGAGCTAATGATTCCAGAGGACTGTCAATTGCAGGATCTCTTTCTATGCTTACGTGCCATTTCCAAATTCAGTGTTATTGTACGTGGCTGTTTAGATTGCTTTCCCCAGTTGTTAAACCTTCACATTTTTATGTGTTGATACTCATCTGCCACATATTTGCTCACTTGCTCTGGCTGGACTGAAGCACAAATTCCTCACCCGAAATTTACCCTCCAGCTCAGCCTTTGAACTGAATGGCTCAGTCAGTGATTGCTCCTATACCAAAGCAGGTTTTCTTGACTCTTTGGGAAATTTTTGAGTTTCAACCATGCATGACACAGAAGCCATGAAGTAGTTTTGTCTTTGATACTGTTCCCCAAAGGATTTTCGTATCTACATTTGACAGTTTTGCTCTTCAAAATATTCCTGGTCTCTGGTTAAAAATCATGGCTTTGGAAAAGCTGTCAGCAAGAGGGCAAGCTTAACTCTTCACCTGTGTGTATTACCCATGGAAAGCAACATTCCAGTTGGTTGTATTTGTAGAGAGATACATTTGAGGTTTCCTGTGTGGATGGTTTGATGGAGGAGGTCCCTGGTAAAATGATTCAACCAAGAGGTCAGTTTTCAATTGCTGTAATATCTTTTTTCTTGCCTATTTTTTGAAAATAGAAGTGAAATCAGGAGTGTAAATTCATAGTATCATCAAATGCCATAATAAGGTTGAGTGGTCTTTGCCTGCTGATCTTTTAGAACTCTGATTCTCCCTTAGCAACTATTTGATTCACAAGCACACTGAAGCAGCTGTTCCAGGTAAAAAGTTTCAGTGTTGTCTGCATGGGACTGAAAACTCTTGGATGGAGACAGCTGCTGGAAAAGTCTTGGAGGACAGCATATCAGGCAGTTGGGTATTTGATAGAAGAGTGAATTTTGATACTTCTCTATTTGGTTGTGGTTCATGTTGCTCTTTATGGCCTCTGTCCATTGGCAAAAGAGCTCACTTACAATATTTCCCATGCTAGGAGATGATGAGAGGTAGAGTCAATATTACCTGCCAGGACCAGTGGAGCACAACATGCTCTAGTTACATCACCTTCTATTTGTGAATTGTTACCTTGGTTGACATAGATAAGAGAACCAGCACCCTCCAGCACTGAAGCCTTTAGTGTCTATAGCTTCAGTAAAAAAAGTCTAAGTGCTCTAGTTTTATTTATTACAGTTGTGTACATTAGGAGACCTTAAGGGGAGACCTTGTTTGTGCCTTTGAAAATAATTTTCTGGTTTATTTGTGTTGTAGAAGTAGCTCAAAGAAGTGAAAGTATGGATTTGTTGACTTCATCTCCACAGAGGGATCAAGGTTAAAAGCTCAAGAAAGTCAGAAATTTTAGAGTTCATTTACAGGAGTGAAACAGTGAGAAAGGCTGGGAAGATAGCAAGAGTTGCTCTTGAGGGTTAGGGAAGAGGGGATGCTGTTGTGAGGTTGTTGTGATGTTCGGCTGCCCCAGAGGTTGTTCAGTTCAGCCTCCATTTGAGAAATCAAAGTTACCCACTCTGTTGAACATTCATGTCATAATTAAGTGTGAGACTGTGACCTTTAGTATTCTAAAAAAGGAAAAATTGTTACCTTAAGGAATTTCCCATACCTTGAACCAGAACAGAATTCATGTCTATGTTCTGGAATTATCTGGGTCCTTGGAGACAGAGATCTTCCTGAAAATTTAGTGCTCAGGGAATCTGCTTCTTTATCAGCTCTAGTGGTTGTTTCTATGGTTAGACAAATTGGTGACCTTTTGGAGAGCATCATGTTATCAAACAGACCAATCAACTATTTAGCAAATGTAAAAGATTCGTCTTCATTTAAGTATCTAAGTGTAGAATGAAATTGAATGTGTGTCTAATGCATAGATTTTGCATTGCATTTGCCAAAGACATAATTTATTTGGTGTGTCTAATTCTTGGAAAAATAATCCTCAGAGACATAGGACTTGATTTCCTGAGCACAGCTATTGTTGCACTTCGTAATGAAAAATAAGTGCTTGGCCCTTCCGGGAATCAAAATGTGGATGATTCAAAATTAGCCTCCAAAATTTTGAGCATTCTAATATGAATGGTTAAAGTATTAATAGTGAGACTATCCAGAGCAGAAAGCAAGGGTCCCCAGTGTTAAAATGCATACAGAGGGACTAACATGCACACACACCACACACAAAATTAATATAAGGGATTAATATTCAGCTGTGATAATACTGGAAAATATGCACTGTGGAAAGTAGGGGAGCATGTCTTCAAAGGTTGGTTAGTGCTTAAGGTGACAGAAAATTAATGCACCTGAATGACAGTTGTTCCTGAGAGAGTCATCAGATGCAACTGTGAAAAGTCTCCTTTCCTTGAATCCCGCTTTGGCTGAGGAAGTCGTTATAAATGTTTGATAGAACAAGATGGACAATTGCCCCAGGTAGGTCTGAGGCTTGACCTCTGCCACAAATGGTTGCAAGAAGCCGTTTTCCACAGTGCCTGTTCCGTTTAATTTCTTTGCAGGATGACACTAGAATGGCTAAATCTTCAGGTTCATTGTCTTGCAGCCCTTTTGCTCCGTTGGCAGACCCAGGGAGATTAGGGATGCAGGACGTAACATCACTATGTACAAAGTTTGTATCAAATAAAAGGATTCAATTTTCTGCCAAGTTGGGGTTTAACCTCTTCTAGATCCTTCGTTGTGCATAATTAATGTATTTTCAATATCTTTCAGCATTTGACTTTCAGAATTCTCTCTCAGAATTAATCTTAAAGATGTTTCAGTATTCTGCCTTCAGGAAGACAACTTGCTTTTAGCTCATGCCATAATTTTTGGTTTCAGTTTTTGGATGTCATGTATCACTCTGATTAAATGTCTCTTTCTTGCAGAAGGCTATTCTCACAGGAAAAAAAATCAAGCTATTATCTAACAAATGTGTGGCAGTTAGTGCTAGCATGGGCTAGTATATTTTTAATGGCAGCAATCTCTTCCATTTTGTTGCGTGTGAGCAAAACCTCTTGCCTGCTTTATATCATCAAAGAGCTTGTCCAGATTTGGCGGTTTTAGATTGGGTAACATCATGATGGACGAGTTGACAGTTCATTAAACCAAAGATTTTTTCCATCCACAATAGTCTGTCTTCTGTGTATTTACTATTATTAAAGCCTGCACAATAGCATCTGTAAATAAGACATGCCTTTGCTCTCCACTAGTGTCGACTACTGATGGTGGATGTCTACTAACAAAAATAAAGCTAGGGTCCTGCTGAGCTAACTTTTAATTCAACAACACAGTGTGTATAAGTACACTAGTGCCATTGTGAAAGAATGGCTTTCTTCCATTAAAGAAACATTACTGTCCCTGATACTCCTGCCTGTCAAATATACTGCAGTTCAAAACAGTTTTGTCTGTATTTGCAGCAGTTCAGGACCCAAGCTGGTAGTAAGTAGTAGCTATGACCTGTGCAGTTTTACATGCAGTAGCTAGCTTCCTAGCTTGTTGAGCCCCTGTGATGTTTGGGATGTACATTCTTTGAAGATTACTTCCAAAGAAAGGCATCCAAATCCTTAATTCGAGATTCTGTCTATTCCTGTGGTGTTTACATTCCAGTATGGCAGAAGATCACTGAAAAAAGAAAAGATGAAAATGCACTTTAAAAAAGGGTTTCTCAAAACAGGTCTCCTTCAAAGCATCGCAGTCCTCCACCTCCTACCCTCTTTTAAAGACTGGGATTAACGTTTTGTGCAGGAAAAAATATACCTTAGTAGGCAACTTTGCAGTTTGCCACAGTGCTCTTGCTGGAGAGCCATCCATGGCGAAGCACGAGATGAGCGAGAGCTCTTCCACTGCTGGAGCTAGGACATTTTTTATTAACACAGCTGCAAAGTTACTCGCTTCTGTTTTTCTCTCTGTTATCTTGGTGCTATTGTTTTTACTTGCTACTTAAAAACTACAGCCTCATCATCTTCCAGAGTGCTTGCTTGCTTTTTTATTTTTTTTCCAGTTTCGGCTGTATAATAAAAGGATCAAATATTTAAAATTGCTCGCATGTTACTTTATTAAATGCATTTGTAGGAGAATGGGAATAGTTACTGTGTGGCTTTCTTGTAGCATTGAAGCTTCCAATTGTTTAGTTTTGAATTCACTCTACTTAAAATATGCAGCATATTTTTTTATTTATTTTGTGTGAATATGGCGTTCATTAGAGGGCCTAATAACAAAGGCTAAAGCTTGGCACAGGGTGGCTGTTATGCAAGCTTTCCCACACGCAGCTCTGCCAGTACCCCTCAATTCTGACCTGCAATAATACCCTTGCTATTCTAGTCCTGGGCCCTGCCTGAGCAGCGGCTGCAAACTGTGTCAAATCATGTGTGTGCGATTTTTGTGATATAGACAAATGAGACCTTTAAACTCCTTTTTATTTCTGACCTTACAGTAAGTCATAGGTATTTTTAAAAACAATTTCAGCAAGTAATTTCTTAATAAGCCAGGAGCAATGGCTGTAACCGGAGTGGTAAAAAGAAATTGATGAACAATTTCAAGATATACTAAACCCCTGTGTTTGTATGGGAAGGTAATGATTTAGAAAATCTGTATTCTGGTGCAATTATTGTTAACTTTAAGAAATTTTTTAACACATCTCTGGTGTGAATAGGATCCTCTCTCTTTTTGTGTTTCTAGCAGATATTTAAGAGATGCAGACAGATGAGATTTTTTTTCAGTTTATGATTTATCTTAATAAAGATGGCATCAGACATTCAGCCATCATTGTGGTACAGCAGCCGGAGTGAAAGGATCAATTCCTTGAAAGGATTTATGCCCCTGGAATTCTAAGGGTTTTTTAAGCAATGTTAAAAATTTAAGGGAACTTTAGTAACTAGTGAATGATCAGCAACATGTGGTATGTAAACTCTGATGGAGAGCAGGCTTTAAATGCAGACAATGCAAATAAGCATTCCAGCAAGCAAAAGAGATTCACCTACACATATGCAAATACTAAATCCCAGCAAAACATTAATTTTAAGATTAAAAATAGCCTTTCTGCTACCCGAGCACCTATGTAACGCTGCTTCTGTCCTTTAAAAAACAGTTTTATGAAGGAGCAGTTGAGCCAAAATTGAAAAAAGGGGGCATGTAGCCTTTCAGGCTACGATGATTAGTATTAAGATGAGTTGCACTTTAGCTAGGCTGAAACTTGTTCGTAACAGAATGTTAAATACTTACTGAAAAGAAAGATTATGTCTATCTAGTTACACCATTCCTTGATATATGCACCATGTCAGAGTGCCATTGTCTCCTGGGTAAAGACTGAGAGTTCAAATACCCACTATCTCTCCCCTGGTGCTCCAAATGCTCTGCTTTGAAGTTTTTATAATCCATCTGTCATCTTCTAGCAGGGAGGGCACATGTTCTGTACCACTCAATTATAGAATTCTCTTTCGCCAGCTACAATGAGACAGGAAAGAATGTTATGGGTGGTTGAGAGAAACTGTCAGATATACTAAATTCCTGGGATTCATATGGATGATGTTATTCCAGTGTAGGAACACAGCATGTGTTATTGTTAAAATGTATTAAGGATACATCTCGTATTGTACCATTTAAGCATTTTGATATTTGCATAGTTTTGTTACTATTTGATTTTCATTTAAAATGCTGAAGCAGCCAAACTGTCTGAGGTTTGATAATTTCATTTGTTTTGGGCGGCAAAAGTGACCAAATATGCATATATTTTGGAATATCAGAAATTATCATTATTTCTATTACAACAGTGAAATGGAAAAATTCTATTTTTTTTTTTTTTTTTGTGTAAGCACTGTGGAACGGTGTAAGTGTTTATAGACCGGTAATATTTGCCATACCAATTGTTTGTATTATGATATGAACTGAAGGCCTGAAAATTATATGTGCTACCATCTGGTGAAAACAGGAGTAGCATTTCATTACGTGGTACATATAAACAATAGCAGCAGTGTATTCTGAAATTATAGTTAATATTTTGCTTAAAGAAATCTACCTTATAGGGACCTAGCATGCTTGATGGCACTCTGGCTTTTCATGTACTGCGTCCCTGGGGTGATTTAATTTGTTGTCTTATGTGAAATGAGTTTGATGAGCTCAGCTAAGTCTCTTGTGGATATTAATTCATGGTGTAAGAGATCCCACATAGTTTTGCAGAGGCTGGCATAATTTTAAAATTGTGTGGTTTGCTCAGAACAGGGTCAGTATGTGTTGTAACAGAATTTATTGGAATACATAGATTTTCAGGGCAGATTTATGGTACCAGTACTTGCAAGTGGTTTTGTTTTTTTCTTTTTTTTTCATAAATGTATAGTCTGGCATGAGTCGAGCAGCCCTCTCAAATTCAGTTTCAAATCTCCCTCTTTATGGCATCCCTTTAAGGCTCCTGAAGTGGACCACAGGCTGTAGGAGTCTCCAGATGGTGCAGACCCCTTCGTAAGCTGAAATCAAACTCCCACAAACGTGTTCTGAGCAGTCAGCAAGACAACCTCTTGCTCAGACTGTATCTGCAGTATAAATACCTCCTCCTGTTCCAAACAAACAGGAATCCTGCCATATCTGAAATCTGGCAACTGCTTTCAAATAAAATTTACTGTCGTGGCTTGCTATTTTGCAGCCTGTCTCCTATCTGTTGGGTCCTCCAGGATGACAGGAGGGCTGAGCAGTGGAAGGGGGATGTCCCTTTTAGGTTAAGGAGATAAAGGTATTGCCCAGCTGCCAAATTCTGGTGAACTGATCCCAAATGGGTTTGGGCGAGGAACAGAAGGCAGTATCTCTGATTATCTGACCTGGGTTGGTTACAGTGAAAATGGAAATAAGACTTTAAAAAGATCCAATGGAGAAATGTAACAAATTGGAGAAAGCATGATGCAGATGGTAAGATGGTCCTTGCCTTTCACCATGTGGGACCAGGACAGTAGTCAGGAGCAGTTTTTGTTGCATTTACCCACTTGGAGCTGGCTGGTGTTCCTGTCTTACTCTTCTGCACCAGCTGCCACCACCAGCTTCCTGACTCTGGTGATGGGGAAATTTGTAGAATTAGACTCTCCCTGGCCCCTGTTCTCTCCAGTGGATCTGCGCACAGGTGTCCCACAGGGAGGTGGTGATGAAGCACTGCTGAGGATCCTAAGGCTGTGAAGTGCAGCACTTGGTGGCAGAGCTGTGCTTCTCAAGGTGAACACGTTCCATAAAGAGGTTTTTGCTCAAAGATGGGCTGTGTGGAATGACCTGTGCATGGGCTGGTGAGGCTCATGAGCTCTCCAGATCTGAGCTCACCCTGACCATGTGGGAACAGCCCCTGTGCACTGTGTGAGCTGCAGCTCCCAGAGCCTTTCAGCTCCAAAACTGCCAGACCATTGTTAATTTTTGTATTGGATTTTTCAGTCTTGCCTATTGCTCTCTCTATAGCCATGAGTTAGCTGAAACCTAACTCTGATCCTCTTGATAGTGCTGAGACTGGACACTGAACTCTAGGGGATGGAAGCCCACTTCTGTTTTCAATTGTATCTCCTACAAGGCACCAGATATTTCCTCACTGTATTTATATAGCAGCCAAAGCAAGTTTTGAAAAACATTTCCACTAACGGCAGATTTGGTTTTTATATATGCTTTACCTTTAGTATGTTTATTTAAACTATGTATGGACAAGGAAATATTCCGTTAATCCCATACTGTGATGCTTCATTCATGGTAGAAGCTTTTTTTTTTTTTTTTTAATTCAAAGTAGGGGGTTTAATGTTTTGTTTGCTCTGATATTTGTTTTGTTTTCTTCTCTTTGCCTCACTCTTCTTGCTTATTTTTCATAAGTTCTCTTTAGCATCTTTAATTTCTTTCTCTTGCTTCTTACTTTCTCCTTCTCTCTATCTTACAGGTATACACTAGCAATAGAAGCCCCATTTGGAAGATTATCAGTGAAGAACATAGTTATTAGGTCCTAGCAGAAACTTCATCACATTGAGGGGAGGGGAAAAAAAAATAAAGTGAAGATTGCAGTTTGCAGGACCTAGTGAAACCCTGAGTGTGCAAAGTGTTTAAGTATTTGCATTTGCTCTCTGACTTTCACTGGCTCTCCTAACCTGCACTCTGAGAGCTCCCACTCTATTTTAAGCCTGCTGTATCACAGTTTTGTGTAAATGGCAATAAATGAAAGTAGCCACGCTGTTGTTGGTGTGTTACAATGTCAGCAGATTTTGAGTGACTGTTTTGGCATAGACATCTCATATAAATTTCTCTTTATTTAAGTCTAATTGGTTAAAAAACAACCCTCCCCCAGAAAAACAACAAGCAGACAAAGAACCTCCAAATGTCTCCCCATTATTTTTAATACTGATATTAAACTATGATTGTAATAATTCTCTTTACCAGTACTGAGATTAATGTGAAAATATTTATTCAGTGGAATTTTGTGAGTACAGCTATCTTAATCAACAGTGCAAAATTCTCTTTGCCCATGCAATTAATTTTTTTGATGGGCATGTAAAACATGTGGGGTTTTTTTCAGTTTATACATCCTCCTCATGGTAAATAATGCCAAATAGATTTAGTATCTGGACAGACAAATTTTTCATTATCATTTGGAAGCCTGATTTAAAATATATTACTTTGAGAAATACAACATTGAGATTTTAACCAACCATATTGTGCTACAGCTTATTGTTCTGTTGCAGGGATAATGTATTAATGTTTATCGAGTTCTTTATGAATTTATATATGTTATATATAGCCATAGTTTCCTTTGTGCTCCTCTCTTTTATTAAGCTGGAAATTTATAATGGTGAATCTTAAAACTACTGGTCATTAGGTAACATGTTGCAGTTTGGGAAATATTTTTTGTTTTGTTTTTAAGCTTAACGTTTTTTACTGTCCTTTCTGTATTTTCCCATGAGATTAAGGTCGTATTTTTTATGCATGTTGAAAAATATTCACTTATCAGTATGGGTGCAACTGTAAACAAGTGATAAAGTGACAACATTTACAACAGCAAAACTGACAGCATTTGCTTTAATTTTCTGCCATTTTTGTAATTATATCAATCAAGACCAAAACTAAAATGATATTTTAGCATGCTGTAAGAAATGAGGAATTCAGATCTTAAAAGACCATTACAATTAGCTTTGAAACATTCACCATTTTAACATAATTGTTTCATATAGCTTATACGTCTTCATTTACAGGCAAATATTCTGTTGATCTTTTATAAACAAAGTAGCACCCATCTGCTTCTTGAGACACTCCTGGCGCCTATTCATTGCAAAAATAATACATGTCCTAATGACTTCCACATATTTTGAAATCTCCCTTTTGAAATTGGTCTTGGCAGATTATTTGCAGGTACTTGAGTTGCATCTGTTTGCAATTTTGCAAATGCGGAAGACTTTAATGTTGAGCACTGCAAGAGGGCTATTTTAATCCTCAGATAACATAGGCTGTCATCAAAAGCCACATTTATCTTTTCGAAGGTGGGGCAAATGTTTAATGTTAAAAGACAGTAAAAGGTCAAGGTCAAGGCTGAGGTCTGAATATTTTCCTTTCATAAAATTGTGTCTTTTGTCATTTACTTCTTGCATTTTTTTCATTTAAGTTTCAGCTTAGCTTCCCATTGCCAAGAGGATGTTTTGCTGATAAAAATGAAAGATCAGGAAGAGAGTAAATCTGAAATAATTGTGAACTTCGCTCTCTTGTACTTATTATTACCATGTGGTTAGCAGCTGACCAACTTAAGCCGTTTTTATTTACACTACAAAACTGAGCAGCATTGTCCTAGCAAAGTACAACTTTTCTTTTATTTAATCACTAGACTATGTTAAAATGGAGTTCAGGGTCTCCCTTCATCTCACAGAAGCAAGGAGGTAAGGTTGAAATGACATCCTTAATGTACCTCATTGGGCCTTGTTATTGCAGCACATATGGTACACTATGAAGGATTACCAATTGTTAGAGGACCCCTGCAAGAGTTGGGCACGGTGGGGGTGAGTTAAGGATGACATTTCAGCTTTAATTCCCCTCTTGTTTTCCCTATTACCTTTTTACTGTTAACATTTCTTCATTTATTTATTTTTGAGACTAAATTTTGCCTCTTGAACATTAAAATACCTCCTCCTGCATGAGAGGGGGCTGGTGTTTTAACACAGAAGGAAGTGGAGACCAAAAGCTTTTAGAAATGGTTATTTCAAGGCAGCTACTTTCTGTTCATGTTGTTGTGCAGTGAGAATAGCTGGAAACCCAAAAATGTGCCAAGGTTTTAAGCACCATGAGATCTAGTGTGAAAAAGGACTGAGTGAATGTTTTGTGCAATACACGTTATTTTCATGTTTCTTGATTAGGTCTTTGGTTAGAAGAGGAGCGTGTGCTTATCTGTGAACTTTCACTCAAGTGCCCTAAAGTTTCTGCACTTACCAAGTTTAACAAAATGACTGTGAAACAGTTGCTTAAGAAGGTTTCCTACTGAGCAGCAGCCACCCACCTCTAAGGTGGAACAATACAGCTATTTTTACAGCCTGTAGCAGAAGAGGACAGGAATAAATACATCAACCAGATAAAATTGCTCTGAGAGCTGAGGTGGTGGGATGGTGGAGTCCGAGATAGCATTTGACCAGGGGTTATGACTTCAAAAGTGTCTCAGGGAGCTACATGCCTGTGGCTTATGTCTTCTGAAGTGTGTGGCCTTTTGGGTTTGGAGGTGCTTGAGCTACATTTTAGTGGGATTTAGGTGCCTGAATAAGGGTCAAGGGCTTGCATGGCTTTGGGCTTCTGGCCCTGCATTCCATTTTCAAAAGCCCATTATGCACATCCCTTAAAATGTATCCCAGGGTGGTAAATTTAATACAATCAAAGCTCTGTGCACTACTATCAGATGTTTGCTAGGCCCAACCAGAATTCTGCTTTTCAGAATTAAATGAAAATTCAGTTTATAGATGCCTGGTTTCTCTCTATTATCTTGGCACACTGATTCGGTGCTGTCTTGTAGGATGTAGTGCCACCTCCTCTATCAGCATGCTGTCTCCTCATTATCATTTAATTATTTATTGTTTCTATTGCAGAACACTTGGGCCTACTCAGGGAACAGCTGTCTGTGCTGGGGTGGAGCTGAGTATTTGGGAAATGAGTAAGTAGAAGTAGTTGCAGTAGCAGGCAGGATGGAGAAGTTCTGTTTAGAAGGAAGAAATTGTTTTTTAAACTAGGGCATGGGGAAAAGCAGCAGGTTTGGGAGTTACTTGAAATCTTTGAGACAGATAATAAGGAGTGATGCTGAAGGAGGTACGGAAATGGCATTGCACATGAGCTGTGACCAAGCAGGGAATGGCATCAGATTGAAAGGAAAGATACGTAGTTCCACTTTATCCATTCCAGCTTAAATTGACAACAACATAATTGGCAGAGTGGTCTCAGGTGCAGACAGGTGTGCAAAGCTCAGCTGGTGACAGCTGTAGGAGGCAGATGTGGGTGTCAGTGACATAAACTTGGAAGAAGGCACATGGGCAAAAAAGAGATGACCCAGTAAGGAAGCAGGGATGGAGAGTGGGGTAAAACATCATAATGTGGGACTGCACAGAAAACTGGAGATGGTAGGTGTGTTGTAGCAAATGAGATAAGGAGCAACTTAGCAACAAGAATGGTGAAAATATAGATTTTTGGAGCAATTAAGTGAACTTGGCTGCTCTCCTACTGAGGCACTGGCATGGACACATTTGTTAGATCTGGTGGGACAGCAGCACAAAGTGGTTATCTATTTGGGAGCAATTGTCATATTATTGTTCATATGCTCTGAAAAATGTATTTAGCGGTAGCTGCAGCCAATTTTCAAATGCTAACTTAGCCATTATCCTCACTTTTTATGGCTCAAAATATGAGTCCACATTATGGATTTGTGCTTTGAAAACCAGCAACTTATCACTAAATTTTTATGGACTTCTACAACCCAGTGTGTGTTGATAGCCTTCTTAGATTTTTTTTTTTTTTTAAATATCAAAATTGTCTTATCCTTGTGGGGCCTATAATCTTTTCTCTAATCAATTCCCTCTTGCTTTCTGAGCCAAAAGAACCTTTATAATCCTTTTTTGGGGATATGCAAGAGTGAAGTTAGCTGAAGTTACTGGTCCTTACTCAGTGCTCTTTAACCAGGTTTGTGCTGCCTGCTCTTCTCAGTCGTTCCAGTGGGCACGAAGGTATTGCCTGTTCTGCAGTCTCAGAGACACTCTTTGGTGGACTGTTAGAATAGGGTGATGCTCTCCTGGAAATTTCTGAGGCCACGTGAATGCATAGGAGAGATAGGGTCCCTGTAATGAGCTTCACTTCCTTTTTGCTCTTGTACAAACTGAGTCTCTCTAACCATTCTGCTTAACAAACAAGTCCTGTTCTCTTGCTTTCCAATTTTTATTGTCTTTGGAGGCATATTGATGTTCACCTGCCCAGATATCTTTACAGCTACTAATGAAAAAATACCTACATTAACAACATAGACACAAGTGCACCTTGGGATGAATGTATTATTTATAAAGACTTACCATCACACCCCTCACAGTTACATTTTATGCTGCTTGTGGGTGTACTCCTGTGTCTTGTTGGCAATGCAATTAGTTGCACTGTGGGAGATTCCCAGGTTCAAAGCCAGGCATGTAAAATCTATTTCACCCCTTTTTAATATGTGGGTCTTTTTGTAAACGAAAAGAAAAAACCCAAAATCGTGGCACCCCTTCACAAACAAAGCAGAATAACACTATTTGTGAAAATCCTTACAAAGTCAGATCCAGCCTCTGCTGCTGCTTTTTATACATTACAGCTCAGCATAGTTGTACTAGACCAGTACTGCTCTGCAGGTGGAAGTGTGAGGGCCATTGAACACTTTAAGTTTTTCCAGTGGATCACAATTACAGAAACATCTGTGCTAAATAACTTTGTGCAGATGCACTGTGAAAATTCAGTGTTCAATAGCCCTCAACATTTCTAATTTCTTACTTGTGGTGGTGTAGTTTAGAAGTTGCACATTGGGTTGCAGTATAAAGCATATTGGAAACATTTGTGAAGGGCCTTTGCAGAATGCTTATGCTGCAGTGAAAGTGCTCCCAAGCGCTTTTGTTTCTTTATTTAGACTTCTTCCATTTGAAAATGGACAAAATGTATGCTAAGGATACTGTTGATATAATGCTGCGTGAGAGAGTACAGAGGTCTGGGATGGTTGGTTTGAAAAAAAACCTAAAATCAAAATTCTTTTGTTAAACTGGGTACAGAAGGGAAACTTGGAAAAGCTGAGTTTTAAAACTATTCAGCTACAGTGAGGTCATACCATTTGAAGAAGTTGAATGCGTATGTTTCCTCAGGAAACATATTCCCTACCTCTGTTCCCTTTCCTCTAGGTGCTCTGTATTAGAACAGCAGAAACCAACTAAAATATTGAGGAACCCAGGAGCAGTTCTGTGAGTGCTTCAGATGCTTCCAAGTTAACTTCCATAAAACAAATACAAGGTCTAAATGCAGTTAGTGTTTTGGTGCTTCCTTTTAAGGGATTGGTTTAATCTTTAGTGTGATCCATGGAAGTGCTTTAAACAAGTCTTGATTCCAGCTTCAGTGGTGTCTTCAACACAGGAATGATTTGCTGCAATCTTTTTCCATGAGACACCCACTGAGGGACTTTTAGTACTTTTCCCCTTTATCAGGATATCTACGAATTTGTCTGGACTGGAGTTAACTATGTATTTCAAATTTAAGCCTGGTCTGTTGGGATAGGCAGCAAAAGGGACAAGTCATGCTACAAGCAGTGTGATATTTATCCTCTGTTCCTCATAGGCTGAGCTTATCCCATATCATGGCAGTCAGCCCAGCTCAGCAAAAGCCATTTCCACTTCATTTCTCAATGTCTGATTTTGCTTCCATTGAAGTTAATGGCAAAACTCCCACTGTCTTCAAGTGCAGAGGGATCAGATATTCAGAGAGGTTGGCTACACTTTTTGTGCTTTCATCTACTTGGAAGTCAAATTTTGCACTTAACTTCTTTTGATCTCTTTGGAAAACTCAAGCTCTACTTATTTTCTCCCAACTATTTCTGTAGCTTGATGTTACACATTTCTGTGATTTTACTGGTTAGACGGAACTTGTTATTTCTATTTTATGTATTTTTTCATGGAGTAATTTTACTTTAATGAAAGACTAGAAATTTGTTTCCCTGTGATCAGATTTTGTTGCTGTACTTTAAATCACTGCAACCTTTCCGTGGACTTAGGCTCTTGTTAACGAAGGTCATAATGACTGGCCATACATAATTATTTGTGTTAATGAAATACTTGGCTGCATTTATGGTCCATTCAGAAACAAGTATGAGTCTGATAGAGACAAATATGTTTTTCAGTGTGGATTTACATACATTTATGGATTAGAATCAGGCATTCCTCCTTTTATAGTCAGTGTAGGTTTAACTAGGTTAAAAGGTTTTCCTGAATATTCATCCAGACATTTCTTTTGAAATAAGCTTCTGGTTTAAGTTTTACACAAATTAAAAAGTACATAAAAACTGGAGGAGGAGAAGAGAAGGGAGTTGAAAAGAAATGAAAAACTAAGTATATTTAAGTTTTAGGGCTTACAAACTCCCAAATTTCAGAGCTTTGTGAAATTAAAAGGTTAGCTATGAATAACCACAATCAAATCTTTTCTTTTGTCCATATTTAATTCAAATGAGATTGCTCCATATTGACTTCTAATGCTAAAAGGCCACCCATCATGGAATCCCTGCAGCCAATGAAGCAAGCAAGTGAATGCTTTCTTAAATGATGCTAATCAGTCCAGAGAGGCCTGCCCTCTATCCCCATCAGTATTCTGTAATTCAGATGTGCTGATAACCTGAAATTGAATGTGTCAGTATGCAGACATGTGAAGAAAAAAGGAAACTAAAAGGCAAAAGAGGCAGCTATAGAGACAATGCCTGTTTGATTTTTTTTTTCTTTTAAGGGAAGAATAAAAGGAATAGTTAGTAGTTGTTCTTCAGTGCTTACTGAGTGCTATACGAGAACATACAGAAAATTCATAAATAGACTAGACAGCCAATTTCCAGATGGAGAAAAAACTAAAAAAATAAGTAAATTAAACCCCCCCCCCCCCCCCCAAACCCTAGATGACAAAATAAATTTATTTTAGAAAGATAATACCAACCGGTATTACTAAAGTGTTTCCGTGTACCTAAAGATGTTCCAGTCTAAATGCTGAAAGAGGGCTCTCTTACCCTCGCAGTATCTAGCAGGTCAATTGCTACATCTTTTCTGCATCTTGATTTTTCCCAAAATTTAGATTTCAGCTGTTTTATATCACATGTGGTTTAAATTTTGAACAGACACTTTCATGTCAGATGCAGATTTCTTCCAAAAATTATCATACATTTTCTGTTGTATTAGATGATGTTGTATCAAAAATTAGATAAATTTATTTATTATTTTGAAGTTTCCTTCAAGATAATAATTATTTAGCTTTCTGAAATAATTTTTGCAGAAACTTTGGTCTCCTTTGGGCCTGTTGTGCATGTGTAAGGGAAGGCACACATCTGAAGGCAGAACTGGGTCCTTTGTTCTTCAAATGTTCTGCTGCTTCTCATAATGTATGTTGAAGATGTTGCTTTAATTTGGATTTGACCCTTTGGGCTCATACTCGAGTTCTGCCTTATATTTTGCAAAAAGGAGCATTGGAATATATGCTCTTATTGCCTATAAATGTATGATGTAAAAACTCTATGTCATATATGTTTTTCATTATGTTAGCAGTAGAAGATCTTTTCTCCACTGACAGCTTCTATCACAAATTTATCAGAGAGAGGAGTAACACTGGTGGTAGTGCAGAGCTGAAATCTGGGGCATTGAGGGAAAATGCATTAACTAAATTACACTGAGACAGTTTGCCTATAGGAGTTCTAGTGGGAGGTGCTGTTGGAAGCCACGTAGCTTTTCTTGCCAATGGGTTGCAATGGAGACAATGCCAGTGTCTCCATTAGTAGTGGGAACTGGGGGCTTCAGGAAGAGGGACAGCTGGTCCAAGTTTAGTAAGGAGGTCAGCTGGGCAACCTGGGCAATGAGCATGGTCTCTTGAACACAGCACGACCTACCAGAGGGTGCTGTCAGCCCTTGGTGCTCTTCCCAAGCCCTGGATGTGCTGTTGGAGGTGCATTCTCCAGCTGTGTGTGCAGCAGCTGTGCTGTGCCTGGGGGATGCTCGGTGGCCGTGGGCTCACCTGGCCTGCAGGTAAACAAGTATGTGGCTGCAGGTGACTGTGGTGGCCATGACTCAAAACTTAGCATTGAGGAAACTGATGAAAAAGGAAGAGTTCCCATCTTGAATGTTGTATTTGTCACTCTGCCTGCAGTTATGGGGTACCTGCAGACCTTGTAGTGGGTACAACTGTTTGAGGCTGCTATGGAACAATCACATTATCTGTTGGAAAGATGATTCTTTTCCAATTCCAGTTAAAGATTAGTACACTTTTCAGGTCTGACTGACAGTATTTTAAAGGTTTTGGTAACTGCTTTAGCCTTGAGAGTAGTCTGGTGTGCAGTTTTGTGTTCCTCATGTGCCCTCAGGTTTGGAGCAGGAGCAGGAGGCTCTCATGGCTGCCCAGCTCTGCTCACAAAACTGAGCTGTGACCAGGGCACCAGATTCCTCACAGCTGGTGGGCAGGTTCATGTTGACTTGCATGTGGATGGCCTAATGCTGCCACCATTAGCCTGATTTTCGTGTGCCGAGGACGGCAGCTTCTGTTAATCAGTGGGATCTAAGTGTAATTAGCGTTTACTGAGGGACCACTCAGATGCCCTGCTGCCATGGCTTTCCAAGTCTGTTGATGGAATGGAAAGAGACCAAGAACCAAACCCTGTTCTCTGGTCCCCTGTCTGTCACCAGGAGATTAGAGGCTAGCCTGAACAGGATGGAAATGACATCCTGAATTTTAATTATTTATCTGTGCACTTTTTTTATATCTTCTCATTGCTTGGATATTTCATCTTATCTTAAAAATATTTATTTGAAATTGTCAGTGATCAAAGGCTGGGAAACAAAACTGAGCTGGATATGATTTTTTTTTTTTTTTCTTTTGGAGGAAATTGGAGTGTCAGGATAATTCTAGTGTATGCAAACTTTACAAGATGAAGCCAATCCAAATGTTATATCCTTAAGCTTCATAGTAGAAGATTAAAACTAACATACATATATATGATCAATTTTACCTACCACGAAAATTCAAAGATAACTGGTATATCTTGTTTTTAATTCAAATTAAGTGATTTTTACTTGATCATTTTATACACACACATGCATGCACTCTCTCACAAGCACACGTCTGTGTACTGAATTGATAAAGAAAGAACTCTGGTTAAATAATCCACTTTTGTCTGACAACGGAATCAGTTATAGAGGTGCAAATATGCAGAAAGCTATTTGGAAATGCATCCTCGTAGTTGTCAGGTTTTATTATGCAGGAAGGTGTCATGTTTGTTACGAAGCTGAGTGCAGATGGCAGAGTGGAAGAAATGGATCACTAATTTTAACAATGATTAATGAACAGAGATAGAAAATGAATTACATTGGACTATCGGAGGCAAGAAATATTTTTGAGAAAATTTTGACTCATCTGCTGTGCTGTTCTCTGTAAATTATTTTCTGAAATTCTATATGTTGTCAACAGTTGACTGCATTTTCCATTACTGTCTATTTCTGTTCTTAAGTACTTTTGTGTTATTAGAGATACATAATTTAAAAATACCAATACATTCCTGATTACTTAGAGAAAGTATATGCTAACAATATGAATGTTCCAAAGGCTCTGGCCACAAATGTCCTGTTCTATAATACTTTCTAATTCTTCACCCTTTTATTGCTACATTAGAAATATTTAGCGACGTTTTATCCTCTTATTAATAAAAGGAGGTGGTTGGGATGAGGAATCCTTCTGTGTTCTTTATAAAACCAAGGGAAAAATGTAGACGCAAAGTTAACAATAAAATGCAGCCAAGTGGGTTAACGTGGTTTTAAGCTTACAGTGCTGATTCCACCATTTGTGATTTCACAGTCTAACTGGGAAAAACATACACACAGCTGCTTTTTAAATTGCTGCCACCCACGTGCTCCCCTGCTTCACTACAAGCTCTGCTGGTGCATATGTGCTCCCCACGCTTGCCCACGCGCTCGGTGGCCAGTCTCGCACATCCCGGGCTGCAGGGGGAGAACGGAAGTTGCCACCAAGTTATAATTTGTTGTTTATCCTTGTTTTACAACCTGCTGAGATGTGCAGCCTCCCCAGCTAGGCAGAGCCTCTTGCCGTTTGGATTCGAGGGCTGTGTGGGGCTCTCCCATCCTCAAAGGAGGATTAGTTCTGCTTGGGAAGAGCTGTGTCCTCACCCCCTCTTCCTACCAGTATTAAAATATATATTAAATAGAAGAGAAAGGCAGTGACTGAAACAGAATTAAATGTTTCCATTGTCAATTAGGGAGAGGTTCAGAAGTTGAGGCAAAACAGGGTCAAAGGCTGGCTGGGTCTTCAGCAGTGCTGTGAGGTGTTTGCAGGGGGAAGAAGGGAGGGGAAAGGGTCTGACGGGTGAGATGCCTCATGCCTGTGTTGCTGCTGGCTGGGAGGCATGCAGGTGAACTGTGTTAGAAGCCAGAGGAACCCAGGGTAATCAGCAAAACAGCGCCTTGGTGTTTTTGGAAAGCTCCCTGGCATGTGTACATAAAATCCCAGGATGATTTCACATCCTGGATGCCTTTTCATGACATTGTGCTGAATCTCTCCTCTGATCTCCAGGGCTGGACAGTCTCCTGTGGTCTAGTTGTAGGTACTGGAAGGTAGATGGTTGTGTTTTTTCTGTGTCTCTAGGGTGTTTGTTGTGTTATTTTGGGGATCATCATGCTGGTAAGCTTTGGCAATTCATTGATGATGGTTAATTGCATTGCTACTACCTGGTACTGCACCAAAGCAGAGTTAGACCTCTGTTACAGGCTTTGTTCCAGGCAGGAAAGTGCCCCTCTTCACATTTCACCTGAATTTGACCTGTCACTTCTCATTAACCGTGTGTGGTAGGTGACTATGCTTCAGTCCACTGCCAAGACCTCCTCCTGTTTGATGTTTTATGTTAACATGGCTGTCTGTACTTTCTGCTGTTTAAGGACCTGATCCTTTTACTTGTGTGAAGAGCTCATTCAAGAAATCTCATTGATTTCAAGAAGACTGTTTGTGTGCAAGAAAAGTGCTTGGCAGGATTCAGTCTCAGGCAAGCAGCTTTATTGCTAGAGTATCCTCTTCTCTGTATGCAAAATGATATCCTAAAGATTGCTTGCTGTTGTGTAAAAGAAAACAATAATTCTTGGGGTAGGTGCAAAATTATTCAATAAATTTGTACACTTTCCACATAAATGATCTCTTTTCTGCAACATCAGGCTGTGGTAGGAGACACATGCTCCCAATGAGATGTTGGGCTAGCAAGGAAATGGCAATTCTATGTCCATTGCCTCTTTTACAGGCATCAGGCTCAATCCTGCTGCTGCCAAGTGTACGGCACTTGTGATTTTTAGCCTTAGAAGCTGCAGGAGACGTGTGGTTTGAGAACTTCAGACTCAAGTTTCCAGGAGCTTTAGTCATAAACACAGGTCTATATGATACTCATGAATGATTAACTCTATCTAAATTGTGCTTACACTTGCAGAAATACCTGAAAAATACACTGCTCTTCAAAATACATCAGGGGACATTTCCCTATAGCATTTTGAGTCGTGGAATATATAAAGTTACCTGGAGTAATTTGAACTTTTATCATTGGTTTGTATCTGTGCTTCAAGATTTGTGATTTTTCCATATTCTGTTTAAAGATGTGTCTTAATCTTGCTAGAAAGTGTTAGAGAAAATTTCAAGTGACTTTATGAATGGCTCTAACTCCAGGATTTTGCATGTAATTATGGTCCTGATGGGAACATACTTTAGAAAAACAACTACTGGAACAATACAAGTCCTGCTCAGGTTACATAGCATATGCTAAACACTGTGAAAACATACCCTGTGCTTTAGTGAACAAGGTAGAAATGCTCCTGGGAGCCAATTTAGAATGTGACTTAAGGCATGCATGGCTTTTTGTCTGTGCTTCTTTTGGCAAACTGGTGAAACAGCAATGGTGGCTGGGAATCCCTGGTAAGTCCCTGAGATTGCTGTGCCCAGACCTTCGTGAGAATGGGCAGTTGTCAGCTTTGGACCTTGCCTTTGTTTAGAAAATTATTTTGCACTCCTGCTTCTTTGTGTCTTTGCATGGCAGAGCTGAGTGTGGGATGTGGAACTTGGACAGAGGGACAAGAGAAATAATGAGGCTTTGACAAGCCACTGCTTTCCCTACAGTAATACTATTTTCCACCTTGGTAATAAACAGTTAAAATGTCTTTTTGTGTGTGTGTGTGTATAGGATCAATATATATGCAGTGAAGTGGCTGTGATCAATGTGCTGATTTAGGTTTTCAAAATTTCCTGTTTGATACTATAGTTCTACTTGAATATGTTACTCTCTCTCTATATATATATATAAAGGCATGGTTTTGTACTTATTGAGACATGCTATTTAACTGAATGTTGATAACATTGCAGACATGAGGGTATGGGTGTGAATAAAAATCCCCTGTGGTATTTCTTAGACCTCAAGTGGCTCATCTTAATTTCTTATGGCATCTTATTAGTTGAAGCTAATGCAAGTAACCTTAAATAAATTTTGCTTCACTGTTATATAAAAAGCAGGAAGCACAATGAAATAAAGTGTTTTTAAAGCATTCGTTTTATTGGTGTGACAACTTATGTGCATAAACAATTGCAAAATATTTGTGAGACCAACACCTTGGTTATGACCATTATTTTGGACTTAACTTGAAATATGAGGAAGAAGAGTTGGGTTTGCATTGACATTGATAATTTCCACTTGAGTGCTTCAGTCCTTATGTTCTTCAGGGAACATGCAATACTCTATTTTAGAGCATTTAATACATTTATGTAACATATATACATGCAAACTAAGGTTTATGTATAGCTGTTTCAAATACAAAATATTGATAATAACATGAGCTATACCATGATCTAGAGGATATCTAGGAGGCCTGTCATACTTCTATTACTTCAGGTAAATAACTGATTGACCTTTGTGGTGTGCTGATACTTCACTAATCAGAACCTGAAATCTGTATAACAACACTTCATTTACTTGATAGACAAAAGAACAATTGCACTTGAAGTAATGTGATTTCTAAATAGACACTGCCTGTCAAAAATAAATGCATTAGAAGTAAAATGTAGCTCAAGGAGACAATTAGCAAACAGAGGTGACACTGTAAACAGGTGCACCCATTATTCCCAAAGCTTGTGGCAATATATTCACATCTTTTAGACTGATGGAAGATCATGTGACAGTTTGGTGAATTATCTATCTGTATCATCTGACTGATGAAGCCTGCTGCAGTTGCAGATCATTTAAAAATGCATCTCACAAATTACATGGTAGCTGGGAAAAAATGCAGGTTTTTCTGAACAATGCTTTTCTAAAGCTATGTGCTGGAATACCTAATTTTTCTTTGAAAGGATGTAGACCATTTCATTATGCTATGTATACAGTCAGTTAAGGTTGTGCAAATTCATTACAATGTTTGTTAATCTATAAAACATTTTCTATTCCAGTTTTAGTGACATTGAATATTTTTTTATGTGCTATTTCTAAAACATTTTTTCCAATGAGCTGAAAGGGAATAACACATTTTTATATAGACTTCTTAAATTGCTACTTATCAAGGAAGATTTGAGATGAGAACATTTGACCTACATCTTTTTGCGGGTTATTGGATTTTTTTTCTACATAGAGAATGTAAAACAAACAAGAAAGAATCTATAAACAAACTCCCTCTTTCTTTCTCTACTAGACTGTGATGAGAGCAGTAACACTCATGAAATGTCCTCATATGTGATATGGTGAAAGCTGCCTCAGATGGTGTTTTGTAATTTGATGCACTAACTAGATAGTTAGGAATGAAAAATGCATTTTCCTCAGCTATCATTTCATAAGTATTTTAAATTTTATTCTTTTTAAAACTGTGAATTGATGATTTTTTTTTCTAGAAGTAGAATTGAGTTGAGTGTATGAGTGGATAGTTGTTGCTCCTGGTGACAATTAGTCTCCAACACCTTAACAACTGTTCTACATTCCAACACTCCCTTAACACCTGACTTGGGGTATTTTCCTTGTTTGGGTTTTGTTTTTTGGTTTTTTTTTTAAATTGTTACAAATTTTGTTTATAGTATCATTTGGGACACTCCCATGGAACTAGATACACAATAAAAATGCCTTTTGTCATTTGGCACATACCTATTCCCAACAGAGGTGCTTCTGAGATGCCCCAGAATTGGAGATTTTGATTTTCCCCTTACTGTTCCATACCAAAATCCTGCAGATGACACCTATCCCTAAATGAGCACAAGTAAAAAAATAATTCAAATCTTTTTGGCAGTTAAAAGGTAGCGGGCTTAGGCGTGCAAACCCTTCAACTTCTGTTATTAATTGCACATAAAAGCCATGGAAGTGCAGAGGCAAACCATGAAATAGTCCTGCAGATCTTAGGAAGACTCTGGAAGAATCTAAGGTTGTTCATTTTGAGGGTTTTCAATGAAGTGGCTGAAGAACTGGCCCACTGAATGTTTTGAGGCTGGATTGCTGCTGTAGCTTGTCCTGCCCTGAATCTTTGTGTACACGTTAGCAAAAAGGTTCTGCCCTACTGTTTGTAAGTGGCTTTCAGATCCCAGCCCTCATGAAATAATGCTTTTATCAGGAATGGAGTAATCTGGCCTGGAGGCTTTTGGGGCAGCTGGTTTTGATGGGGGGCTGCTCTCAGTAGCCCCTCTTAGGCTTGACCCACAGGGCTTGTCCTGAAGGTTGGGGAGGGATGAAGGGGAGGGATGAAGGACAGGTGAGATGGGCCTGCACTGCCCTTCTCTGGCCCTGCTGCCCAAACACAGCTGCTGTATTCCTTTGCAACATCTGGACAGCAGAAGAAAATAATTGTGGCCTTCTTCAGAGCTGATATGCCAGAGATTATTGCAGATCTGCAAGGGCCATACTTTTCCTTTTTTAGTTGTGTTTTACTTGTTGCTCTTTACTGCTTTTTCTGACATCTTTGGACTGTGCCCACAGCCTAAGCATGTAGATGCAGATCACTTCAGAGGAGTTTTGTCTGCTTAAACACAAGAAAATT
>NW_024511432.1:13047494-13072494 GCF_017590135.1 Pyrgilauda ruficollis
ATGTCTCACCACTATTTATTTTTGTCATACTGTTTCTGAAGATTTTTAGGGTCTTTTTCTTCTCTGGGGGTGTGCTGGATCACTCACTGAGCCAAGTGCAACTGCACAGCAGTGCTGCTGTGGGAAGCTTACTGTAATAAATTGGTCTGGAAGGATTCATAGTGCCATTTTTTAATGCCAGGGAGTGTATTAGACACTGGTAAACTGGCCCAATTTGACCTAAGTGGAACTGTCTTAATTTGTTTCCAAGCAGCTTGCTGCCTGTACTTTTAAAATATCTGCTTTACATAGTCAGTGTCAAATGTGTTAGAATAATATTAGCACAGGTAAGTAAAATACCTTTTTATAAGGCTTTAAATCATTTCTGTTACAGTTTAATGTGTAAAGCTACAGATTTTCCCAATTTGTTCGTGAGGTTATGTATCACAGACCTTAAATCATTTAAGGTTTTAAACCTGAGGGGTTCACTCTCAGTCATGAACTGGAAAGCAGATTGCAAGAGACATTGACATGCTGATCAATGACATGAAGCCTCCAAACAAATCAGTACAGGACTTTAAGAGATGAAGCCTTACTGTGTTCTGTCTGTCATCAGAATTTATAAAGCATCTTAGTGAAAGCCCCTTGAGAATCATTCCTAGAATTTTGCAAGTCATGAGCGTGTATGTAAAAGCTGAATTTTTTTTAAACACAAGTAGCCTTGTAATAGCATAGCAAAAATGTGCTCTATGATGTTGGTGTAGGAGTACTAAGAACCTGTTTAGTGAGATAACATCTTCTAGAAGCCTAACAGTTTATTATCTTTGTTTCTGTTTGTTGGCTTTTACGTTGAATGAGCTGCAAGTAAGCACTAGAAAGGTATATCTTCAAGAATTTAAGACATCAACAAGAGCAGAAATTCAAGACAAACAAGCTGTCACTGTTTTTAGGTAGTGCGCAACTGAAAATGTTGGATGGGACCTATGTTTATCTGCAGCAGTCCAGGAATTTGCTGTTCCTATGTGTTCAAATATAGCAACTGAAATTCACTTATTTAAATTCTAAAGTGTTTTGGGCCTTCATAAATGGGATCTGAATCCTATCTAGATACAATTTCATGTTTAGGAAGACCAAATCTGACGACAAAGGTTTCTTTTACTCAGTTACAAAATGATTTTTATTCTCTCCAGTCAGCATTGTAGGTGCTTCTCTTCACTTTTGCAGTGGTTTCCTTCTCACGTAGCTGGGTTTGCCCACTGATATGGGCTGCTGGGTTGGAGTAATGCCTCGTACCTGCTCAATAGCAAAGTGTCTCATGAGAGGACAGGCTTTGCTGTTCAGGGCTTATCATTCAAATTCAGAGATAACTGTCAGGTGAAAGAAAACTGGGCATGAGGAGACAGCAGGGAAGAATGTGTTCCTAGGTATGAGGAACAATGGGCATGGCAAACCAGGTGATCACTGCAGGATAGTTGGTGGTTTGCTGTGGAAATGTGAGTTTTAAAGAAGGGGCTTGAAGCTTAAATTGGAGTAATTCTCCTATGTCAGAAAAGTTGTATGGCAGAATGATCACTTGGAAAAGGCTTTGAAACACGTGGCAAAGCCTGGCTCAGTCTGCAAGTGAAGGGGGAAGCAGCAGGATTTGGGAAGCCTTATAGTGAACCATCACAGTGGCAATGAGCAGCCCATGGCTGGTGTGGTGGGAACCACAGGGGAAAGAGGAGTGGTGTGGACAGAGGGGAAACTGCAGGAGCACTTTGCACTGGATGCAATCCTGACAAGGTGGAGACTGCAGAGACCTTAGAGGATACAAGGGAAGTGTTGTATCAGTATTGCACTAAGGGAGGGCTGTGCTGCTTAGTAGTGGACTTCTGTTTTCAGAACTACTTCACACAATATATTTCCTATATTTTCATCATCAAGAGGAGCCCTCAGAATTGTTGCCTGCCCTTCAAGCCAACAAATAGCCTTGAGCAGCAGTCTGGTCCTGTCGGTGCTGGTCGATTTAAACCAAATGCAGTCCCATGGCCAAGCTGCTGATTATTTCCCCCAGAAATGAAGGCTGCAGTTCTGTCCACACTGACCACCACAGCCTGCCATGGCAGCTCTCAGAGCAGCCAGTGCTGCTCTGGGCAATCAGTGCTGCTGAGGTGGAGCCCTGGGGCTGTGGTGCTTGAGCTGTGGTTTCAGAGCCTGCTCTATGAAAGAGTTTGGTTGATGTAGATGCACAAAGTGTATTATTTGGAAGTGACCTTTAATTTTATTTGTTAGACATTCATAGGAATAAACATAGTTAGAATTCTCAGTCATAAATTCTTCAGATTATAGCTTCAGTCGAGTGAACTTTATTTTGCTCTAAGAACGCCCTTTGTTTTTGTCTCTATTTTGCTTACTAATGTAATGGCCCTAAATTCACTACTGACAAATATCTTGGAAGTATTCTGCTTGGCTTTTACTGCTGGCTCTTATCTGTTTTAAGTAGGGTTTATTAGATGAGATCATCTACAAAGGACTTATTTCTGTTATAAAATGGAATTAAAAAAAAGTAAAAATACAATTAGTAACTGTTCTCTTTTTACTCAGTTTGAAAGATTAGAATATCAATGTCAAAGAGAATAACTGGGTTTCTGGAGTATGCTATGCAACTTTTGTTTTATCCTGTTTTGTCCTCTTTTGCTGTACTGTCTAGGGGAAAGGATCAGAAGAATTTCATTCTGTTCCTCATCATTATCTTGAGAGGAGGTTTTCCCTCTCCAAACAATCCAGAACTGAAAGAAGTTTTCATTTCCGAATATGAAATGACCACCAAACATGTTCATTATGAAAACTAAAAAATAAAATATGTTAATCCCATTAATGTTGTAATTCTTAATGCTCTCTGCTGTCCTGTAGATTGCCTGCTTGAAGTAGCATTGTAATATTTTAATGTAAAGTCTGATTCAAGCATTGAGTTTTGACATATTAAATTTCTCACAGGTTTTATTTTTCCAGTTGTGACCTTCAGTACCTATCCTGTGTCTTTTAAGAATTTCCTCATCCAGGGAACGGATTCGTTGGCTTAAGAATAACTGGTAAGAATACTTATATTGTTCTCATAATGTTTTCTTCTGCTTATGGATCTGAGTCTAGCTTTATTTTTCCATATTAAAAAAAAAAAAAGTAAAATGGGGTACCTAAATTAGATTTTTAAATCTATTCTTGCATTTTTTTATGTCTTCAAAAATATTACATCTATGTCTTGCAAAACTTTTTATTGTAGTTCTTTCAGGTTGTAGTGAGCTACAAATTATTTTTTCAAGAAAAAATTCTGCTTGGTAGAATCACGAGCATTCATCTTTATGCAGTTGATATGTAATAATTGTGTTGGGGATGAATCATCATTTATTACTTTATCATCAGACTGCTGATTTAAAAAAAACCATGACACTCCTGATTAAATTAATTTTATCATTTTTTTGGTTTTTTTTTTTCCTCCCGTAAGTTCAATAGAACATCTCATGCATATTATTAAGAACCATATTCTGTTGTGTATTAGCATGAGAAGAACACCCATGAAAATCAGTGGGTGGAGGGGTGTACTACATTGTATATGTGATTTTCCTCTGAGCTATTCCAGTGCATCAGAAGAAAAGCTCCTGTAAAGTCTGAGAAATCAGATTGGTGTGGAAATAGGTGTGAAATCAAAATTGGGTTATTTGGCCCTCAGTTTGAAATAAAAGTCTAGCTTCCTAGGAAATAACCAATAATTAATTCCACATTCCACATGCATTAATTGATCCTTAAATCAAAATTTCTTGGGAGCTTCTGCTCCCAAATCAAATTCTTATGTTATTTCTTTATTTTAATTGTTATACTGGGTTGTCCGTTCCTTTTTATATCTTGTAAATTAGTAGAAACTCTGTGATTCAGAGGAATTGTGCTGATTTATAGCTGATGTGAGAGGATATCCAGGCATATTAAAGCTTCAGTATTGCAAATGCATAAGCAGGTATTGAATTACTGATGCTAATGGAATTACTCACGTGAGTAAAGTTGAGACGTAAGTGTTTTCAGGATTGATGTCTGTACTTATGAATTTATATCATTTAAGAGTATGGCTCACAATTTTTAAAACTTACTAATTGAATGTGAGCTACTGGATTTTATTCTAGACAATTGACTTGAAAAGAATTACAGTGACTTGATTCTAGAATGATTCCATCAGCTTCAGAGAAGATATGTGCATTTTTTAATGCTGTAAATAAGGATGTAGTTTGACCAATTCACTCCACTGATCCCCACTAATATCAGGAAATACTTGCCAGAGTAAAGGAGGAGCACAGGACTGGACAATTAGTGATACAAATGGTTTCAATCAAATGGTTAAATAGCTCAGCAAAGACGTGGTTCGTTTTGTAATAGCATTTGGAATCCAAATAAAACCATCTGAGGGATGTGCTGTTTGTTGTGATGTTAATGCACAAAACAGAAAACTCTCAACATGTCTTGAATTTCAGGGGGGTGTTATGAAGCCATTATATGTTAAAAAAAAAAGGAAAAAAGAAAAAAATTCCAAGCCCACAAACTTAAAATACGCATGCAGAAGCTCCTACTCAATTCTAATTAACAAAGCTTACCTTTCTCTTGACCATAGAGGTCATCATGTAAACTATTTAAATTGATAGTAATATTATGCAGCACGAAATTAATTTTACATTGTATACAGTTTTTATTGTGACTTTATCTTGTTTCAAAAGTGCTTACTTTCTGATTTTGTGGATATTACTGACTGGATTACTTTTATTTTGGTTTTTACACAACAGTTATATTAGAAATTTGCTGTTTTATTCTTACCTTCTTAGTAAAAATCCTTTTATCACACAATGGGTAATTTATATCCATTACCAGCCCTTTCAATCCTTTTCAGTGGTGCTGTCAGTGCCTTTGGCACAGTAATGATTAATGTGATCTAATAATAGTGTGCCATTATATTACCTTAGTAAAACATGTACCAACATCCTATTCAGATCTACCAAATTCATAGCTTCCTATAATATTTTTGTTGAAAGACAGGATTACTATTTTTCAAAGAGGAATTTTTTTTTTTTTGCCTTTAACATATTTAATGAAATTCACAATTCTTTGCCATGGTAATCTTCGTGCATGCATTTGGGCTTGATGGGTGAATTTTATATCATTCTGCATTATTATGATTTGTTAGGCAAATTGTTTGACACGTAAAGAAAGATATGCATTACATTGTTTTGCTTTGTTAAGGGTGCATTTTAAGCACTCGGTATCTTCTGAGTATTCTGCTGTATTTATCATAGAGGGTATATTTAGATTGCAGTATGCAAGAATAAGTATTTGGGCTAAAATGTCTTTTTCTACATTCTAACCCAGATACTGCCACACTCTGCAGAAGGCAAGCTCTCTGCTCCTCTGCCCAGCAGAACCAGTTTTGGTTACAGTTGCTTTGCTGTGGTGCTTGCTCTTTGGCACTTCCTTGCTTTTTTTTTGCCAGTAGAAATGTGCAGAATGGTGCCCAACTGTGAGCTAGAAACTGGGATTGTGCCTGTAGTTTTCAACCCAAGGTAAATACACCCGAGAGCCAAAGCGACTCGTATCTGCCCCAAACCTGAGTTTCACCCAGATATGGCATTGCTTGACCCCAGGCTCCAGCGGTCAGGTACTGCCAGTTCACCCGAGAGGCAGAGAAATGGTTCAGAGAACACATTTTTTGGTAATAAAAAACGTTGGTGCTTGTGGAAGTGCTGGAATTGTGTGTGTGAGTGACTGCCTTCATTCAGTCCAGTTAGGCACTGATGGGAGCATGGAGGGGTTTGGTGCTGCTCCTGCATCCAGCACTGCTTCCCCCAGTCCTCTGCAGCAGGACTTTCCAGGCTTGGGTTCATCTGTTTAATAGTCAGCATGGCTGAAGAGCTGGGATAACACTGCATCCTTACAACGCATCTTAAATCTTCATCACCCCAAGATGTCATTATTGCAGTCAGGGAGTCACATACTTAACACTGTCGCAGCAAAACCGAAATGAAACAGCATGTCCACGTTTTAACTCTACTTTGTGATGTTTGTTAAATACATACTCTTACTGTTTCATCACATCACAATAAATAATGAATGAGAAAAATATTTTAATCTTGTCAATACTGGGAATGTCTAAAAACAAGCAAAGTGTGTGTATGCATTTATGTGGATTCCTTATTTGATTTAAGCTAAGCGATACAGCTGTAACATGATTTGAAATATGCAATCAATGTAAACGAAGAAAAATATTTTGAATGCAGTATAAAAACTGTGTGGTTTTTTAGACATATTTTTAGGAAAAGAAAGAGATTATGATTGTCATCCCATGTAACTATAATACTGCCACTGGAAATATATGCAGCAGCTTTATTTTCTGCCACGGTAAAGACAATCTTAAGTCTTGGTCATTTAAATCAAAGACATTCTCATCTCTTCCACGTAGCTGATTCTTCATGACATAACAAGAAATGAAGGGGAAAATAAAGCCTGAAATCTTGGTTTAGCACTGTATTCAAAAGGCTTAAAGAAAGTTCCAAAAGATTATTCCCCTTTTTTAGTAATAAATAGTTATGTACAAAATAAAAAAGCCTTTTACTCTCCAAAATTAGTTTACTAATGGAGTTATAATTATTTAAAGCTCTAACTGAGCTGTACCAGTCTTGAATTAGAGATGCCTTAGGTTTGACTGCATATTGTGCAGATTGCATTGTACCTTACTGCTTTGTTGCTCCTGCATCCTGCAGTTTTACCAGTCAGCGCCAAGCTGAAATGAAAAATGGTGGCTCACTTTTTTGGGCTAAGAATAGGATGGTCAGTGAAAGGTTTCTCCCTCGTTTTTCCACATGCAACTCAAAACAGATGTAGTAGAATGCAGAATAGACTTCTCCATGGTCTAAAGCATTTTCAGGGTCTGGTTGGTATTTTTTTTTTTTTTTTTTGATATTCTGTTCAGTGAGAGATTTCTTGTACGAAGTGCTGGGGCCACCAGGTTCCTCAGGGTTGTTTTATGTCTCTTTCATTGGTGAAGTCAGTGAATTGGCCAGCCAAGGATTATTTCATCTGCACATCTGTCCTTCTTTATTCTGATGGGACATCTCTGGAGTAGGACTGGTTAGAGGAGGGAGAAGAGGACCCTGATGCAGCTGCACAAGCTGTTAAAGAGCCCCATTACAGTTCACTGCCCTTGTTTGAGCTCCTGCCCGTGTGCTGTACTGTGATCCTTAACACACTTGGGTAGGTTAGGAAGTGGCTTCTTTTGTGTGACTGAAAGAAAGGCCTCCCAGTAAGCAGAGGGAGAGAATAAAATGAAATTAAAGAATCTTGGCCTAGTCTTGAAAGACAGAAAAGCACAAGAGGAAAAGTATTTTTGGCTTTTAAGGCTAATTTTCTCTTGTGAAGCCATCAAGTCAATGAGTAGAAGTGGCAACTGGAAGTTCTTGGGTTATATTGCTAGCCACTGGATTACTGTGTGACTTTAGTAATGAAACATAAATGTTCTCTCTGTTCCCCAGTGGACATAATACCATTTACCTGTCTCAAAAATGCTTTGTAATTTAATTAACACTTGGAGTGCTCTTTGAGCTCCTTAGATAAAAGCAGGCAAAATGAGTCAATTGTTACAGAAATCCCAATTTATCCCCGTTTAAAAAAAATTACACTTTGTCTTGACTTTTTCAAACCTCAGATAATGTTTGATAGGAGTTTTGGGCTTTGTTCTTACTGGTCCTTGGAGTCACTTATTCTTAGTGATTTGCATAGGCATGGTGTAGGTATTACTTTTTTGTTCAACAGAGTATTTTGGTGGATCATAAATTACCAGTCCCTGTGCTGGGAATCTGCTTCTGAGAGAAGCATACATTTTCATAGGAGAATATGAGTTGTGCTAGACAAGTTCTTCATTATTCTTCAGTATATACCTTTCATTGTTTTGGGGGAAAGATTTCTTAATTTTTGGTTGTGCAGTGGATGTAATAGCTTGTTTTTTGTTTCATGAAGTTATGCTCTATGTTACTGAGAAGCTACATGAGAGCAGTATTGTAACTACAGCGCTTCCACAACCTTGTTTCATTACCACAACCATGTTTCATTACCACATCCTGTCCTGGCCAGATCACTGACCAGTGACCAAACCAATTCCTGTGTAACCATTGTGTGGAAGCATACCCTGATCTGCGTTTGATGGAAATAATTGTATAGATACTTCTGCTTTGTAAGCCAGCTGAGATGATGTTTTTTGCATCTGTGCTGATATCCAGTAAAGAGTTTTGTTTTTCAGCAAGCAGAAACACTTGCAGCAGGTGAGCTGAAGTTATATCCATCCATGCTTTTCATCTTGTGTTGGTAACAGCCAGATCCTTCTCTCAAATCCTAAAGCCCATCTTGCTGCTCCTGGGTACCTAATTCATTCTCACACTTTTTCTTCTGCAGCTTCATGCATTCATGTGGGTTTTGCTGCCTACCCCTTGTTTTTCTTTCCAGAAAATGTAGAAACAGCACATACATACCTGGATACAGCTGGGCTCAAAGCGAGGTTCATGCCACAAATCTATGTTCATAAATTTTCTCCCTTTTAATCTGCTTTCTGCCAGTGTCTTATTTTAACTGCTCAAAAGGAGTTTAAACGTGCTCCTAGATAAGGAGATAATCTCAACAAGCATCTTACCACTAGCAAAAATGTGGCACACCTGTTTGCACACAGGCTTGATGAAATGTCTCAAAGTTATTCTAAGCAAGTCTGCCATTACTTCTGGTATTAAAAGTGTCATTATCTTGAAGTTCTAAGTTGCACTCTTTGTGTAACAGCACATAAGAAAACCTAGAAGGAAGTTTATATCTTTCTTGTTTTTTCCTTCATCTTCTCCAGCAGTTGTTTCAGCAGAACCCTTCTGCTTTTGCTTTGATAATTTAAATAGACAGTCTGATGCAGTTGTGACAAACTGAGGGCTGACTCTCAGCTCTTGTGGAAATCTGGCAAAGTCAGAGTAGCTCAAGTGATCTGCCACTGCTTTTCAAATATTTTAGTGTAATACAAGCTCCATTTATCAGAAACTGTTAATCTTTTTTCTGACTCTAGATCTTTCCTTCTGACTCTAGGCTTTCTGACTCTAGGCTTTCCTTCTGTATAAATTTGACTTTTATTTCACTTTTTACAGCATATTCTACTACAAAAGAACTGGACAAAAGGGAGAGGGAGATGTGAAGTTTATACCTCTGCCCAGCTGTAGTGCTGGGTAGCAGTGCTGGGTGTAAATGTGCAGCAGCAGCGTGGACACCTGTGCACACGTACAGGACTTTCCAGGAGAAGCTGGTTTTAGGAACAGGTGAAAGTGTCTAACTCTAACAGTCTAAAGCAGAAGCTTCTCTCCCTTTCTCCCTCATGCCCTTTCCCTGGAACATTACATGTTTTACTGCAAGAGTGGCTGGATAAAAATAGAGCACATCTTAAGGCTCTTAATAGAGATCCAAGTGTTGCTTTGAATGGACATTGTCCTGTGAGCTCAACAGTAGAGGAAAATTCTTGTGTTCCTTTTCTTTCCTGTGGGTAACTGCACATTTCATAGCTGACCAAATATGCCAAGACTATGGAAAAAGAGAAAATGGCAAGATGACTATTTCCCCAAAACAGTAAACACACATTGCAGCCTGGCTTCTTATTTGAGAATGCAAGATTTTACTTTTTGAATAACTACTGTATTTTAACAATAGGCATCAAGTGGTTGCTATGTGATACACAACAGTGTTTTTCATGAACTTTTGGCTGCTGAATAAGCCCAGCAAATATGGGTTCTTACCCTTTTAGTTTTCTGGGTCAATTCATTTTGCACAAAGGAGAGAATGATAATTTGAGTTGTAGGCAGAGAATGTTTTCTTCACATGGTAGGGAAGATGAAAGCTGTTTTTATTTGATTTCTTTTTAAATTAAAAATTATAATTCTTTATAGAGTTACAAATAATTATCTTATTACTAAAGGCATCCCATAAGCATATTAGAGTCTTTCTCTGTAAAATAATTGCTGATTGTCACTGCAAACTAAAAGTGAGGGAGAGTGAGGGGAAATAAAAATATATATGCAATGTGTATGTGTGGAAGTAATTTTATTTTTTCAAAATGATATTTGATTGCCTCACAAGTAAAAACTTAGGCAAATGCTATTTGTTAGATGGTGCTGGCTGATTATAGCCCATAGAGAGTTGTTTTCTGAACTGCTCTTGTCTAAATGCTCAGTCCTTTCCTGCCTATGGGTCAGAGAGGAGAGTGTCTATCAGATTTAGCTGGCTACCTGATGGGACACCACATTGAGGGTGCTTTTATGTTCTTATCTTCTGTTCTTCTGTTGTTGGAATCCCATGGAGCAGGATTTCTGCAAAGTGTGGATCTAAAATCTGTGTGAGAGCGGGGGCTGGCACTCAGTAATGGGAGGGGGCAGGTGAGGTGGTGGAGGAGCAGGAGGATGTCAACAGCTCCTGGGAACACACAGAGGAACAGCATCAATGGCATCTTACATGGAGGGAGAAGACAGGGATAGAGACAGGGATAAAAGAGAATGTTTGGGATAGGGGAGGAAAGGCATTTGAGTTGTCCAAGGGAAGGGAAATAAATGATTTCTAGCTGTGCAAAGGTACGTGAGAACATGTACCTGTCTCTAATTTCTCAGTGCTAAAATACTAATTTAATTGCAATTAGCTCTGGAATAAGTACACTCACAGGGGCCTATGCAGGAAGGCTTTGGCAGAGAAAGAAGGGCTTGGTTTGGAGAAGAGTGAAAGTTGGAAGTGTTGCTGAGAACAGCTCCATCGTGTTGAAGGGCAAAGAGGATGGGTGGAAGGTTTATCATGCTCTTCTCTGAGGTGTTTCTAAGCCATGAGCTATTCTGTCCTGTAGCAGATGTGGACAGGCCTTTGTTTAGTCTTGGCCAAATTAATGGAGCACAGAGTCTATGTGACAGACTCATCAAGGCTCTGGAGGGCAGAACCATGGATGTACTGCTGACTGTGGCTGGTACTACACTGGATTTGGCTTCCCAAGGAAAATACAGCTGTGATTACTCTTCCTTTTGCTGTCTGTGTGTGACAGTATCCATCAGTGCTCATCCATCCACTGAAGTGTCACAATGATATGTGTTTGAAAATGCCAAAGATGTAAAAAAAATTTCATCTGAGCTTTGTGGCTATTCATTCTCTAAGGCTCTTTTCTTAGCCCCTCACCATGCTGCCAAAACACAGCTCCACAAGCAAGCTCCAGAAAGGCTCCATTCAAAGCCGTCTCTCCTCTCATCTGGACATAACTTCAATCAATTCTCACAGTGGCTGTAGTTCTCCATTTGTGTAATTTACATAATTCCATTAGGTTGAATAAATTTGTACCACCTTCTGCTGAGGAGGTTTGTGTTGGTTGTTATTGCTTTGGGATCTTTTGAGCCTAGTCAGGCTCTTTCTGCACACAGTCACTGTGGCAGATATCAGCCAGCAGAGCACCCATGTTTCACCTTAAAGATTTCCTTATCAAGAAGAATGAAGGAAGTTACAATTCATCCCAGGTCACTGCATCCTCACAATGTTCAGGAAATTCTCATCTTCCCTCTGCATTTTCCCATTTGCCCTTCTCTTCTCTATTGCCTCTTTTTGGTTAAGTTCATTCCAAATTCAATTTTGAGGGAAATACCTTTTCTCTTTGGTCTCAGACACAGCAACACCCCTGCCCCACAGATGATAATAGGGATTGCTTACTCAAATAGAAAGAAAAATTATTTTATGGATGACATTTTTATTTTATTTTATTAGATGTTCCATGTAAAGCATTTATCATTGGAATAATTTTCCCTCTCAAAGTCATATCAGACACAAAGCTGTCTTCAGGGCTATTTCTTCTAGTTCACTGGACAGCTGTTCTGCCTGAAAAGAAAGAAAAGATCATATATCAATCAAAGACTTCAGGAGAATCCTTATGTTCTTTATCTAATAGGAAAATCCTAACTGTGAGTTCTTGATCTTCTGACTTCTGCTTTTTCAGTTTGAAGAACTGCATTGATATATTTTGCAAGAATATCTGTTGGGTTTATTTTTTTTAATGTATCTTTTGTGTGTCGTTTTGATGCTAGGAGGGTGTTACAAACTCATCTTCTCTGGTGACAGCCACATCATAAGCAAATAGTTTTCTTACCCCTGTGACTCGATTCATCCTCCTCTGAATGTCACTGTGGGCAGAAATTAGTGCTGCTTAGCAGAAACGAGGTCCTCATCTCTGCTCTACTGGTGCTGAGCTACTGATTTCCTGTGGAAAAAGACTAAAGGGCTGAAAGATGTGCCCAACCTGCAGCCTTCTAATGCTAGTACAGATGTCTGTATTTAGTCATCATTCTGCAGTTTTGTAACTCCATTGCAGTGAAATAGGTAACAGGGAATAATTTTTTTAAAATAGTTTATTGCTAGTTATACATGTACCCCAGTCTGCCAGGCTAATTTAATGAAGATTCAAAGTACGTTAGAGTTCCTGGTCTTGAGAAAAATATTCAGAATGCTTTATACAATTTACCAAACAATGTGTATGTACAGTAGCAGAATTGAGATTAGTGTGTGTCCTTTCATCTCTGAGTGTGGGGTGAGACACAGAAGTGAACTTGGATGCTGCCTTTCAGCCTAGCAGTGATCACCTTCCAGAATGGAAACCACATCCTCTAGGCAGGGATTCCCGGCTGCGTTGTGAGCTGAGTGTCAGAGCATCTTTGCACTGCACAGGTACACTGGAACCAGGCTGGAGGCTGACTTGGAGACACAGGAGTCCCAGGGAGCTATTAAACAAACTTGGATGTTTTTGCACATGGGAAAAAGAAAGGCAAACTCAGCTCCAAGAAGATTTTTGTGTGCACCTGTTGGTGGCCTTTAAAGCAGTCTGTTACATGCTCATGCTATGTTGGCATTCGATGGCATCTTCAGAGCCCAGACAATGGCATGTGGGGCTCAGCAATACAAAGATTTGCAGTGTTTTGATGTGTTTTGCTGAAAGCAACCCTCTGTTCTCTCAGCCAGCAGACCTTGACTTTGGTAAGGCTTTGCAAGGGCTGTCTGGCCTGGATTCCTTTATGTAGGATTGCAAGCAAAATTAAGGCATGACGCAGCTAATTATGCAGTGGAAAAGAGGTATGAGAAAGGAAAGATGTGCCAGCATAATTGCTGTAAATTCTTGTATTTACATATACTTAAAGTCGTCCTGATCCCAAATTTCCCAAAGCAAATGAATTTATTGATTCTAAGCAGATCTTGGATCATATCGCTTGCCACATTGGATCAGAATATTGGGCCATCAAGTGCCATTGATTATGACCAGGAGCAGAAGATTTAGAGCAAAAGGCAAGAAACCTGTGATCAGTCATTGTAGAATAAGTCTCCTTAAGGATGCTGTAATTATAAGCAGGATGCATGGCCAGTGTGCAAACTGTGATAGCTCCAAACAAAGGGAAAACAATTGGGATGATTTAATTCTCTTTTGCTTTGAACTGAAAAAAAAAAAAAAAAAAAAATCAGTTTTATTTAATCAATAGACTCTAGGGTTTGATGTATGGATGAAAACTTACAATCAGTGGAATAATACTTCTGGTTAAGCACTTCTCATCAGGAACTTGTTTGACCTGTGAGCTGCTTCATTTTTTAAACTTAGATGTCTCTATTATAGAACTTCTAAAGATTGTTGCAGTGCCAGCATGGGGAGTGTGTGTGTGTGTGTGTGCTTTAATACGGATGCATCTTGTAGGAGAGGAGATAAACCTTTTTCTTTGTACACAGACACATACATGATTTATCAAACATATTGTATTACTCTGTCTTTACAGTAAAACGTACAGTGGATGTGAATTACTCTATCTGTGAAGGATTAGAAACTCTGATGTTCTGTCTTGTATTCAAGAAGAGGATTACTCTGCAGATAACGTGCAGATAATTTACTTTTAGTGAGGCAGTGCAGTTTAAGGACCGAAAAATCAACTTTCTTGAGGCAAAAGGAGTAGGAATTGGTGTGGAAAAATATAGGGTAGTTGACCACTCATGGACATTTCAAGAGAACATTAGAAATATATCATTATATATTTATTGAACAATTGTCATTTCCATCTTCCTAAAATGGTCTTTTGGCTAAAAAAAAAAAAAATGTTGTAAATGCCGAGTACCTTGAAATTCACCAATTTTATTGCATGCATTGGCATGATTGGCAGCATTACATGCCAACAGCTCATTTGAATATGAAACATCTGTACATTATTATTTAGGGATTTTTCATCTGTTGATTTTAGAAATGAGGATTTTATGAGTCCTTGCATGCATAATTGTGTGTTACTTATATACAGAAGCAGTCAGTAATGAAAGAATTGGCCGAAAACATACTGTATATGGTTTTGTGATTAAGATAGGAAATGCAGTGTATGAAGAAATACAATATGCACTGCATTTGATTTTAGGTGTGGCAGCAGCAATTATGATTTTGTAACAGTGGAAGTAACATGACAGTTCAAAAGCACAGTGAGAAGATTATGCTTTCTTATACACAGCAGTGTAAATTCTTAAAAAAAACAATGTAATTTTTTACATTTTTCACTGGAAATCAAGATAATCCAATTTAGAACAATTTATTCTCAACAGGTATGGTAAAAAAAGATATATCATTCTGGAGCGTGGTATAATACATTAATTTTTATGAGTGAGTTATGAAGATGTACAACTCAGGACCTAGGATAAACATCATATTCCTTAATTAATCCATTACATTATGGCACATATGTGTCACTTTTATTACCCTAAAATGAAAAATGTTGGGGAAAGAAAAAAAAGCCTGTTTTTTCTCTGTATTAGAAAACCTTTCTTCTAAAATCATAAAAACATAAAATCTAATGCAGCAAACACTATTAATGAGTTAAACATCTGAATTCCTTGAAGACTTGTAAGATAAAGAGCCATCATCTTCTGGTAATTGTTCAAAAACATTCTTAGCACAAATATATTAAAGCTTCTGCATGCAGTTTCTATATTTTTTAAATGAATCCAGACAAATTCCAGCTAGAGAGTGCTGGTGAAGCTGTGATTGAGCAACAATATAGGAACATAGTGGGAAATGAAGGAAAAAAAGTAATCTGTCCCAAAATACAGTGATGTAGATTCTTATGAAGAAGCCACCCATAGAGATCTGCAATGAACCTTTCTGTCGTATGGATCTTATCCTAGCCAAGATTCTCCCTTCTGCTCCAGCACAGATCTCCAGTAATCTGGTGATTTTTTTTTTTAATGGGTAGGAAACTCATAATTTCTAGAGGAAGGGTGGTAAAATGTCCTTTTTGCCTGAGTGCTCTGGCCTCACCTTAGGAAGTTTGTGTCTGAGCGTGGGTGGTCATCACATTTTAACCACAGAATTTTATTTACAGATTTTAATGTATATTAGACTTGTAATTATGAATATTTTGTATTTGCAGCAAAGGGTCTACGAGAGCGTTGGTCACCCATTGATTAAAGAATTAGATCTCACCACACTCCAGCCAGGTAAGTTACATCAGCCCTGCAGCTCCCAGTACCTGTGCTTTGGGAAGGTGGGTGTTTTTCTAAACAGCAGTCACTGCCAGAGATGTCCAGGGCATGTCTTGGAACAGACACCAGACCTCCCTCAGTTCCTGGTCAGAGACTTCTCAATGCAATTTATCTCTTTGGTTATCTAATATGGGAGCTGTTTTCCCAAAATATGGTATTTCAGTTGTATCTAAATGCTGGAGCTGGGTGCTGAGACAATGACTGCATCTTGCCTACTGCAGTGTATTGGAACTTCCTGGCATCAAACCCATAAGATTGTGAATGTGTGCTTTGTGAGCCCAGGAGCAAACGATCTTTTACATATCTATGTGAATGCATTTTCACGTGATTTTACAATGCTAGGTTATCTGTCACTATTTGTCATTTCTAAAATCTGATACTAATAGAATTTAATTTTTGTCGTTTTACATTAAAATAAGAAAAGACATAAGACAACACAAACCAAAACACTATTAATGAAAAAACCAAATTAGAGATTATTGTGTATTGAAGACACGAAATTTAATACAAATTAGCACAATACAAAGAAATATGTTTTTCTGCTATCTCAGTACTAGAAGAATAGCTCTGCTTTTCTCCATATGTCTGTGTCACCAGGTTGTTATTTCTTTTGTTTAGTCATATAATAGAATGTGTTGAGACATATTATACTCAACTTGTGTAACAGCCTACAAATACTGATTGCAGTTTGAGCTTGTTATGGAAAAGTATTGCCCTGTGGATTGAGAAAATGACCAACAGCGGACTATAATCTATGAAGCTGAGAGTAAAATTGCCAACTAGAGGTCATTTTTCAAACCAAGGGGCAATAGTTTTCTACTATAAACTGAATATTACAGTCAGTATATGTTTTATTAAACCATTTCAGAAACTTGGGAGCAGTTTCATTTAAACTTCTTGCTTGATGTGGCTCAGAGAACAGGCCCAGGGCAGCCCACAGAAGAGGCCTAGTGCAGTCTGTATAATAAATATTCTGTATACTCAGTAATTATGAAGGCTTTAGGGCCTTTACGGTGAATGGCCATATCCTGCCACCATTCTGAATCCCTAGCAGCAATTGAAGTCATTAAGATTTGTGTATAAAAATGAGTGCAGGCTGCTGTTTCTCACTGTAATACTGTGACAAACTAGAGCCCAACTATATAGAAAAGCCAATTATGGCTATTGCAGTCTAAAAGATTAAAAGGTAAATGCCTTTCCTCCTCCATATCCTCTTACTGTTTTTCTCCCCTACTGAAGTATGGAGATGATGGCACTCATACAGGGGTGATTGCTTAGTGCCTTAGTCAGTAAGAGGATTTCCACTCTGGAATCACAGAAATGACAATAAACCTGTGTGGGCAAAGTGAAGCCTTTACCCTCTCCTATAACACACCTTGCTTATCCATTAGAGGGTTCTGCCACCCTGTGCCTGGGAACAGAGGTGTTTTCTGCAGCCATTGCCTTGAGTGACTCTTAAATGTTAATATTTTTTCAGTACAAAACCCTCAGTGGCCTTCGGGTTTTAAGAAGAGTGATGGGGAGTTCCAGCTTCTCTGCAAAAGTGGGGTGCAAAGAAATATCAGAAGGAATGCAGTGGCTTGGGCAGAAGGAAGTCAAACAAAATATTTCATTTTTCCTTGGGAATCCTTGATAAAAATAATCTTGTTTAGAGCTCCTTGTGGGACTTCTCCTTAGCTTCTTTTGGAAGCCTCAGCATCAGTTTGTCTACCTTGCAGGGTTTCTGATTCTCTATTTTGGGGCAAAGCTTAGAGTCTGATCCTAGTTTTGTGGCATAACCATATCACAGACCAATATTACTATCTTGTTCACAGAACACATATTTAAATTCCTGCATGCCTAAGTTGGAAATTCACATGTCACAATCATGCCTGTAAATTGTGTGTTCCCATGACCATAATTGGAGATTTCTATCTGTATTTGCCAGATGATTGCATAGTTACAGCTATAGCATGGGCAAATTAGGAGCAAAATATGCTTTTCTACTCAAGAGTTTTTAAAAGCCAGACCTTACATCCATATGGATGTATATATTATACAGACACAGACATAATTTTCAAATGGTCATAATTTTAAAGGTCTGCATAAAACTTCACCTCAGCAAGGGTGATGGATTAGAGTAATAAAAAATGGAGCAGCAAAAGTCCTGTTGTACATCTAGTCCATCTTCTTGACATTACAGGATTGTTCCCTACAGGGTACTTGCTGATACTTTGTCCAGGGCAGGTTTAAATGTCCCAAGCAGCAAAGTTCCCACTAAAGTTTGACAGACATAATTCAAAGGATATTTTTCTGACCCTCTGTCTTAAATTGAACAGTTTACCATGATATGTTGGTCATAACTTCAGGGACCTGTCCTGTGTGTATCTCCTTGGTGCTTCCAGGCTTCCAAATATTTGCAGAAAATCTCCATAAATTACTTTGGTATTGACCATGCCATTTTCTCTCATCCTCCACCTAACACTGTCACTGGGCAAATTGTGAGGGTTTTTAAGACTGGGCCAAATGAAAATAATGCTATTAATTTAGTGCTGCATGTATTGCCTAATATATACACACGCTATATATACGATTATGTATCTAGTCTGTGTTCATTTCTAGGAGGATGTTGTTTAGAGGACTGTCTGATTGTATTGGGCTTCTGCAAACATATAATTAATCTCATTTTTAGCAATGCTTAGCTCCAAGCTGATGGTGTAGAAATATAGGGTTATTAGTTTCTAGAACATTTTTATTATGCACTTTCTATTTTGATTGACAGCTATTAATATTTTAAAATGACAGAACTAAAACTTACGCTGCCAGATAGCATCAAATGTAATGTATATTAAGTAAACAGAAGCATGTGAGCAGGATAATATTTATTGTATAGTTGCACAACAATGTGTAAGAGACTAGAGAGAGAATTATTCTTCAAGAGGGATATTTGATATTTTACGCTCTTTAGAAATACAAACATAGGACTGAACTTTGTACCCCGTTTCCTCAGGGTAGCATGCAGATTTTATCATCTATCCTGGATGGGTTGTTCTTGAAAGCTTCCATTCTTCACCTTCCTATCTCTCAAATTTTCTGTATAGAGAAGAGGGGGAGAAGATCCTTCCAAGATGAATTTTATGGCTCTTCTGCTTTACCATTTGGTGGTTTTTCTTGTAGCTCCAGCTGAAATTTCTGTTGAACCCTTTCCCTTGAGAGAAACTGTCCTTGAGAGCTTGACTGTCCAAGTCAGATCCTGTTAGGGAAGAGGCACAGTCAGGAGTGTTGTGCAGTAGGAAATTCATGAGGAGAAGGATTGTAGCCACTGTGCCCAAGTCAGGATGCAAGTTCTCATTTGGAAAAAAAAGATAGCCAAGCAAATAGTAATTTTGTAATTTTGTCTTTAGAACAAAAGAAATAGTTATTTTGAAGTATATGCAAATTCCCCATGTATTTCTAGTGAATATTTAATATAAAGCAGTTAGAGGCAGGGCAAGAATTACATAGCTTTTTAAAAAAGAAGCCACATGAAGAGGCTCCCATTTTCATGACACAATTCACCCGTCTAAGAATACTTACGGAATTCAAGTTAACAGGAAGGAGCTGGAATGTCCAGGACCTGGTTCAGAAGGTTGTTCTTAGGTCTGTGTGCCTCGACTGCCATGCTGGAGCCAGGCCTGGCTTTAGAATGGGATGGCAGAGATGTGCATCTCCCGAAAATATATACAAACAATTCAAACTAAGTGAATGAAGATGTAAATTCTTGTGCTGTGTTAACAAGTAAATTGATAAAACTAGCATTAATCAGTAAGGAGGAAGACTTTGGGCTTTTGTTTTTTGTAAAATAATTTCAGTGCGCATCCTTCAGAGCAAAAATTACTCAGCCCAGTTTTACAGAAGTTTGTCAGGCACAGATTACATTAGGCAGAAGTACCTGGTTTATCTTGTGTAGTGAAGGGAATAAAGCTGTGTTAACCTTGTGTTCTACCTGTACTAATTTTTCCTAATGTAGATCTAGCTTGACTATTTCAGTGAAGTACCATGTGTACCTATCTTTAGCAGAAGAAACTCTAAGAGGCATCTCTTAAATGATTTTCAATTCAAATTTTTTTATGAATGATGAAGAGTAACCACTTGTGTCCTTTGCCCACCACCAAAACAAGTAGCTGTAAAATCATGAGATAATATCATTAGGCAGTTGGTTTTGACAAAAAAAGATAACTGGAGAAGAGCAGGAGAGTCAATGGGGTTGATATATTTCACATTTATTTACTGTACTAGGTAAATGACTTTTTCACTTGTTGAGACAAAAAGTATCCATGTGTGAGGTGTTTTAATTTTTCCCTGAATGTGCCTTTACCTACAATGCCTGTCTCCTACTGGAGTTGTTGGGCAGCACTTTTAAACAGTTGCAGTGCAATTAAAATGTTAAACACAAGATTACATATATACATATATATATATATATATATATACCTGATCACCCAGCATTTATTATGAACTGTCTGGTGAAGTTCATTGCTTAATGAACATTCATTGCAGAACTTTGCTTAAATAGAGCACATCATGTTTTATTGTTGTTAAATTCTCTTTTGGATTACAATCTTCTCTTCTCTTAAGTGTACGTGGTTGCTGCAGCATTCATCCACTGTGCCTTCTGCATTTCCTTCAGCTTTTCCATTCCTTGCAAGTGGTTTTCCTATTGACTTGTGCTTGGCATCAGGTTGATGCCATTAGCAAAAATACCAGTCTTAAAATGTTTACTATGAATCAGGATTGGCGAGGGAATTGCAGGTGCTTGTGGAAGCACAGTTTGGGAATAGTAGTTCCTGTCGATCAAGGCAATGTGTCACCGTGCCTGATGTACTTGTGAATTGTTATCAATCCTGTTACCAATTTCTGTCTAATCCCTCCTTGTCCATCTGTGATGCTTATGGTTCATCTCTTCTGGGCATTAATATTCACGTTTCAGAATGATGCATCTAATGAGCGACCTCACTTTGGGGGAACAGTGCCATGTTGTGATGGAATAAAGTGTCATGATGTCTTAGGTAAATAAGCCAATTGGTCTGGGAAGAGGAAAAAAACTTCATCTGGCAGAAAAAAAAAAAAGAGGAAAAGCTGTTGGTATATGACTCCTGCTGAAATGAGGGTACTACCCAGCAGAATATTCATGAAGAAATGTGCCATCACAGTGTAATTAAAGTAAGGATGGTTTGGATCATGTAAAGTGCCTTTCAGGTAGCATTTTTGGATTTTGCAGCCATTGTTCCTGTAAACTTCTCTACTATAGTCCAGCCCAGTGCAAACTGTAATGTTTTGTTCTGAGATTTGGGAAGAATTGCGTCAGAGATGTTACTCATAAGGGTCTTAACTGCAGTCTTAGATCACCAGGGTCAGGATTTCAATGCCAGTACTGTTCCCATCTGAGCATCTCCTTTGTCTCCTGTAATGTAAATCCTGTCCTCAAATGCTTGTGTAGGGTTGGCACTGATATTCAGTGGGAGCAAAGGAATCAGAGATCAGATGGAAAATATGTATATACTGCATCTGTGTATTGTATGTGGCAGCCAGGCAAAGTGATGGAGCAACACTTTAAAATAAACAGGATCTTTATTATACAGTCAAGTGGGGAAAAAGTGGATGTTTCTATTTATCAGTTGGGTTTTTTTTTTTTTTTTTTGTCTTGGGTGTTTCTATCTTTGACTGATACAAATATTTTGGAATCTAAACATATCTCTGCAATACTGTTGTGTCTTTGTTCTGGATTTCTTTCATCTTAACTTATCAACACAGTATATGAGCCATTTTATCCTACAGTGTGATCATCATCCTAGTGTGTATTTGCTCATTAATGTCAGGTTAAGATCTAAAGAAATACGAAAGTAGGAGTGAAATTTTTTTCTTTTTTTTTTTTTTTTTTGTTTTGTTTGTACTAATCTTTTTATACTAATAATGATGGAAAAAGGGAAAACTGTGCTGTGGCTTTAGCTAAAGAAAATAGATACACATTTTCCACAAGTGCTCTATTACTTCCAGTCTTGGGTTGGCTTAAATATTAGAAGTCAAACATGATTTTAAAACAAAAACTGTGATCAAGTCTCTCTTTGGAGTAGGGACTAATTGGTTTGGTATTTAGAAATAATTGAAATATCCTAATAAAATATGCAGTTGATATAAATGTATATGAAATGCAAATTCTAATATTTATATTTTTTCACTGAATAGATTTTTTTCCACCCATATCCTTTGCATAAGTTCAGGAGCAGTTGGCAAGATCTGTTTTTTTATACACCTGATGTACATAGTGAAGAAATTTTAAAAAGAGAAAGTACCAATGAAAGAATATTAAGAGCTAATAATTTTTTTTTAAATTGCTGTTGGTTGCTAATGGGACACGCATTTATTGCATAAGCTGTCTTCTCTCTTTTCCTTTTTATTTTTCCCCCAAAAATTTACCCTAGGAGTATTTTTGGACAGCTTTTGCATTTCTAAAAATTATAGAAACAAAACTAAAACAGCTTTCTGATTTCCAGTTAAAAAATTGAAATTTTCTGGAAGGGTACAGAGGAGGGGAGATGGAGGAGTGGGCCAGGCAGGCCACAATTTACACATTGGGTGTATAATATAAGGTGTTGAAAATTCTCACAGCTGGAGCCTGCTCCTCTCCACTAGCTAAGCAGGAGAAGAATTGTTCTAATCTTGGTCGTATGTGGCAAAAACTGTCCCAGTAGCAGCTCTGGGTGAGTGGTTTGCAGAGGGTGAGGCTGGCAGAGGGGAGCCCACAGCAGAGCCCCACGGGGAGTGATGGGGAATGGTCCTCGTGCTGACAGCAAGGGTCAGAGGAGGTTTCCCAGCTGAGCAAAACCCTGAAGCAGAAGATCTAGAAGTGAGTGATTCCTTTTTTATTTTGGGGAGCTCAGCTGCAGGCTGAGGGTGTTGGATGGACCAGGCTCCTTCAGAGCTACTCCCCATGCCCCACCCTCCACCTGAACCATCCAGCCCTTGACACTGCTTGTTTTTATTCCTCAAAATCATTCTTTCCTTTTGTGGGGACACATCACCGCCCACAGTCTCATAAAAACAAGCACTTAAGAGAATATGTTTTGTCTTGAAAAGTTTTTAATTTGATTGAGATGATTTCGAACATAATATATATTTTCTGAGGTTTGCAGGGGCGGGTATGCAAATGTTTTGATGGAGTTGAAATGCCTGGTTTACATCTGATGGTTTCAGATGCTTAGGCTATATTGTAATAAAGCATACTAAAACATGAATGACAGGATTTAAGAACAGTGTTTTGACTTTCCTAAGGTAAATGTTTTCACATTGCAATGTCAGTTTTGGCCTGTTTTGGGTTGAAACCAAATCGTCTGCTGAAAGTTTCATTTTTAACAGATTTACCTATGCTAATGAGTTTAGCAGCTCTGGCTCTTTCATATCAGTCCTTCCTGAGAATCACCATGTCTGCCTGTACTTGTTGCTTTCTTATTTTTCAGAGCTGTCAGTTTTCAGTCCTCTTCAGACTCCCTCCCCTGCCACAGGAGGCACAGAGGTCTTTTTACTGCATTCAGGGTATGAGACACAAAGAAGCCCACAGTCTAGTTACTGAGCTAGGTTTATTGCAGTAAGTTGGCATTGTAGGGCACATTCTTCTCAACATCTTGAAGCTTTTAGCAAGTCTTTTCTCTTATTTGAAAACTGACACAGTTTGGCTTCTGTTTATGAAGGAGTCACAGCCCTGCAACACTGACTTGTGCTTGCCTAACTCTGTTCTAGTGTGCTTTCAGTAACATGGCAATCCTGTGTGAAACCTTGCAGCTTTATTTACTACATCAAGTTCAGCAGCAGGCAGCGCTTGAATTTGAGTAAAACTTGTGGCAGAAAAGTAAAAGAGATTGAAGGCAATTTTTGAATATATTTCTGTACTCTCCTGTTTATGTGTACATTTAAGTTTATAATAATATTCTTTATTATTATAACACAATGTGTTAAGACTTGCTGGATTTCTCAGATTTATGGATCAAAAGACTTTATTGGCAGGCATCAAATTTTCCCAGATCACCCCGAATCCTTTATATCAAGAGACTGACCCTCCAGCCTTGGCACTAATGCTAAAAATATCAATTTATATACTAATTAAGGTAGTACTGACTTTTAATGACAGTTTGTGTCTGTTTTTTAGTGCATGTTAGTATATGGACTACCTTTTTGCACAAACTCTCCATGCTGTGTAACCTGTCTGCCTGGTTCTAAAACACTTCTATTTATTCCCCTTTGAGAACAATTCTTTTTAAAAGATTGTTGGCATTGATGATTGCTAGAAACAAAATCACCTTAATTGAAATATTTCAAATATATTTTGTGAGCTGTTCAGATCTCCACAGAGTCTGTCAGGCTGCTGTAGCATGCAGCAAGCCCTCTTTGTTCCAGTGGGGCCCTCTGGGCAGTAAGAGTGGTGTGGGAAATGTACTCTGAGAGGGTCTAAAATAGACAAGTGGGACTGTGCTCTTACTTCCTCACTTCCAGTCAGCCCTTTGATGAGGAAAAATCAGAGTAATAATCTCAGAGTTGGAGCTGACACCCTCTCCAGCCTCAGCATTGTGTGCTCTCCAGAGAAGATCCGTGATGGCTTTTGGAACCACCCAACATCCTGTGCTCGTGGCCTTGGGTAGGGACTTGGGTGTATCCTGAATTTTGGGAAGCTAGGCAGGCTCAGCAAGGCTGTGGGAAGTGGATGTGTGGCAAACCCAAGCTGGGCACCCAGGAAAGGAAAGGGATTTGTCTGGGGTGGCCCAGGGGTGCTGCAGGGTGGGAAGTGCTTTGGGCAGCACCCTGCACAACAACCGAGATGGCGCTTTTGGAGCATCTTGTGGAGCTGGATGGAAACAGAGGGAAGGGAACCACCTCACGTTTAAAAACAGGAGTTTTTAATCCCCCAGTGAGGGGATTCACACATGAGGGTTTTCAGTCTTCTAAAATTAATGCAGAGGAGGAAGAAAGGAAGGTAAAGATTTTTCTCATTCCCCTGCTCAGCTTGAGAAACCAGTAAATCATCCCTCTTAAAACAACACCCCCACAAGGGTCTGTGTGTTTTCAGGAAAAGAAAATATTTCACTAGTGGTAGAAATTTGACCAGCATTTAGGTGAAAGTGAAGACGTTAAAATTGGAGGAGAGGGAGTGGAAACCAGCAGGTTAATAAGTTGGAGAAAAGTTTTGGAAATAAAGGCAAAAATCAGACTAAGAGCTGTGAGAGAGCAAATGGTACAATCCAACAGCTCCAAAGAACAAACAGACATCTGGGAGCATCTCTAGTTCAGTCTGGCTTTAAAAAAATAAAATACAATACACACTTTAGCTATGGTGTTTGTGGGGGTGGAAAAAAGGACCGACTGAAAGACATATCAGTTATCTAACTGGTGTCAAGTGGCTAAATGTCTGGTCTCTTCCCAT
>NW_024511432.1:13074994-13097494 GCF_017590135.1 Pyrgilauda ruficollis
AGCTCTAAATTCTGACCTTAAAATCAGCACCACAGAGCTGAGGAAAATGTGCAGTCTCAGTTGATGCCACAGATAAATTCCACACTGAAAATTTATATGAATTTACTATCAAGTTGCAGTGATTGGTGAGTTTCCTTTTATATTTTACTATTATATTACTGCAGGAGTGAATGGTTGGGATATAAAATGGTATGTGACCAGTGTGAATGCTCCAACCCAGCAGTGAGGCTCTAATGCTGCTCACCAGGGAAAGGAAAGATCATTTAGAGCTGTGGAAAGGGCAGGTGTCCACCACTGAGAAAAGAGTGGTTCTTTTTTGGATAAAGACGCATGAGCAGAGGGGTGCTCATCAGGCAGTGTCTGGAGCAACGCTTCTCCAAAAATCTGGACCAAGAAGAATGTGATGTATCTTGTGATGGAAAGCTCTTGGTAAAATGAGACTTGATCCATACCTGCTGTTGTAAATAACGCCAGAGAAAGAGGCTGTGTTGCTGCCCAGCAATTTCTGTGCCTTGCCAAGGGGGAATTTGGAACATCAAGACTGGTGAGAGTCGTGGATTGTCAATGGACTGCTTGCTCTGGCATTGTGGACAGAGGCTGGGAAAACAGCAGATGTTTTTGCCCATGTGTGAAAGCATGGCCCTCCTGACTCTGAGAGGGAGGTGGCAGTGCCTTGGGGCATGCTTTCTGTGAAGTCACATGCAAATTTGTCCTTCCTGAGACTGGTGTACTGTAAGCTTCCTTAGTGGTTCAGCCCAATAGTTTGCTATAGAAACCCTTTTTGTTGGAGTAAAATACATATTGTTCTTATACTTAAAAAAAAGGAAAACAAACATTTTTGAGATGTTGCAATATAATACAGGGTCGAAAAAATTATTAACAAAATGTGCTTTGCCTCTACTTCAGTGATACAAAAAAATGTGGGATAATTTCTTAAGGGACAGTGAATATGCTTAATGTATTTTGATTTTATCAGATAAGATGTCTTTTTTTTTTTTTTTTAGAGAAGCACCCATTTGCAGAACAAGGGAAGAGTCTAGATGTAAGCATAGCCTTATTTAAAATAAATAAACTGTTCCAGGGAATCTGTTGGTAGCCCACCTTTGGTTCTAGCTATTGATTGAACATTGTTCTGCAGTTGTGTGGTCATATGGATGGCTTCCTGTGATAAACAGGCTAATGTGAATCACATTTTAATATAAAATAGAAAAAAAAGGAGTTATTTTTCTTCATGAATGAACTCTGACTTGGCAGTTGTACTTATTAAAAAAAAAAAAGAGGTCTATAGGTAAAACACTTAACACTGAACCCTGAGAAAACATTACCTTGTTCCTTAAAGAAGTTCTGTTCCCATGAAGTTGCATGTGCTAAAGGTGTTTGAACACAAGCATAGCCTTAGAGTAAGACAAAAATGTAAAACATCTGCTTCAAAAGAGGATTCATGCACTCTAAGATGACTTAGAATGGAACTTAGATTCCTTAGTCTTTGGCTTAGAGATACGAAATTCTCCAAGCACCCAGGAGCCTTGGGCAGGTGACTGTCCTTGTAGGTCTGGGAGGTTCCATATGTACCCAGGACTAACACCTCCTGATCATGTCCAGAGCTCCCAGGGTGTGAGTAATGGACCTCAGGGCTGAATGCAGGATTTGGGAGCTCAGCCAGATGCATAATAAATATTGCAAGACTCTGGTCTTACATGAGTGCTGTATTGGATGTAGGTAGAAGTGCTTTGTTTAATCAGGACTGTGGCACTCTAGGAAATTCTGGAGTGATCATATCTGTAATTCATTTTGCTTCTGTTCAGCATTTGTGAGTCGTGTATATTAGCCAATTGTGAAATATTTGGAAAACACATCATTGAAAGTAAGATTTCACATTTGTATTTTCCCCTAAGTGTATTTAACTGTTAATGAAAGCCATGGGACTGAAAGCTGTTGAGACAGAAATCTTATTCAGGAGACTGGAGCTGTAGTGCTCTCTGACTCATTTGATCCTCCCATGTCTCCTTTGGGATTCAACCGTTTTTAAAAGGAATTACAGATAGCAGTAGAAGAATAGCTTTGTCACTGACTATTCATTCCATGGTGTTTCAACATAGGGCACAGATTAATGTAATTTATTGTGTTGAATTTTGTTTTCTGGACATCTGTTCAATATACCCAAACTCCTCCTCTATAAGACTCTGAGGAGCCATCATTTGGTAGCAGCTAGAAAACATTGGGCTGGATATTCACTGGTGACTTGGAGGTATAACTCTTTATTCATTGGATCTCCAGTGCCCTGAGCTATCCAATTGTCTGTGTCAAATAACCCCAATGTGCCTTGTGTCAAATATTACTGATGTCACTATTGACATTGTGTCAAAAAGTGTCATACCTAATGTCTGTCACTGAAGAATGGTGGCAGAGTCAAAATTTGACAAAAAACACTTAAGGACAGATAATGGATGTAATGTGCCTCTTTCCCTAACAGGGAACCAAGAAAACTGTGAGTGTCTGTTCAAATTTTCTTATGCTGGCCACATTGCATGTTGTACATTTCTAGCTGCAGAGATTTTAGATTTGAACTTAAAAATATCGGTAAACAGGGGAAGTTATTAAAAACAAACTTAAAATGACCCTAGTTAGCAGGCACAGCTGCAGCTGGTGACCAGCTCCAGGTTGGTCCAAGGCAGGAGATGGCTTCAAATCCACAAGTGCAGTGAGGCCAGAGACACTGGGCCATGAGAATCACAGAGGAGAAAGCAGATTTGGTGACTCTCATTGCACTTCCCTTTATTGTCTATATAATTTATAATATTTTAAAGTGTTAAAGCTTTTTAAAATTTGAAGCTTATGATCACGTCTTCAGTGATATTCATTGGTTTTGAGAGAAAGTGTTATTCCTATGGTCACTTTCCTTAAACTTTTCTAAATGACTTGATAAAGCTAATTCCTCTGGATCTTCTAATAATGTTCTAAAACTTTAAGGGTAGGATCTCTTGCCTGGGTGGATGTAGCTAAAAAAATACTTAAAACTGTCTCCAAAGAGAGACATTTTCAAGCTCTTTTGCTTATGGGAGTTATGGGATAATTTCAAATACCTGGATACTGATTTGTAGATTTTTAGGAGTTTTTTAGGAATTGAGTATTTTGTTTTTAATTAGTAGTATCTCTTGAGTCTCTCTGGCTCATGGAATCAAGGTCTGTATCCCTTCAGAGGCAGCATCAGGAAGTTCTGCTGTTCTTGGATTGGACTGTGAGCAGCAGCATCTGGCAAGAGTTTGGCTTTGAGCAGGCAACTATAGTTATTGCAAACTACTCCTGTTAAGTAGTAGTAGTAATAAAAATAAAATTATAGTGGACTGTAAAGCAACATTCTCCTCTGCTCCTAAGCAACTGCCTGCAGTTTTCTCAAGCAGATGCCTCATGCTGCCCTGAAAGCCTCTGGGCTCGTGTGAAGGAATGTCTGCTTGTGCTGTCCAGGCAGTTGGTGTGATTTGTTAGAGCCACGAGGTCAAATCTCCCCAAGCAGTAGAGAAATGCTGAGAGACAGAGCTTGATGTAGCCATCAGAAGGCTGGCATGTCGTGAGCTGGTTTGGTTTTGCAGAGCTTTTCAGGGAGGGAAGGAGTGGGATGCAGACAGTAAACATCCTAATGTCTGGGTCAACACACAGAATCAAACACTGCTGGGCTGCTCTGTGTGTGAGTACCTGCCCTGTGCCCCACCTGGCCTGGCTGCTGCTCACCACCCCCTTGCACTGGGACTGTGAACCACCTTCTGCTGGAATCCTGTGTGGGTTCTAAGACACACAATTTTTCTTTCTAAAGAGCTCTGAATTTTGAATCCATACCAAAATTATGTTTCTGAAGCATCTTTGCCTAAAACACAATAACAAATAGAAAATACAATGCTCTCAGATCATGAATAAAAGCTGGGCTGCAGGAAGAGTAAAATCTTTCAGTAGAAATACTCAGGAAGGTAACAAGAACATAGAGGCAAAGCATTTGCCTAATTATCAGCATAACTGGATGTAACAAACAAGGAATAAATCACTTTTTTGGCTTCATTATGTTAAATTAAAAAATCCAGTCTCGGGCATTTTGCCTCTGAAATATACAGTATTTTCTACTTCAGAGCTGCCAACATTTCTCAGATAAGTGAAATGGCTCAGGTGATATTTAAGATGATTTGGTGTGATGATGAATAGCTCATTTACCATCTTACATTTAAACTCAGATCACATTGAAATGTGTGTTTGAAAGTCTGGATGAGTACATCTGGACTCACAGGCAGGTTGTCTTCAAAATAGCAAACAAGAATCTTGCAAAGTTTTTATGGGAGCTTTCATAATCGAGATTCTGTCCCTGAAAGACTCCTTCCCACTTACAGCCCTTCATTGCTTTGAGTGTCTCCTGTTCCCTTATCACAAGAGACATCATCTGTTAGGGCCTTAAATATAGGTTTATTTTAAATTAATAAGTAACATAGGAACTTTTCCTGATGCAGTCTTGGCCTCAAAAGTGACAAGCAGAGGAAATAAAGGAAGGTGCTCAGCTCTACCTCTGTAGATCTTGGTTCCAGTCTGAGTAGTGAGATGAAACTAAAAGGAGAGTTTTCTTTTCATCCTTTACAAATTCCATCTATTAAAAAGTTTTGTTTTGATGGACAAAATTGCTAAAGCTGTTCTGTTTGAATAAATAATATGTACTTTGAGATTCCTGAACTCTTTTCCTTTTGACACTCAGATGCAATGATGAAGTTGTAGGCTAAATGCTTTCTTCAATTAAAAGAGGGAAAAGGACAACAAAAGGGTAACTCCAGCAGGAGTGGGTGAATAAATGTGCTCTACCAGAATAACTGAGCCTGATGTTCAGGATATTCACTTGTCATGTGTGAAGCTAAATCCCTGAACTACCTTTTCAGAGCCAGGCATGAATGTAAGGCTCTCCCATTCAAAAGGAATTTCCTTATTTCATCCCCCTATGAGGTTCCTGTGGGCCCTTTGTTTTCCTTTTTCTTTTTTTCATTACCACTACTTTTATGAAATCCTGGTAATGCCTATTTGTAGGGCCTTCTGCATTTGCCTGTTCTCTGTAGCAAAGGCATGAATTCTGAATTCGTAATTCTAAAAACATGAATTTCCATAAAAATAGTTAATAGTCAGACTTCATGTTTGACAAAACACTTAGCATGGCCAACTAAGATGGTTAAGTTTGTTTAATACACAAATATAGTATGTTTTTATTCATTTAGTTTAAAATTCTCTTCCTCCTATTTAGTAGTTTGCTAATGAGAATACCTGTATAACAGTAATACTTGAATGGTATTTACTAACATAAATATTTGCTTTCTAGAAGCAATGTTACACAAAATTCCTCAACTGCAGTCTAAGCAACTGCTGGAATGTTTGAGGTAAGAAACCTGACCTTTGGGGAGGATCAACATCAGGAAAACAGAGTTTCCACTGTTTGTGACTTGTGTCCATAGTGAAGGGGCTTGGAATGGCAGGAAGGTGACTGACACACACTGTGTCACTGCTGAACCCCAATGGAAAGGTCTGGTCATTATAATGATATTGGTAACATTTTGCATGAATTTCAGCATATCCTTGTACACTCAAAACAGGCAGTTTGTCAAGGCCCTTTTGTAACAGATAAGGAAAAAGAAATAGAAAGAGACATTCATTTATACTAAATGTTAGGAATTGCAAAACCTGTGTGGAAAAGAAGAATTTTAAGTCAGCAGCTGCTGAAATTACGTTAGCTGCAGCTTAAAGCAAAACAAAAAAGTCTTCTTTGAGGTATCGTCTTTTCCACATTAATTCTGCTCCTTCTCCCTCAAACTATTTAGTTGCCAGCCATTATTGTCAAGTGCTTGCATTCAAGGTGCATGGTAAGCTGTGGTGTCCAGGGGGCTGCAGTGGGTGCTCCAGTGCCAGTCCTGGTGTGCAGTGAGAGCCGCTCTGCCCGCGGCGCAGCGGGCAGCGACGCGCACGGCAAGGGCGAAGCTTCTCCAGCCTGCCTCCACTGGAGGCCAGTCCAGGTGGTGGGTGAACATACAGGAGCCTTCTAAAATACTGCACTCCCACAGGTTTGTTCTTGGGAATGCAGGAGTTTTGTATATTCAGGTGAGTGTTGACATGAGACTGGGGCAGGAACAGTCAGCTGGTAACGTTTTTTCCAGGGTGGGCTTACAGTTGAGGTCTGGAATGGAGATGCACTTCATTTATGATGCCACTTCTCTTACTCTAGTTATTATTTTTTTTTAAGGATTTCTTTGCAAAGGGTCTTCTACTCTTTTTTTTCTTCCTTAGCAAAGTACTCCTACTTAGCTTATTTATTTTTCAGCTTTAAAACATCAGCATTTTATAGATCTGAATTTCACAATGTGAGGATGATTGCTACGTACAATTTGCAAAATTGTGATTAACCAGCCCCTGTTTCGAGTCAGTTCTCCCTAATTCACAAAAGGCTTCCAAGAATAGTCTGCACAAAATTCAGTGTGCAAATTGTAGGGCAGATTTTTAGAGGGCAGTTTAAAGAATGAAGTCCTAAGGGTTTTATCTATATTTATATCTCTTGTTAAACCAAACTCTTATGTAAATGTTACAATCTGTAAATAACAAGCTGAGCCGCTTTCTTAAAGGAAAGATTGCATCCACGTTTTTTGAGATTTGGCAAAATTATTAACTTGCACAATAGACTAATATACAAGTATATTTGGAAGCAACCAACGCTAGCCTGTGTCTTCATCTGTATTTTATGGATATTTAAAGGTTTAAGAATACATAGACCTTTCATTTTCCTGTAAAAATTGTCTCAAATTGAAAAACACTGCCCTTAGTGATGGCTTGAAAAAAATGGAGATAGCTTTTGTATACTTTTACTTTTTATAGCCATTAATGTTGTAGTAAATCTTGTATTATTGTATACAGTCTAGATTATTCTTCATTCTTTTGCCTTTGGACAGGAAAGAAATTACTGGCTTCCATCAGTGTTATTGGCAATCCCCATATTCTGACATCTGTTCCTTTCTAAACATTTTACCAACCTTGATGAAATGTAGTTTAGTGTTTGAAGCTGACTTGAAGAAGAAATTGGATGATAAAAAAATAACATTGATTAAACACCAGAAGTAATTTACCAATGACTATCAATATTTTGATGGCCATTGCAGTTTATTGCAGAAAAGCTAGACATCTTATAGTAATTTTAATCATATATAAATCTTTGAATTAAACTGCATAAATGAATTCTCATTTTTTAAACAGAAGGATGAGAGACTGATCTTAGTCAATTTTAATCAAACTCTTTGAGCCATAGTCCTGAGAATGTTTGGGGCATATTTTACAGATGCCGTGCAATGCACAGCTCCCCAAATTAAAAATCTCAATTAATATTTTCTAATACACACTGGAGATGTCATTCCTGATGTTGTCCTTTCCAAGGAGCAACACTGGGATTTGCCCACTCTCGACCAGATGCTGGAGTGAGGGGCACTCCAAGGGGCCTCCAACAACAAGGGTGGTGGGTAAACCACCACTTTATTCACACCCCTTTTTATTAACTGTGCTTCATTAAAGTAAAGCAGAGAAATAAAAGAGAAGTGATTACTCCCTCCCAGGTGCCAAGCACAGAGCAGTTCTGGTGTGTCTTCCCCCACTCCATGGGGTGGTGAGCTGCAAGAGGAGCCTTGTGAGAAGTTGTTGAGGGCTGGGGCAAAAGCAGGGGTGAGTGTTTCATTTCCAAGGATTGGAACAAGTTAATTACTCAGTGAAGGAGGAGGTACGAACAATATCTTCTTGGCAAGGGAAGTATGTGGGAAATAAATTGAAAAGGGCTACTACAGAGTGTGTGTTCTGATATTGTGAGAGGCAGATGTACAAGAGGATGGGAAGGTGTGATTAGATATTTTCAGAAGCACTTAGCAACGGTCTCAGTGGAGCTGTTGAAATTCATGGGATTTACTATGGACTAGTAATGTTTGGGAGCAGAGTTTGGGCAATGCTAAACTACAAGCCCCGTGCCCTGTGTGTGGATCCTCCCTGCAAGGTTCTCAGTGAAGCTGTAATGCTTCAGAAGGGTGAGGAAGGCAAATTTCTGCAGCTCTGTGTGTGTCTGTGGACCTGTATCAAAAATGAAATTGCAATTCTTGATGAATTCATTTCATCACGCCAAGATTTTCAAAGGTGGAATTACTCCTCTAGCAAAAGGGTCTTAGAGGACTCCCAAGCTGGTTTTTGATTCCCTTACCTTTGAGAGAAGCTTGAACCATGGAGGGTTCAAGGTAGTTTCTAGGCTGTTTGAAGTGGAGGGAATTTGAGAGATTTGTTTTCTTCATTTTACAGAAAATTTTATTTTGAAGGAAAATTTTCCTAACTTACCTCCTTTAGAAGATTCACATTTATTATCAAAACAGTTTTTCTTTAATTTCCCAAAAGTCATGTATGGTAGGAGTAACTGAGGGGTCTAGATTAAAGGGGTGTATAAACTGACAATTTTTGGGTTCTAATACTCTGTACTAATAAAAAAAAACTCATGCATTTTAGCCAGAGACCTCTCAGCATGTTTTATACGTTCATTCCAAGATGAATGAGTTCTCACAGTTCCTTGCTGAGGATATTTAGTAGAGAAACTAAACATTATAGACAAAATGTCACTTTTTGAAAGTGCATTGTTTTTCTTAAAACTGATTTTTTTTATTTTGAAAACAGATTGCAATTGTGCTTATACATATTCCTACCAGGAGCGCAGTCTAGTGGTCAGGACACTGTTCTGGGAAATGGGATGACTTGGGTTCTGATTCGTGTCATTCCTGAACCCGAGTGTCTCAGAGTTAATATATAAAAACAAGAATAAAACAATTTCTGAACCAAGCAAAGAAACAGGACTTGGCTCTTCCCTGCTGTAGTGTGTTCCTGTAACCACCAGGAGACGGAGATCTTCACTCTGTCTTCTAACAAACTAAAGTCTACACCTAAAAATTATTTTAATGCAGCTCTGCGAAACAAACCTTTTGAATACATTAAAAAAATTCTACTTAATCCCCACGAAGAAAAAAAAAATTAAATTAGAGAGACATGAAAGAAAATCACCATTGTGTGGTCACATTTAGTAACTCTTGTTGAAGGAGGGGGAAATGGAGAGGAAGGCTCAGTTGTTTGCCCTGGTGTCCCAGAGCCCAGGCAGCAGGAGTGAGGCTGCCCCGGAGTGCCGACTACCCAGGGCCATGTTCAGGCTGGGGGTGCCTGCCCTCCTGTCAGACACAGAGTGCCTGGTGGCCTTCCCCTACCCTCTCCCAGCCTCCCTTTAACATATGGTCTCAAAGCTGTTGACGTTCACCTGCTCAGATATCTGTACAAACTACTAGTAGGAACTACATAAATATCTAACAGATGCACACGCTCACCCTGGGATTAATGCATTCTGCACTCGGACCCGTCAGCATCACACCCCTTCACAAAGGCATTTTATTTTTTCACTTGCTCATGTGGTGTACACCTGTGACATGCTGGCAATGCACTTGCTTGCAGTGAGAGAGCCCCTTAGGTTCAAAGCTATCCTTATATCTTTGTTCCTTTATGCGTGAACCTTTTGAGGTTTTCTCTTAGTGTTCAAAAGGCTTGAGCGTGGCATTACATCTTTAAAACCTCTCCTGACCCTTTTTTGAATATGCTGAATATAAAAGCAGAAACAAAGCAAGGAGAACTAGATAAATAGATGCAGGGAGACATCATAAGGAAAAAAAAAAAGCTCCTGAGCTTGCCAATATTACTTATGCTTTTTATTGCAAACCTGTAAACTAACAATAGCCCACCACCTCACACAGCTGGGTGTGCCAATTGAAGGTGTGCTGAATGTGTGGGCTTTCCAAATCTAGCACAATAACAGCAACACCTGTGCTGAACCACTTTGCATTGATTTTATTTTTTTACAATATTTGCAGTCCTTCTCTTTTTAGAAATCTGTATAGTGGGGGAAAAAAAGAGGACTTGCCAGGTTTAGTTTCAGTTTTAAGACTTATGTGTCAAGGTTTGATGGACCTGTCAGAAAGTCATGTGGATTTACACGTACCAAACCAAATGTAGGATTGAGTCTTAAAACGGAGGAAAAATTGTTCTTATGTACATTGGCTTTGCCTAACATGCTCCTTGCAGCCCAGTCCTGGTTTGCCTGTTTGGTTGGTTGATTTTTAATTTGTTCTAACTAAGCAGCCAGTGTTTCAATAGCCAGTCACAGCAACAAAATGGTTAAGAAAAATACTAATAGTCTGTAAGTGTATATCTTAAGGCACAACACTGATTTAAAATTATTAATATTCAATAATTCATGGTTGTTTAATGAAATGACATATCAAATCAGAAAAAGTAGAAGTGAGAAATTTCTGTAACTTAATTCTCATCACTGCAGAACCATGTAGTTGCTATCACTGCTGTTATTATCTGGTAACATAGATTAGGTTTAGTGTTATGTTTAATGTTAAATTTCAGGCATAGAAACAAGATGCTTTTCACTGCCAAAATATTCACTGTAACATTCTGGGCTATGAATCTGAGAATTATAAAGATGGGCAGCATTGTTAAAATCTAAGCATACCTTTTTGGTCACTTTGTCAGCAGTATAAATGGGTCCAAGGGTTGCTCACAGGGCTAGTTAACCTTTTCTCCTTTAACAGCAGCTGAATTTGAGGTTCTTTTTCACCTAAGTACCTACCAATTTATGTCTGTAATTCCTATTAATTCTGAGTCACTCTTTCTTACACTGTTGTTACTTGAAATGGAAAATATTGGTTACAGTCCAAGAGAAAAATTTATAGCCTGTCATTGTAGCCTTGTGCTATTTCAATATAATAATACAAATGCATTCCCTCTTTGTGATAAGTGTATTTTTCCTTTTACTTTCTCATGCGATGTTCAGACCCTTTCCAGACTTACTTTGTCTCTGTGATCCTAGAGATTATAAATGCTCAAGGAGCCTTTAAAGATATTTGTTACCCTTTGAAACAAGGGAAGCAGACTCTCTTGTTCTCTGTCACACTCAGACTGGGGCTGCAGAAGGCGATTTTTATCTTGTACAGCTAAAAGTTGGGGCTTGTGGTACTTTCCTGTTAGGTCACCTTATAAGCTTGCAGATATTTTCCTACATTTTCTATGGGAAACAGAGCATCCTCCAATGTTAAGAAAGGTGGAAAAAGTTTTCTGGGCCAAATCAAATTCCTGTTGATGTGTTTAGTGAGACAGAGATGGGGCTAAGGAACACAGAAGTGCTGCTTGTTTTAGAAGTGAGAAGGAGACCCACTGGAAAAAATTGCTTTCCAGTAATCAAGGGAAGATGGGAGTCTCACAGCAGTAATGTGGACTCCTCTAATTACCACTTCCACGTTATTAGCATCTGGAGCCCTTTTTCCCTTTCCTATCTAGCAATTATAGAGTGGGATAGATTAGTGAGTTGCAAAAGATGTAGAGTGGACTAAGTTTCTCTCTGTCGGCACTTGGTTGCTTGCTGAAATTGGTAGTTTTAGCTAAATCCAGGCTTTTTACCTGCCCTTGAATCCCAGGCTGTTCTCTTCATAGATAATGTATGTTCAAGGACCATGCAAATTGTTTATTTACTTCTTAGCTCCCTGCCCCCACCAGAGAAAAAGAAGCACATCTTAAAAAGCCAAATAAAACCAGTCAGACACATGTTTTGCACATGAAGAATCACGTCTATAGTAAAATGGGATCCATATGTGTGTTTTGGATATGATCATCAATGCTGCATTTAGCTTTGCCCACATGCCAGGGTGTATAGGCTGCTGCTGAAAGCTCAGAATTTTCTTGCTAAATCACACACAAAATTTGAACTTGAGGTTGCATTAATGTCATAAGTTCATAGTTTTCTGTTGTTTCTTTCCCCATGTATAGTGTCCTTTGTTTATAACTCAAATCCTCTCAAGATTAAACTTTAAAAAGACTCTGTGATTTAATGGACTTAGGATCAGATTCTAACCTCCAGTGTGGAATAAGCCTGACTGTAGCACTCAATAGCAATAAAGGATTGTTTGCAGTTGTGAAGCAATGCCCGCCAAACATTATTCAGAAAAAAAGATGCTGGGACTAATTTTTGCATGGATGAAATATTCAGATGAATGTTAAAAAACTGTGTAACAATAGATGGTGACATACACAAACAGTAAAAGAGAAATTACTATCATTCCAACATAACGCTGCACTAATTTTTTTTCTTTTCCCCACAACCATAAATATCTTCACTTCAAGTTAGCATATTTCTTTATGTAAAGTCTTTTTCTATCTTGTACATATGTCCTGCAGAAGGATCTGGAGAGATTGAAAAACTGTCCTGCTTGAAACTGTTTGCAGTTTTAAAATTTATAAAGATAATTGACTTTTCAGTTCATCTTCCAAATTTTGGACTTGTTCATGCCTATATGTTAATTTTATTCCTTCCTTGCATTTTCCTCCAAATAAGAGCCATCTTGCAAGTTTAAGATCAGATCTTTGCTGTTGCTCAGGTACTTTGTACTCCTCTGGTAGTGGAAAACATCTGTGACTTCCCTGGCCTCCAGAGAATTTGAAATACCTTCTTTAGACAATCCTCAGCAAGTGGCAGCAGTAGCAATGGTATCCCTTCCCATTTTTCCCTCTGGGGGTATGCTGGAGCAGGGGGAACAACCTGTGACTCTATGATTATTCCTGCTCTGAAGAAACACAATGAATTGACCAGGGAGCAGTTCTGAAGCTTGTTCTACTGTACGCCAAGTTGTTAGTTGGGAATCTGAAAATTATTTTGGAGACCAGTGCTATCATATCTCAGTTATTTTCAGGGGATAGGAAATGAGGTTCAGATTTTAAATATGCAAAGATCCTTCCTGTTTCTGCACAGAGTTTAGATGTTTTGGGGCACTAAAGCTGTGTAATATAAACAAACCAAATTTAAAAGTAAGTAATACTCCAAGGAAAATGGGGTTGAGGAGGGAAGAGATGTCTCTGTGGCATTTATTTTCTTGATTCTCAATCCTTGTCATCATGGTCTTGATCCTGAAAGATATAGCAAGATGCCTGCTACTAGCACTTTGTTATATAGTAACTTTTCAACCTTCCTTCTGGGGTTAGGTGATCAATTACTTTGTAAAGAAAACAGGGTGTTATTTCAAAAGCTGTGTTTTATTTTCCTTTATAATTATCTCCACATCAGTCTTCAATCTGGAATCTTGAATTGGCCACATATGCACGCTGACTTGCATGTAAAAGATCTGTGACAGCAGTCATGTGATGCTTCCATACCATAATTTTTCTCTGTATCAGGCTCCCAGTCCTTGAGAGATCTGAAAAATCTACAAGAAAGCTGGTTTGAGTGCACCTGTGGGAGTCAGCTCAGATTATTATGTCATCGATAAATAGATTTCTTTAAAAAGGAAAGGAAGTGCCTTTAACTTCTTATTGTCTTACCTTTGTATTAGGGAGCAGTTTCTTAAAATGGTAGACCCACAGAAGCAATGCCATCAGCTGGAAATCTGGTCCATGTGAGTGTTTTCGTGAGTTGTTCTTGCATCTTCCCCTAAATGTTCTTGTTAAGTTTTGTGGTTTAACAATCATCTCTCAAATTCTTCTGTGGAATGTATATTCCCCTCATCTGTTGCATAAGAAATCCATATGAAGATAAGAGGGTTTTGATTTTTCAGAGGGGAAATGGTTCAGCTGATTTTACTGAAGTGCTATTGCTTGCTGAAAGTACATGTATAAAATACATAGAAATAGCTTCATTTCCTATCAGGTGACCTGAATATCTTATCTATAAATATGTTATTTAAGAAACATATACATATTTTCATATCTAAGTTGATATTTTAAAAACTTTTCTTTACTCCATAAGAAATCCATACTTATATACCTTAGGTAATAATCTTACCAGCAACAGTAGATCCCAGGGAGTTTCATGGGACTGAGCAGTATGTGAGGACTATAACTGTAAAAAATAACTTGAAAATAAGGCTAAAGGAGATCAATCCAGGTAACTTTGCACTTGGCCAAAAAGAAGAAAAGAGAAAACATTATGTTTGCTCAACAGCCAGATCTCAGGAGAGCCTCAGGTGGGAGTTCCTTTCGTTCTGATGAGGATGTGCCTCCTTGCAATGGCATTGCAGATAGATTCACTGAGATTTCTTTAGAAATACAAACACCAGTGCTTGCACGAACTCCCACATGAAACCTTGGTTTCAAACCCTCCTGGAGAGGGTAACTGCCATGTTGTGAACCTGCAGGACCCCTCTGGCAGGTCACAGAACCCCCCGGTTGTGCCGAGCAGCCCCGGCGCTGCGGAGGCCAACTGGAGCCGTCGGAGGACGGCATCAGCAAATCAGTGGCTAATAAAGACAGGCAGCAACAGCAGCAGCAGTGTTGGCCTTCTCCACAGCAGGGTACCACAGATGTTTCAGATAACAAAGTGAGCTTCGCTGACAGAACATGTGTGTAATATATAAAATAATGGGAACCGAAAGAGGGGGGGAAAAAGAGGCCACTCCAATCCACCCATGTAAAAATGTTTTTTATTTATAAGCGAGCAGCTGAATACGAATGTTGTCTGCTCCCATAGAAGTAAAAAATAGCAGGCTGATGTGGATGAGAGACTTCACATGGTTTCCAGTAAAATAGACAGTGCATTGAAATCTTTTTCTTGTCCCCAGACATACAGCTGGGGCAAATCCATGCAATTTTTTTTTTCTAGCGATTATACTGTTTTACCTCCTCTGATGATGTGTCTGTGCTGTGGTTGGAGAGGATCATGGCCAAAGTTTCCTGTGCAACACTGCACTGGAATGCTGGACAGTTTTTGAACAGGACCAACTTTACCAAATAGTTGCTACACTGATGATTTTTGCAGGGTGGACCTGGAATATGCAGTGATGATCCACAACTACCTGGAAAAAAATCCCATGAGCAGCTCTCAAGTACGATAATTAGCTGTGAACTGGAAGAATTATAGCAGAAATCCCTGTTTTTATGATTTAATAGGCTTACCCTCTTCTGTTCAAGTGTCCCAAAGTAATAAGATCAACCTCATAGCTGAGGAAACCTTGGGTGAAGGAGACTTTCACAGGTCTTTTCTGCACTGGTCCCAAGGGCATGAACAAGCAGCATGAATGGGGCACCCTAGAAACTGCAGGGTGACCCAGTGCTGGTAGCTGGTGAGAAGTCCCACTGTGTAAGGGCCCCATGTTGTGTGTGTCCTGCTGGTAAAGGCCTGCAAACAGGCCAGGAAGATCACCTGGGATGCCTGGTCATGCCCCTCCATGCCTTCTCCATGTCTTGCTGCACAGCCAGAGCTCAAACACCGCGAGCAAGAGCTGCCCATGGGGTGCAACTTGTTAGCCTGCTTTTGAAGGGTAACACAATGGGATTCTGCAGGGTGAAACAGGAAGCTCCTATCAGAGGCTAATAAATGTTTCCTTGTAAAATGGGGAGATGCTTATGTGAGTCCAGATATAAAGTGAAAGTAAGACAGCCCTCAGAGGAATTACTGAGGTAATAAATGTACTTACTAGGGCAGTGTGTGCCAGAGCAAGACAGAAATGGGCTAAGACCAGAAGAAAATTAGAACCTCAAGTGCAAGCTGAAGCTTGGTGGTCAGATAAAATTCAACCCTTTCCTCTGAGAAAAGAGTGTCTGCCCTGACTTGATTATCTGGGATTGGCGTGGCCGATGAGAACAGCAGTGTAGGATTTCTGCCATGTGTCCTGCTTTAAGCAGTAAGACATGAACACAGAATATGGTAACCAGCTGAAAGGGGATTTGGCTCTCAGCATATGCATATTTTATGTACAGATTGTGCTGTTGCAACTGCAGCACCTCAATGGGTCAGAGTCTGTTCGTGTGTGAGATTATTGCGGCGTGTGGCTCGGCATCGCAGGGTGGTAAAATCCTTTGAGACTGCCGCTGGGATCTGAGGTTTGGTCCAGCACAATGCCCCTCTGCATGTGCAGGATGGAGTCATCTAAGCTGTGAGAGGTGAGGGCATACAACCACTCAATGTAAAATCAACATGAAATCAGAGGTGTATGATCTACAGTAGATGTTTCTGTGGCTGAAGTGTAACTACAGGTTAGGCAAATTGCTCCAAAAATCTTGTGGCTATATATGTGTTGTGGTCACTTTAGAAAGGTTTATAATTTTAGTGTTTCTCTAAAGCCAGGTATGTAAAAGCAAGACTTCTATAATGTAGTCCTTAACTGAAGAAAGTAAAAAAAAAAAAAAATCCTGATTTTTTTTTTTTTTAAGTGTTTTTTACTTCTCTGAGCAGCATCTTATAACTGAGATCCACCTTGAACATGTCAAGGTCAGAATTCAAGACACAGAATATGCTCATGAAGCTGCCCAACAAGATACCTTTATTCAGCCAAATTAGAAAACTTGTGTGTAACCCAAAAGATCAGAATAGAGTCCTTATTGAGCAAGGTTAGGAGGGATAGAAACAATCGGCTTATATAGAGTATTTTTACTTCATAGGAATGTGGTTCTGATTGCTGAAAATGTATCCTTTGCATGAAGTACAAGCATAATCCTATGCCTACTTTGCCCTTTGAGTAAAAGTATGCTTAATAGCAATTTCAGGGAAAAAAAAATCTATTTAAAGCCTGTTGAGCAGAATATCCACTTATAGAGGGAAGCTATAAGTGAATAATGTTAATGGAGTTCTGTTTTGTAAAATGCATAGGACAACTAATAGAATCAAGCTCCTATAACAGTGAATGATTGAATTACATTTAAGAGAGTACCTAATTTATGACCTTTAAAGACAGTTTTATAGTTGTCTGTTTTTGTCAATCCTAGACCACCTTCATACAAAAGTTTTTAAAAATCTCATCTCTCACTTTATATTATGGTGAGAGGACCTTTTGTGCTATTGTATGTCAGTAGTTCCATTAAAACATTTAATTAGGCCAATTACTGAAAGGAAAAAAAAATGCTTTCTGGAGAAAATTATTATACCTGTTTATAAGAGAAGTTCTTAATCTGGGAATAAATTTTGAACAATAGTGAAGAAGAATGACCTGACCCAGGATCTTCTCAGAAAAAGAAACGAAGCCCTATAAATACCAATTATTGAGTGTTTTCCCCTCCAAAGACTGGATTTTTGTAAAGTAGAAGTTTGTGCACAACTTCTGCCGATCACTGAGATATTATGTACAGAAACATGAATTTTATACTCCTCTCATTTTTTCCCTCCCATTTATTTTTACAGTATGTGTTTGGTTTTTTGCTGTGAAACTCTGATTCAGTGTTATTTTGTGCAAAGGAGACCCTCAAATTTACTGCACACTTCATTAAAATTATTTGTACTTTTATCAGTTTTAAAGAGGCTGCTCTTGCAGTCATTTGATGCTGGTTTTACCTTGCTCTGTTCAGGAAAGTCAAGTGAATTTGAGAGCCTTTCCACGGAGCATTGGAATTTATACAGAGATTCTGTGTGGGAATACCCTTCCTTAACTCTCTTATAAGTTTTACATCATTCCTTAAAGCACTCTACAATTTTGTTAGCTTTTGTGCCGGAGGGTTCTGCCTGCTGTGGTGTCATTGATTGCTCCTCCTAAAAGAAGGCAGAGAACAAAGGTGGAATAAGATGCTAATCTTCTGGATCAGCCAGATGTCATTCAGTGGTATATGGGAATTTAAGGCACGGATTCTTAAGGAAAAGGGTGCAGAGGGGGCTGTGAGGCTGCCAGAAGCAGCCCCTTCCTTGTGGCACCCTGCTTGCCAGAGCGCTGCTGTGTCATGCTGCCTTAAATGTGGCTTTTGCCTGCTGGGTGCAATGGAGCTCTCTGGGGAGCATCACATTTCCAGAGAGCTACAAATGGAATTGGCTACTTTAAGAATATGATCATCTGATTAATTTTTTTTTTTTTTTTTTTTTTAAGATCAGTTTAGGAAGGAGGATCATAGCACTTTATAGGTCTTGCTTGTTCGCTGTGAAAGCTCTGTGCTGTAGCTCTGAGTTCCTGTTGAGGTAATCTCAAAATTCTTACTGCTGCAGAATCAGAGCCAAAAGGGCTGGACTGCACGTGTGCAGCAAGGAACAGACTAGAAAAAGGCTGTGAAATTTCTGTGGCTGATCATACTTACAGTTCTGTCCTTTACAATGTAAAGTAAAAATGGTATTGTTTCACATAGAAGCTCCATTATAGGTCAGGCCTTTTCCTAACCAGCCACTTGAGAGTGGCCCCACTTGACTCCCAACACAATTTACTCTGACCATTAGTTAAGGACTGTTTCTGCTCTGTCTGTGGTGTTCCCAGCTCCATATGGTGGTAGCTTAAGGCTGATCTAAGAGTAAACAAAAAGTGCAGGGTTTTGGTCTCACAAAGGTGTGGGACTCAGTTTATAAAAATAAAGAAGAGAATAAATGCAGGGGAAATACTCTGTCTTTATTTATCATCAGATATGACAGGAATCAGAGGTGAGGTCGCACCTTTTTTTGTCATGCTTGTTGGTCCATTATTTTAAAGTAAAACCCTTTTTTGAGGGATTTTTTGTTATTTTATTGATGCTTTTCTGAAAATGAAGTTCCTGCACTATACTGTATGTTCAGTATTCACAACAAGGAGAGATTCTGGCTTTGCCCCAAACTGCTGACAGTCTTAATACTTTTACAGCAAGCATCTCTGGAGCACTGAAGAAGATTTTTGGAGGATGAGAGGGAATGTCAGGCTAAAGTACCGTAAATAATTTATAGACCTCAGATAATTGTCCTGTGACAGCTCCCAGTGCTTCCAGTTTCTTCCTACCACCCCTATTTTCAGCTATCAGTTATAGAATCTTGACTTAATATTGCTAATTGCATAGTAAACAGAACAATATTGTTTGCCCCAAGACAGATTACCATTTCTCATTACAGAATTCACATAGACCACAAATCATTGATACCATCTCCACCAGTTATAATAAAGTTTATCTTCAATCTGATAAAAAGCATGTACTGAATAATAACTGTTGCTCTTATTGTAAGTGGTTTAAAAACATGCTTTTTAAAAAGCTGGGTAGTTCACTGAAGTTGCAATTCTGCATTTGCCCTAGCCAAGAGAGGTGAGAGTTGGGGACAAAAGTGGTCAGATTTCCAAGCATGACTCTGTGGGTGCAGCGTGTGTGGTGGCACTTGACAGCTGATGAACCTCTTACTGTTATCACAGTCAGCTAAACACAGTCAGTCCCTGCATTTATCTGTATTTGCACTTGAACCCATTGTTCAGTGCATTATGGATTTGCATCTTTAGCTTATTCATAGAGAATTAAAGTGCACTGGATGTTGTAAGGAGGTTTATCTCTTCAGTTCAAATTCTAGAGATCCTTGATGGTCTGTAGGTTTCTGCCTCAGTCCTGAGATGAGCACTTGCACCTGCAGCAGTGCAAGGACAGGCACTAAATCCTTCTGGAAAACTGCCTGAAAAAACAGGTTCGTTTTACTTATGTCCCACCACTGCTCATGCACACGCATAGATGAAGAAAAAATAATTTAGTATGACACAAACCACCAAAATCCATAAAGGGGACACTGTGGCAGGAGTATGGATACTACAGTACTTTTCAGTTTTCTTACAAAGGTGGAAGTCTTCCAGTAGTGCATTTCAATCTGCCCTGGTGAATTTAGATAATCCTTAGAGAGGTCAATCTTTTAGCCCTGCTAAAATATATGTTTTTATGTCATATATGCTGAGATGGAAGCAATTGCACCCTTGTGTGTCATTTTGAACAAAATTGGCCCAAATGTTAACTGTCACAGCTGAACTTTGCATTTTGCTACCTCCTTTCATTGAGATGAGGCTCAGCCAGCAAGTTCAGCTCTAAATACAAACTTCCTCAAAGCCTAGCTCTGCTCCTGAACCAGGGAAATGCTACTTTGGTGAGATGTCCTAAAATCTGTAGCCAGTTTTAAAGTTCAGTGATTTCATAAAACAACTGAGAATATTGTGCAAGTCCATCAGGGTTTGGACCGGGGTGTATGAAGTTGTGATTGAATCAGGTTCTGGTGTAATTCTGTGGGGAAGCAGGGATTCAGAAGGATTCTTCCAGAGCTGAACCCCAAACTCATTAAAATATTACAATAAAGTAATTAATGCACATGGCCACTAGACACTCTTAAAATGTAAATTTCACAGCTGTAAGAAATTAGATTTGTTTAAAAATAACAGAAGGCTCAAGTACAAATTATGGAGTAAAAGCCTATAAAATTTCAAACTTGGTTTTAAGGCACAGGCTTTTTTTTTTTTTTTTTTTTTTACTAGCTCATTTACTACAGCTCTAGTGTTCACAAACTGAATTCCTTGTCTGCCTTTTGCCTCTGAAGTTGTAATTAGGTACCAGTGTAGGGCTGAATAGTTATAAAGTTTTCTTATCAGAAGGTTGGACTTTGAGAACAAGACAAAATTTCTAAGGAGCCTGTGCCCCATCTGAAGCCCATCTTGTGTTCAGGAGGTGCAGGCACAGGTTCCCTGAGTGCCTGAGTGAGTTGTTTGCACAGCTGGGAGGACAGGTAGGAACAGTTGTTGGGAATGCTGCTTTATCACTGCACATGTGTTTTGGCTGGCAGGAGCAGAACTTGACCTCTAGGAACTGCTCAAATTGGTGAATGCCCTCAAATCATTCTGTGCCACAGAGGCCAAGAAAATTAAAGTGGCTTCAGGTTCAGAAGCAATGGAGCCATCTGGATTCTTCAAGGGATGTAACACGTGTCTTTTCAGTGCAGAGGCCTTATTCCAGATTCTCCAGCACTTTCTCACACATTGGTGTTTACAAACATGGGCCTGACTGTGATGCAAGAAAAGACTTTGACTAGCAAAGGCTCAGCAGTGTATTTCAGTCAGTTTCCATTTGAAGCAATGCTGAAATGTAGGGCTCCACCATGGCCTCTTGGCACACCAGCTTCAGCAGAGTACTGAAATGGCTGAAGGAAGGAATTCCAGTCAGAATATGTTCCAGATGAATCCTGTTGGAGATCCATTTCTAAATATATGCTACGTGCCTAACTATTAAAAAGTTCAGATTATGACCCCTCTAATGTTATTTTAATGCTAGTTTTTAAAATGTAATTATAAATCAAATTGCATTTGAAATTTGAAGCTGACAGTAGTGAGCTGGAACACTCTAAGAGCTGCTTTAAAAATAACCCCTCTCAAACTTTATTACTGGTTTCAGAAAGGCAAGTGCAAGTGGACTGGCCAGATTCATCCCTGCTGCTCCCATCAGCAGACAGGACAACTTGCTAAGTGCCAGTTGTGCTCTGGTTTACAGAGACATAACATGGGAGCTTTTATCTTTATCTGGAGATTGCATTTTCAAACTTTGAATATCTCTCTTGGAGCTTAAGTAGAAGACACAAACTCCTTTAAATCATGTTTCCTCCTTTCTTTTCTCATTCTTTACCACAGTGAATTTCCCTGAAGATTAAGACTTCTAAAACCTGCACAGTAACCAAAAACTTGAGAAAAGTAGGACATTACTTGGCAAGTGCAAAATTTTGGGGCAACACAAAGAAATTACAGGGAAGAAATGCACTCAGTGACTGTTGTGCTGGTCAATGGTATCTGTATAAATGTAGTTTTAAAAAAGGGCTGGAAAAGATAACAGCAGGACAGAGCTGAAGGAATGCAAGCATTCAGCAGGGTTGAAATGTTCTGTTCAAATAATGGCTATAATGATTTTGGTAACTTCATATTTCTTTTTTCCCCCTTTTAGTAAATGTAAATGTTTGCATTAGATACTCCTGTAACTTGCCTAAAATTAACTAATCCACAAAGAGTGCATTAGAAACTATAGGCTTTGAATTTCCATTTATATAGGTGTAGTTTAAGGGGGAGGAAGGGAGGGAAGAATAACTGGGTAGGTAGATCTGAACAAACAAGTCACAGTGACTCCCTAGGTACATTTTGGATTTTTTCTTTTCTTGTGAATGTGGAAAGTATTTATTCAGCAGTTACTTACAGAACTCTTCAGTGAATAATGCATTTTAAAAATCTTTATTCGTAGAGTTTTTGGTTTTGATTATTTATAAATTTATAGTCATAGCTAGTTACCTAAATCATGTTATTTCTTCTGTTCCCTGATTGCATGAGTTACGTATTTACTTGATTCAATACACAATGTAAATTTTGAATGTTACAGCTGAACATACATCTCAGAATTTTTGTTTGGTTGCTCAGTTACATAAATCAGCCAGTTAGAAGAGGGAGGGGACGTACCACATGATCTACTTAAGCAGCTAATACTTTAAAATTTTGAGATTATATATCTAGAAGTATACATTTTGACCACAGTATGTAGATTATATAAATTGAGTGGTATTATTTCTATTCCCTGATTAATGGTTGATGCTGTTACATCTACAGAATGAATGTCAATTCAAACTTCAATTTGAAATTTGAAGTCAATGAATATTTAAGCATTCATTCTAGATGTTGACTGTGAAGACATGCTAATATTGGTACAGCACATATGCTCCAAATTTTGCAGACAGACAAAAACAGAAAG